>NC_090447.1:69939380-70276880 GCF_031143425.1 Pleurodeles waltl | reverse complement strand
ACCAGAAAAGTGAACAGGTCTCACTGGGGTGCTCTCCTTTGGGAAATGTTCACTGGAAAGTGTAGGGATAGACTCCTCACACTCTCTGGAAAAGATGCAGAATCTTATGACCTCATGAAGGGTACCCTGATTGAGGGCTTTGGATTCTCCACTGAGGAGTATAGAATTAGATTCAGGGGGGCTCAAAAATCCTCGAGCCAGACCTGGGTTGATTTTGTAGACTACTCAGTAAAAACACTAGATGGTTGGTTAACTGGAAATGAAGTGTGTGACTATGTTGGGCGTTTTTTAATTTGTTTATGAAAGAACACATTTTAAGTAACTGCTTCAATGAAAAGTTGCATCAGTATCTGGTAGACCTAGGTCCAATTTCTCCCCAAGAATTGGGAAAGAAGGCAGACCACTGGGTCAAGACTAGGGTAACCAAAACTTCCACTGGGGGTGACCAAAAGAAAGGGGTTACAAAAACTCCCCAGGAGAAAGTGGGTGACACTAGAAACAAAGAAAAAGAGTCCTCTGTAGGCCCCCAAAAACCAGAACAGGTGGGTGGGCCCCAAGACACAACCCAAAACAAAGGTGGGTACCAGGGTAAGAACTGGGATGCCACTAAGGCATGGTGCCACAACTGTAAACAGTCTGGGCACCACACCAAGGACACTTCTTGTCCCAAAAACAAACCCCAGAACAAAATTCCAGGGGTAACCAGTGTAGCCATGGGAGATGACTCCTCAGATGAGGAGGTCTTCATAGCCTTCAACTGGAAACAGGGCCCAACAGGTGAGTTGGAGATTCCAGAGGGAAGTAGACACTTCCACCACCTACTGGTGAATGGAATCCCAACCACTGCCCTGAGAGACACTTGTGCCAGTCACACTATTGTGCATGACAGGCTGGTGCTCTCAAACCAGTACATCCCAGGTGAGACTGCCAGGGTAAGAGTTAGCCTAGACAGGGTCACTAAGAGGCCTGTGGCTTTAGTGCCCATAGAAGTGGGTGGCACTCTTAGCTGGAGAAGGGTAGTAGTCAGTACAGACCTCCCCCTTGATTGTCTCCTTGGAAATGACTACCCAGAGGTTAGTCAGAGCCCAAGAGAGGAACTGGTCCAGTGCCAGTCCTCTCCCAAGGATTCTGGAAGTCCTGCCTCTGCAGTAAATGCAAGCAGGCCCCAGAAGAAGAAGAAAAGAAAACAGAGTAGGAAGGGTGGACAACCTTTAGCCAAGGTTACAGCAAGCCAAGGAGATTCTGCTCCAGTAGGGGAGAACTCCAAAAATGGCCCTGATAAAGTCCAACCTGACCCACAAGAAGTCCTGGCTAGTCAGGCAACTGTTAAACCTGAGTGGGTGGCTCCTCAGCTAACAGAAGAAAGAGTGGAAGAAGGGTGTTTACTACAAGATGTGGTAACCCCCCACTCTAATACAGCAGACAGGCAACCTGAACCCAAAGAGGCCTGTAACTTAGCCCCTTCCCTTTTAGGTGAAGAGCTAAAGGTGTGGTTCTGGGCACTGACAGCTGTCAGTGGCCTCTGCTGGGTGTTAGCCTTTATGGCTGCACTATCCTTAGCATGGTGGTCTGACCCCATGCCAAATAGCAAGTTAGGCCCCCTGACCCTATTGGTCATGGTGGGGTTACTCCAGCTCTGGGTAACCTCTTTGGGTAAGCTAGGGGTAACCCTGGCCAAGATAAGGTTAGCAGAGGTGGATACCTCTAAGACCAAAATAGAAAGAATGGGTGGAGACATTGAAGAGGCAGACAAGAGGCAATTCAGACTAGGTCCTATCACTGTGGAAGTGGGTCAGTTCCCCAAAGGGAATGACCTGAACAGAAGGATGTAAGGCAGAGTAGGCCCTGCAACTAACCAGCCTATTTCTCCTACTCTTCCTCGCCTGACAGACTAGGAAGACTCTCCCAGCTTGGGCTGAGTCTCCTGGCCTGTGGGCTGGGGGGGGCTTGTGTAAAGAAATGGCTCCCTGTTGCAGTTACCCCCCACTTTTTGCCTGATAACTGATGCTGACTTGACTGAGAAGTGTGCTGGGACCCTGCTAACCAGGCCCCAGCACCAGTGTTCCTTCACCTAAAATGTACCATTGTATCCACAATTGGCACACCCTGGCATTCAGATAAGTCCCTTGTAACTGGTACTTCTAGTACCAAGGGCCCTGATGCCAAGGAAGGTCTCTAAGGGCTGCAGCATGTCTTATGCCACCCTAGAGACCCCTCACTCAGCACAGACACACTGCTTACAAGCCTGTGTGTGCTAGTGAGAACAAAATGAGTAAGTCGACATGGCACTCCCCTCAGGGTACCATGCCAGCCTCTCACTGCCTATGCAGTATAGGTAAGACACCCCTCTAGCAGGCCTTACAGCCCTAAGGCAGGGTGCACTATACCATAGGTGAGGGTACCAGTGCATGAGCATGGTACCCCTACAGTGTCTAAACAAAACCTTAGACATTGTAAGTGCAGGGTAGCCATAAGAGTATATGGTCTGGGAGTCTGTCAAACACGAACTCCACAGCACCATAATGGCTACACTGAAAACTGGGAAGTTTGGTATCAAACTTCTCAGCACAATAAATGCACACTGATGCCAGTGTACATTTTATTGTAAAATACACCACAGAGGGCACCTTAGAGGTGCCCCCTGAAACTTAACCGACTGTCTGTGTAGGCTGACTAGTTCCAGCAGCCTGCCACACCAGAGACATGTTGCTGGCCCCATGGGGAGAGTGCCTTTGCCACTCTGAGGCCAGTAACAAAGCCTGCACTGGGTGGAGATGCTAACACCTCCCCCAGGCAGGAGCTGTGACACCTGGCGGTGAGCCTCAAAGGCTCACCCCTTTGTCACAGCCCAGCAGGGCACTCCAGCTTAGTGGAGTTGCCCGCCCCCTCCGGCCACGGCCCCCACTTTTGGCGGCAAGGCTGGAGGGAACAAAGAAAGCAACAAGGAGGAGTCACTGGCCAGTCAGGACAGCCCCTAAGGTGTCCTGAGCTGAAGTGACTAACTTTTAGAAATCCTCCATCTTGCAGATGGAGGATTCCCCCAATAGGGTTAGGATTGTGACCCCCTCCCCTTGGGAGGAGGCACAAAGAGGGTGTACCCACCCTCAGGGCTAGTAGCCATTGGCTACTAACCCCCCAGACCTAAACACGCCCTTAAATTTAGTATTTAAGGGCTACCCTGAACCCTAGAAAATCAGATTCCTGCAACTACAAGAAGAAGGACTGCCTAGCTGAAAAACCCCTGCAGAGGAAGACCAGAAGACGACAACTGCCTTGGCTCCAGAAACTCACCGGCCTGTCTCCTGCCTTCCAAAGGTCCTGCTCCAGCGACGCCTTCCAAAGGGACCAGCGACCTCGACATCCTCTGAGGACTGCCCCTGCTTCGAAAAGACAAGAAACTCCCGAGGACAGCGGACCTGCTCCAAGAAAAGCTGCAACTTTGTTTCCAGCAGCTTTAAAGAACCCTGCAAGCTCCCCGCAAGAAGCGTGAGACTTGAAACACTGCACCCGGCGACCCCGACTCGGCTGGTGGCGATCCAACACCTCAGGAGGGACCCCAGGACTACTCTAAGACTGTGAGTACAAAAACCTGTCCCCCCTGAGCCCCCACAGCGCCGCCTGCAGAGGGAATCCCGAGGCTTCCCCTGACCGCGACTCTTTGAATCCTAAGTCCCGACACCTGGGAGAGACCCTGCACCCGCAGCCCCCAGGACCTGAAGGACCGGACTTTCACTGGAGGAGTGACCCCCAGGAGTCCCTCTCCCTTGACCAAGTGGAGGTTTCCCCGAGGAACCCCCCCCTTGCCTGCCTGCAGCGCTGAAGAGATCCCTAGATCTCCCATTGACTTCCATTACAAACCCGACGCTTGTTTCTACACTGCACCCGGCCGCCCCCGCGCTGCTGAGGGTGAAATTTCTGTGTGGGCTTGTGTCCCCCCCGGTGCCCTACAAAACCCCCCTGGTCTGCCCTCCGAAGACGCAGGTACTTACCTGCAAGCAGACCGGAACCGGGGCACCCCCTTCTCTCCATTCTAGCCTATGTGTTTTGGGCACCACTTTGAACTCTGCACCTGACCGGCCCTGAGCTGCTGGTGTGGTGACTTTGGGGTTGCTCTGAACCCCCAACGGTGGGCTACCTTGGACCAAGAACTAAGCCCTGTAAGTGTCTTACTTACCTGGTTAACCTAACAAATACTTACCTCCCCTAGGAACTGTGAAAATTGCACTAAGTGTCCACTTTTAAAACAGCTATTTGTGAATAACTTGAAAAGTATACATGCAATTTTGATGATTTGAAGTTCCTAAAGTACTTACCTGCAATACCTTTCGAATGAGATATTACATGTAGAATTTGAACCTGTGGTTCTTAAAATAAACTAAGAAAAGATATTTTTCTATATAAAAACCTATTGGCTGGATTTGTCTCTGAGTGTGTGTACCTCATTTATTGTCTGTGTATGTACAACAAATGCTTAACACTACTCCTTGGATAAGCCTACTGCTCGACCACAATACCACAAAATAGAGCATTAGTATTATCTCTTTTTGCCACTATCTTACCTCTAAGGGGAACCCTTGGACTCTGTGCATACTTTCCTTACTTTGAAATAGTGCATACAGAGCCAACTTCCTACAGTAACCTATTCAGTTCAATTGCATGTGTGGCTGCACATGCCATGCTCTGCATAGACTATAAAGCAGTGCCCAACAGAAAGCAGTGGCTAACTTGTGGGTGTTGCAGTTGTCTGAAAAAGGGTACGTTGCACTGCCTGTCCTACATTTGCTTCTTGACAATCTAATATAGCCACATAGTAATGTTTTGTGAAAGTGTGTGGAATTAAGCATCTAGCTGCTTTACATATTTCAGTTATTGGTGTATTGCCCAGGAAAGCCACAGAATCTCCTATCTTACAAGTAGAATGTGCTCTAGGAGGTGTGGGGAGAGTTCTCTTAGCTTTGTCATAACATGAATGAATACATTTATTCATCCATCTAGAAATGCCCGTTTTGATGTGGGCTTCCCCATGAGAGGGGGTGAAAAAGCAAAGAAGAGTTGCTTGGTTTCACAAAACTCTTTAGACCTGTCAATATAGCACATTAAATCTCTTGAAACCTAGCGTGTGAAGGGCTTTTTCTACAACTGAATCAGGTTGCGGAAAGAAACTCAGTAATTCAACTGACTGATTTAGGTGGAAAGAAGTAACTACCTTTGGAAGGAATTATGGGTTAGTTTGAATGACTAACATGTCTCTGTGTAGCTGGAAGAAAGGTTCTTCCAAGGTTTATGCCTGGAGCTCAGTGATGCATGTAAGTGAAGAAAATTAGTTACTTACCTGTAACTGCAGTTCTCCAGTATTGGTATCTTTCATAGATTCACATGCTTGAATCATCCCAGTCGTCGAGGTGGAAGCCTCACAGTAAGTTTAAATACATAAAGCAGTAAGTCAGTAAAAGTAAAACAAGTAGGCCCCAGTAGGCCTCCTAGAGTGTTTTACAGTCTATCCACTTTGTTTTGTGAAACGACCCAAACTTCAGTATCAACCAATCAGGATTCAGCCCCTCCCAAACACTCCCAACAGAGGCTGAATTCCCTCAGATTTTCTAGTAGGAGTGTGAAGTTTAATATCTGTATAATAGGGGAGCCTCTGAGGGGAGGAGGGTGGGTCGCATGTGAATCTATGAAAGATACCAATACTGGAGAACTGCAGTTACAGGTAAGTAACTAATTTTCTTCTCCAGTATTGGCTCTTTCATAGATTCACATGCTTGAATCAGTAACGAGCAGTAATGCCTTCTTAATTAGTGAATTACCTTGACTGTAATTTTATAGTAATTCTTTAAGTGATGTGACTCACATTAGTTCAGCTTTATACCTCCACCTATACATCTAATATAAATTGTATATATATATATATATACATATATACATATACACACACACACACACACACACACACATATACATATACATACAAATCAATAGAGGAGCAATAGAAAAGCTGTGTGGCAGAACATTTTGACACAATCTGTTTTGAGGTCTACAACCTGTTAACACAATATAACAAAGCGAATAATTTGAAGCACATCATTGGAGTAAACCACACTGTGATATAAAATTAGATATTAACGAGACTAAGAACCAATATTGAACATACCTTGAGTGTGGTGGTGGGATGTGAAAGAGGCTCACCTTAACGAAATAAATGCCTCAGCACTGCCTGTCTCACTGCTGTATCGACGTTGTTAGTTCCCTCGAGACAGTAATGCCTTGTAAATGTATGCTGGCTGGACCATGTTGCTGCTCTACAGATGCTATGTAGTGCCACACCTGCAAAGAGTGCAGCTGAAGTGGCTACCGATCTTGTAGAGTGGGCTCTCACCTTGGTGTGGAGCGGTTTACCTGCTTTTGAATGGCAGAATTGAATTGCCAGGCCAATCCATCTTGCTATAGTCTGTTTGGACACTGCGTGCCCCTTTCTTGTTCCGCCAAATGCTACAAATAATTGATCAGACTGGCGGATGGCTTGAGTTTTCTGTACATAAAACTTTAAACATCTTAATATCAAGGGAATGTAATGTCCTTTCGGCTAATGTTTGCGGATTTGGGAAAAAGGTTTTTAAGATGACTGGTTCATTCAAGTGAAACGTTGAGGGAACTTTTGGGATGAATTTAGGATTTGTTCGCAGGATCACACCTGAGTTTGTGAATTGGAGGAAAGGCTGTTTGACAGTGAAAGCCTGAATGTCGCTGACTCTTTTAGCTGAAGTAAGAGCAAGCAGTAACACTGTTTTCCATGAAATGAATTTTAGATCAGCTTTGTGGATCGGCTCAAAAGGAGCTTTCATGAGCTGCATCAACACAACATTCAGGGACCATAATGGCAGAGGTTTTCTAACTGGCGGGAAGACCCGAAAAAGGCCCTTCATGAATTGCTGGACAATTCTTGTGGAACACGAGACTGTGTGGTGATCTGCGGTATCTGTAGATTGCTGCCAGATGTACCCTTATGGAGGAATATGAAAGTCCGGACTTTGCCAGGAGCAGGAGATATGGAAGTACCGGTTCTGGAGGAGCGGACAAAGGATGTATATCTTCTGCTGCACACCATATACAAAAACGTTTCCATTTAAGTTTATAGGTTTTGTTGGTAGTGTCAGCTCTAGCTTTTGCCAAGATGTCTCTACACTCCGGGGAAATGTTGAGATTCAAGTATTCAGGAGCCAAGCCGACAAATGAAGAGATGATGGATCTGGGTGTCTGACTTGTCCCTGGTGCATCGTTAAGAGTCGGACTCTGTCAGTCGTTGATGTGGCCGTTCGGAGAGCATGAGGAGCTCCGTGTACCAGACTTGTCTGGGCCATCTGGGAGCTATGAGCAGAAGGTGACACCCCTCTGTCTTCAGTTTGTTGATGACTCTCGGAATGAGCGGGATCGGAGGAAAAGCGTAGGCATAAACTCCGGACCATCTCATCGAAAACACATTCCCCCACAAACCTTTTTGGGGAAGCCAACTTGCGTAGAACTGGCATTTCTTGTTCTCGAGAGTGGCAAATAGGTCTAGGTTCGGTTTGCCCCATAATAGAAAAGGGCTGTTGAGAGTTTTTTGGTCTAGCTCCCACTCGTGATAAGGAATCACTGTCCTGCTCAGGGTGTCTGCTAGAACATTGGTTTGTCCTGGCACATGCTCCGCTTTGAGTGAAATATTGTGCTTGATGGCCCATGTCCAGATTTGCTGTGCTAGCTGCGAGAGTTGTAGGGATCTCGTGCCTCCTTGCTTGTTTAGGATAAAACATGCTGGTTGTGTTGTCTGTCCTGATTAAGACGCTTGAATTTTTTTTATCTTTGGCAAGAAAGCTTTTAGAGCTAAGTGTATTGCCTTGAGTTCTAGGTAATTGATGTGGAGCTGACCCTCTTTCGCATTCCATGTTCCGCTGATTTGCAGGTCCTGGCAGTGTGCACCCCATCCTTCGAGAGAGGCATCCGTTGTTACTATGTAACCGGGTGTTTGAAGAAGAAATGACAGTCCGTTTGACAAATTGGTTAGAGTCGCCCACCACCTTATGGTGTTCTTCATTAGAGGCATTATGCGAATCTTGTCTTCGAAGGAACCGTTGATCTGGGTCCATTGTATGTTCAATTGCTCTTGCAGGGGTCTCATATGAAGCCTGCAATCTGGGACTAGCGGCATGCATTATGAGATCATCCCGAGAAATGATTTGTAGATGCGGACTGAAACAAACTTTTCTGGAGATCCTGTCTGCCAAGGAGGTTAACTTTTGTTTCCTCTCGTGAGATGGGTATGCTTTGTTGCGGACTGTGTCTAGTATTGCTCCCAAGAAGCTTAATACCTGTTTGGGGTGGAGCTGAGATTTCTGGTAGTTGACTACAAACCCCAGGCTGTGTAACAATTGAAGGCAATAGGAGATATGACTTGTTACTTGCGACTTTGAGGGTGCCTTTATAAGCCAGTCGTCCAGGTAAGGAAAGACCTGGATACCTGACTGGCGGAGATGTGCTGCTACCGGAGCCAACATTTTTGTGAAGATTCTGGGGGCTGATTTGAGACCGAATGGGAGAACTCTGAATTGGAGGTGCATACTTCCCACTCTGAACCTTAGGAATTTGCGGTGGTTGCGATATATGGGGATATGAAAATAAGCATCCTGGAGGTCTAGGGATGCCATCAGATCTCCAGCATTTAACAGACGCAGGACATCTTGCAGTGTTACCATCCTGAACGACTGTTTCTTTAGAAACTTGTTAAGTGCTCAAGTCCAGGATGGGGCGCCAGTCTCCTGAGGGTTTCTTTACGAGGAAAAAACGGGAGTAGAATCCTCTGTTCTTTTGAGATAAAGGGACTGGTTCTACCGCTCCGTTTCTCAGCATCACTCTTACTTCCTTGAGGAGTAGGTTCATCCTTGGAGGCGGTGGGCCCGATGGAGGAACCATTGGTGGCGTTTGTGTGAATTCCAGAGTATGACCTCCGGCCACTACATCGAGTATCCATCTGTCCGATGTTATAGCCTCCCACTGGGGGAAATAGGAAGTGATGCGACCTCCGACCCTCGATGTTGGTGGGTGGGGGAAGTGCTGAGATGACCGGCGGGTCATTGTTTTCAGCCCGCATCTCTTCCTCGGGCTGCTCCCCTTCCTCTAGCTGGATGTTTGTGAGCTGCGGCCGGTGGTAACCTATAATGCTGCTGTTGCTGGTGGTACTGATGTAGTGATCCTGTGGCGGAAGATATTGGGATCTGTATTGTTGGTATCCACCTCGAAAGGAGTAATTTCCTCTTCCCCTTGCTCCACGAAAAGGTTGTTTTTTATATTGCAGGGTACCTAGGGATTTTGCCGTATCAGTATCCGTTTTGATAGCCTGCAACATGTCGTCAACATGTTTCCCAAACAAACTTTCTCCATCAAAAGGCATGTCGAGAACACGACTCTGGACTTCCGGTCTAAATGACGTAGCCTTAAGCCATCCTTGCCTGCGCAGGACTGCTGCGCCAGCTAATTGTCTGAAGCCAGTGAGAGAAATGTCTATTGGGCTGTCTATAATCTCCGCGGAGACCCTTTCTCCCTCCTGCAACACCTTTTTTGCTTCCACCTTGACGTCTTCTGGCAGTAGATCTAAAAAGGCAAACATGTCCGCCCACATTTGGCGATCGTACCTTCCCAGGATGGCAAGGGAGTTAGCCGCCTTAACTGTGACCGCTGCAACAGAGGAGAATTTCTTGCCGATATTGTCTAATCTCCTTCCTTCTTTGTCTGGGGAAGACGCTATAGGTGCGGAGGGGTTTTTGGAACGTCGCTGAGCCGCCTGTGATATGACAGAATCAGGTTTGGCTGTGAGACTAGACAGGCCAGAGAATCATCTGGGGCCTTGTACTTTTTCTCCAGTCTTGGCATTTGTGAAGGCACTGTTGCCGGATTCTTCATTGCCTTCAAACCCTCCTGCCATAAGAAATCTACAATGGGTATAGCTCTTACCGATCTCTTTGATGGCTCTTTGAAGTCGTACAAAAAACATTCGGTTTCATGAGAAACAATTGCAAGGCCAAAACGTTTTGCCGCTCTCTCTATTAAATTATGGAAACCTCCTATGTCCTCTGGAGGAGAATCTACCGGACCCATTGGCGGTGGAGATGGTGTGGGGACGAGATAATCATCCCATTCACTAGCCGCCGAATCTCTTAGCTCACCCTCTTCCCTTTCGTCGTCTGATGAGGGATGAGCTTCCTGACTTTGGCTAGTTACCGGTATGCTAGCCTGTGGTGTTTCCGAAAGATTAGTAGTCTGGGTTTGCCGAGGTGTCTGGTAGCTCTCAGGTCTAGGTGGTGTGGACTGAGTTGATGGTGGAAACCTTTTATAGTAGTCATTCAACATGTATTGTAAGTCTGCTACTAGTGTGCTAGGCATAGCAAGGGGCGATTGTTGTTCTGCCTGTGGATAGGATGTTGAGGCATAACTAGGCTGGTAATGCTGTTCCTCCTCATCAAACTCTTGGCATTTGACACTGAGTTGGGACGGGCTACTAGCTGCCCCAAACATTCCGTCGTTTTGAGAGTATGCATCATCGTCATCATCATCTAAAAGATGGTGTGGTGGGTATGGCAACACTTTACTTGGTGAGCTATGCATTGGCAGAATATTAGACGCCTTGTCCCCCATGGTAATAAGTGAAAGGGGTAAGAACCTGGTGGAGTCGTCCTGATGATATGAGGAATGGTGCGGGGAAGTATCCAGGTAGGTGGATGGTTTATACACTGTTCGTGCTGTGGCCGATATGATAGTCGGCGACGGTTCCTTCGTCGGCGACGGTTCCTTCGTCGGCGACGGTTCCTTCGTCGGCGACGGTTCCTTCGTCGGCGACGGTTCCTTCGTCGGCGACGGTTCCTTCGTCGGCGACGGTTCCTTCGTCGGCGACGGTTCCTTCGTCGGCGACGGTTCCTTCGTCGGCGACGGTTCCTTCGTCGGCGACGGTTCCTTCGTCGGCGACGGTTCCTTCGTCGGCGACGGTTCCTTCGTCGGCGACGGTTCCTTCGTCGGCGACGGTTCCTTCGTAGGTGCCGTCGTCAGTAGTGCCTTTTTAAACCTCATTGAGAGGTGCTTCATAGATGGGAGTTCCCTGGTCGATTGGTGAACCCAAGAGGCCTCCGCCGTCGATGATGTGGTTGCCGATGAAGCTTTCTTAAAAAATGTTGACGTAATTATCGTCGTCGACGATAACGGCGACAACGTCAATCATTGGTGAGACCGCTGTTGTGAACGTCGACGATACAGTAGTAGATGCTACTGTCGACACAGTCGTCGACGGGGTGGTCATCGAAGGTTGTTTTTTTCCTGAAGAGACTTTCTGGCTCTTTTTGGGGTGACAGACAGCCTTTTTTGAGGTGCGTTTTCGATGCAAAGGCGTAGTAGGTTCTGAATGAACCTTTTTTGGCAAATGTTTTAATGTCTCTGAGTGGGAAACATCCTTTTTTGCCTCAGTAGAGACTTGTTTTGTCTTTTTGGGCACCTTCCTTGGTGGCTCATCAGACCCTCTACTTCTCTCACCTGTTCTTTTCTGAGGGCGAGAAGTCTGTGATGACGCTTCGCTGTCGTCTGAGGAAGGATGTTCTATGGCTTTCTGTTTTTGCAGCCATAAGAGAAGTCTACCCTAACGGTCCCTGAGGGTTTTTTTGACTAAAGGTGCGACAGATTTTGCAGTCTCTCACCTTGTGGTCTGAATGGAGGCATTAGATACACTTTTTCGTGGGGGTCATCAACATGCAGTCTCTTCTTCCCACAATTGTCACAGTCTCTGAACAGACCCTTCTTTGTCTTTTCAGACATGGTAAAGCTGTAGAGCTAGTTTCCTGAGAGAAATAAGGAAAAAACTGAGCAGAGCAGAGCTCAGGGAGACTCCCTTCACACGACGTGCAGTAGAACATCTGAGGGAATTCAGCCTCTGTTGGGAGTGTTTGGGAGGGGCTGAATCCTGATTGTTTTGTGAAAAGACCCAAACTTCAGTATCAACCAAAGTGGATAGACTGTAAAACACTCTAGGAGGCCTACTGGGGCCTACTTGTTTTACTTTTACTGACTTACTGCTTTATGTATTTAAACTTACCGTGAGGCTCCCACCTCAACAACGGGGACGATTCAAGCATGTGAATCTATAAAAGATCCAATACTGGAGAAGTGATGACTACTAAAAAAGCCACCTTCCAAGATAGAAATTTGAGAGGGCAGTTGCACAATGGTTCAAATGTCGGACCATTAACTCTGGTGAGTACAATGTTGAGATTCCATGCAGGTGCAGGGGAACCCTAGGTGGAATTACCCTTTTAAGGCCTTCCCTGAAAGCCTTAATAACTGGTACCTTGAACAAAGGTAAGTGTTGTCTGTTTTGCAAACAGGGAGCCAAATGCAGGCATATTGTAGTGCACGCTAGGCCAGATGTTTGCAAATGAGGTACTTAGCAGACAATATTTTGAACAGTTACATCAAACTGATCAATGAATTTACCATGGCAATAAAAAACAAATCTTTGTCACTTAAAAGCATAACATGCTCTAGTTGTGGGTTTACAGTCTTTATAAAATGGTCATATGCTCTTCTTTGAGAATGGTCATACCTTCTTTTAGGAGATTGAGGTATATGAACTCTACGACCTCAGGAGCCAAAATGCAAGGTTAAGTTCTTTTGTATTGGTTGCCCGACTTCTCCATCACTCTTAGCGGGAATATCTCTGTTGAGGGAAGCTCCTCGAGCGGCACCACAGAAAGCTTAAGTAGAGCGGTGAACCATGGTTGTCAAGCCCAATTGGGAGCAATCATTCCAAACGACAGAAGAGGGAGAGGTAGAAAAGCATAGGCAAATATCCCCGACCAGTTCATCCCTACAGGATTGCCCATGGATAAAGAGTGTGGGAGCCCAAGCGTGACATTTGGGCATTTTGTGTTGTCTGCAGTTGCAAACAGGCCCATCTGTGGAAACCCACACCTGGTGAAATATGGGAGGACAACTCAGGGTGGAGTTCCCACTCCTGGACTTGTTATTACATCCTGTTGAGGAGATCAGCAGAGTCCTTCCCAGGGAGGTGATCCGCTAATAGGTGAATTTTGTGACGTACTGCCCAACCCCAGATCGTCTGAAGTAGGCATGAAAACTGTTGAGGGTGTGCCCCCGCACCTATGTATGTAAATAGAACATGGCTGTTGCGTTGTCCTTCCTGATTGAGAACCTTGCCTTTCAGGAGTACTAGAAATGCTTTCAGTGCTAGGTGAACTGCCTGAAGTTCCAGGAGGTTGATGTTAAGGCTCTGATGTTTGATGTGCCACAGACCCTGAGCTATGTGATTCTGTACGTGTGCTCCCCATCCTGGGAGTTATGTGCCTGCTGTAAGAATATCTGGGTAGCTGGGCTGAGGAACGCCTACCATTTTTTTGTGTTCCACCGCTGCAGAGAGTGATGTGTGTGGCCGTCTACAAACACTAAGGTGGTCATTACAACCTCAGCGGTCTTTTAACAAGACCACCGAGGGACCGCCTTGTGGAAGACCGCCAGTAGTGGTGGTCTGCCGCTCCGCGTATTATAACCGTTGGCTTTTTCCGACAGAGAGCTGCCCACAGCCATACTTGCGGGCGGCGGGGAAGTGGAGGTTGCTCCACCTCCACCGCCACGCCAACGCCACGCCAACAGAACACCTCCCAGCTAATCACGTCCTGTGATTCTGTGCGGCGGTGTTCTGTTGGCGGTGTGGTGTCGGCGGAGCTGCCCCCATGGCTCCCGTCCCCTCCCGGCGGATCGACGGAACAGGTAAGTCGATCGTCCATTAGGGGAGGGGTGTTGTGTGGGTGCATGGGGGTGTGTGTCTGTGTATGTAGGGGGTGTGTGAGTGAGTGTATGCTTGCAGGGGTGTTGCGTGTTTTGGGAAGGAGTGTGTGTATGTCTGTAGGCATGTCTGTGTGGATGTGTGCGTGAATGTGTGAGTACGTGTCTGAATGTGTGTGTTGGCATGTGTGTCGGTGTGTATGTGTTGGTGGTGTCGGGTGTGTGTGTAAGGTAATGTCGGGGGTCGGGTGGGGAGGGGGGTCCTGCCACCTTTGGGCGGTGGCAGGGGGCGTAGGGGAGGGAGTGGGGGAGACCCCTATCAGTGCCAGGGAAAGAATTCCCTGGCACTGATAGTGCTTACCGCCATGAATTTCATGGCGGTTCCTACCGCTGGAAATCCACGGCGGTAAACCGGGTCAAAATACCGGTGGCGGTATTGTCACGGCCGCCGGGCTGGAGACCCAGGTCTCCAGCCCAGCGGTCGTCTCTGCCCTGGCGCTCAGAACGGTGAAGCGGCGGATGACCATGGCGGTAACCGCCATGGTCAGAATTCCAAAAATAAGACCTCCAGCCTGTTGGCGGTCTTACCGGCGCTTTAACACCGTCCGCCAGGGTTGTAATGACCCCCTAAATCTTGGAACTGACCCTCTGACTAGACTAGCCAGACATTCCTGCAGCGGTCACGTACTTTAGTCTTACATGTGGCACTATTGCAATACAAGAATCCATCATGCCCAGGAGTCAATGTACTGTTCTGACTGCCAACAGTTGCTTGGGGAGAAATTGCTGTAGTAGCTGTGATGTTGTGAATCCTGGCTGAATTCAGATAGGCTAATCCCAACTGTGTGCTGAGAATAGCAGCTAGATAAGGCTGAACATGTGAAGGATGAAGGTGTGACTTTTGTATGTTGATTGTAAACCCCAGCTGATAAAGAAGTTGTTTAGTGGTCTGAATGTCTTGCAGAGAACTGAAGTGTACTGGCGCTGATGAGCCAGTCATCCAGATATGAGAAGACGAATACTGTTTGGGTAGATGTGCTGCAACTACCACTAAGTATTTGGTAAACGCACGGGGTGCAGTAGTGCCTCTAAGTGGGAGGACTTTAAATTGGTAATGTGTTCCTGCTATCACAAACCTGAGATATTTGCAGTGAGCTGGATGTATTGGGATGTGAAAGTAAGCATCCTTTAAGCCCACTGCAGACAAAGTTGCCTTTTTGTATTAGAGGAATCACATCCTGTAGATGTAACGCTTTAGCGCCCTGAGGTCTTATATAGGTCGGCGAACAGTCTTTTTTGGTAATGAGGAAGTATAGGGAATCTACTCCTTAGCCTTGCTGTTCCAGAGGAACAGACTCTATGGCTCCTTTCTGGAATAGAGCCTGTACTTGTTTGAGCAATGTTTGCTGTTCTTTAGAAAGTATGTGCCTTTAAGGTGAGATGTTTGGAGGTGTTCTGATGAGCTTCAGACAATAACCATGTTGGATAATATCCAACACCCACTGGTTTGTTGTTATGGTTTTCCAGGGAGGGAATAACATTTGTAGTCGTCCCCTGACAGGTGTTAAATGGTCGGGAGGATGGGAAACAAGTCACTGTTTGGAAGTGGTGTGGCAGAAGGAGAGGCACCCTTTCCATGCCCTTGGAATTATTACCTCTGTAATATCCCCTTAAAGGGGAGGCCTGATGCTGCTGCCTATTGGCTGAGGCACCAGCATCTTTCGGGAGTTGTTTTGGTACCCTGTTTCTATATGGGACGCTGAAAGGAACGACAAGGAGTGGGGGTATTTTATCTCACCAGCAACCCATGGGGGTTGGCAATTCTCCAATGGCTGCTTGTGCTGCCACTCTTTTCCCTGAACATCAATGAGTTTCGACTCAGTCAGGTGGAGAGGCATCTGCTGATGTCTGAGAATTAGCCCTCTTGGACACCACCGGGGAATCTGGGATGAGTTGGCCCTTGATGCAAGGTGGGCCCGAGGGTGCAGCTTTGTATTTCTGATCTACCCTTGGTTTAATGATATGTGCCCACACCTGATCTTTAAAAACTTCCTCTGAGTGACTTAGCATTTCCTTTCGCCTGGGCAAGTATTGGCATACCCTAGGCAGAGGAGAGTGTTTCAAAGACAGTCATCTTCAATGCGGTCTTTGTGCAATGGAATCTGGTAATATGCAGCTGCTCTAGCTATAAGCTCCCAGAAGAGGTTGCTCCATTGGTGGGTAAAGGCTTAGCTGGATATCGGCCTGACTCATTCATTTTTGGGGGATGAGGGTAATCTCTCCTATGTCACTAAGAGTAATGTAAAGAAGGAGGTGGTGTGGTGGTGAGGTAGGTAGAGGTGGCTGCAGAGAACTGGTTGCAATGTCCCTTTTCTTTTTTTGAAGTAGGTCAGCTGCCTCCTCAAAAGAAGGCTGGCACTTTGCCTAAATACAACCAGTTAAAGGCTGAATATTTAACTTTTTCTGCTTCGGGTCAAGTCCGTCAGACTCGAGGATCGGTTTCAGTGCCAAAATAGAGGTTTTCAGAGCTTAACTTGGTCTTTATTTCTGCACCGAGGTGGTAGGGCAGAACCGGAGGAAGCCGGGGTGCTCAGAGCTGATGTGCCAGAGGGTCAGTTTGGTGCAGCAGCAGGTGGTTTCGGCTTTGCTTTCGGCGCAGAGCCAAAGGGTGGGGCATCCTTAGCAGTTGTTGCCTACCATGGCCTGATGGCAGGGGTGGCCTTGGAGCCATAACCTGAGTTTGGAAGTAAATGTTTCCTGGTGGTCTGGACAGGGGCATGGGTATTCACTGTGTACTCTCCTGAAGGAAGGTCCTGCATCTGTAGCCTGAACTATTTTGGAGTCGGATTCAGAGTCCGGAATGGAAAAGGCCCTCCTCCGCTACCAAGGCCTTGTGCGGTTCTTCCTGTTGTTCAACACGGTGTTGGTCAAAGATGTCCGGTGTCTCTTCCAGGTTCTTTGAATGAGTAGTTCCAACACGTCTGATGGCGCGCAGTGTTTTCTGTGGTCAAAAATATTTTGATCAGGAGATAGACACAAGTAGCAAACCTGATGAAGGTTTGTGTGCGGGTGTTTCACATGGCAGTTGGGAAAGAATCAAAATGGAGCTCGGTCCATCAGAAGCACATCATTGGTCAAAGCCAATGAGATGAGAAAACCAGGCTCCGAAAGGGCGAGGCTTAGAGGCCACGACTGGAGATAGACTATTTGACTGGTGATCGACTGCCTCCATTTTCAAAACCCGACAATGGAAGGCAAACAAAAACCATAATGATGGGTATAGAGGTTAACAACTAACTGAAAGGAGCCCGAAAACAGTCTTGGAGCACTGAAGAACATGTCCGAACCCAATGGCGAAAAGCAAACAATCCAACAATGGCGTTGATGCCTATACGAAAGAAGGAGTCACTTTGCCTCAGAACTCGAGCGACTTCTTCGAAGAACAACTTGCACACATTCAGACCCAAAACTAGATGGCACAAGTATGCAGCGCATGAGTATCTACAGCCACACATGCCATTAAACAGATTGTTACCAAAGGTAAGTAACTCGTGTTTGTGCTGGATACTTCGAAACAGATGACCAGATTCCTCACATTGTGAATACACCCCAATGTAATACCTCCCCAAGTGGTGGATCTGTGGGATGGCTCGGACCAAAAAGCACTGAAGGACAGAGCGGACAAAGTGCCTGCCAACCTGACACTCAGGGTAATAGAGATTTGTGAACATATGCACTTATGCCCATGCAGCAGCCTGACAAATTTCAAGGATCTGCACTCCATGTGCTAATTCAGTGGTATAATTCTTGGCTCAAACAGAATGAGCCCTTAATGCTTCTGGTGGCTACTTCTTAGCTACAGAGTAGCAGATGTTTATGCAGCGAACTATCAACCTAGTGATGTTTTTCTTAACAGCCATGCCCTTTTTAGCTCCCACAAACCCTAACAATTGCTGCTCACCTACCTGCTGGTCCCTGGTATGAGTAATGTATAAACTAAGGGGTCCAAAGTGATCTAGTCTCTCCTCTACTTTTGAAAGATGAGTTGTTGGGTGGGGGGGTGGCTCAGAAGGGTGACAGCCTTCCAAACATAGAACAGTGTGACTACTTTTGGCAGTTCTCAACACCAGTTCTGGAAAAAATGGTGTATGAACAGCTGGAACGAAAATAGCAGAGCTCACTCAAACGAAGCACTGATGTTAACACAACCAGAAAGTCCATTTTTAGGCTCACAAGACATAGTCAACTACTGTGCAAAGGCTCGAATGAGGTGCACTTTAGAAAAGTGAGAACCAAATTCAAGTCCCACTGGGGCATCAAAAAATGCTTTGGCAGAAACCCATGTCGTAAACTTTGAAGAAATTTCATTACAACAAGTGATTTAAACAAAGGCAGCTGACCCACCAACCTCGAAAAAGCTGAAAGAGCCAGTGATGAGCCTTTAAAAGTGGTCAATGCAAGTTCATGCAGGGCCAATGACAAAAACACCACTTAAGACTGTTTAACTTATAGCCATCTGAATTATGTCATAGCAAGCCACAAATTTGTTCCAACACCCATCTAAAACAATTTTACAGAGGGGCACCTGGCTAGCAGGACAACATCAGTAACTTTAAGAGGGCGCTCGAAGGAGACTTGCTTCCACAGCTCAATCTTCACACAGGAGGAGTAGAATGGAGAGGCCTGGGTATAGGACCCAGTCTTGTTGCTGCAACAGTAGATCTTCTCTAAGCAGCAGCTTGATCAGAGGACAGATGGTCATGCCTAACCATTCAAGATACCACACCTTTCTGGCCCAATCCAGAGCTACTAGGATGACTTGGACCTGAACAGTCTTGATCTTTTTTCAGAACTCAAGGCAAGAGGAGTAGCAGCAGGAAATACAGGTGTCCCAAGCTCCACTTTAGGCGGAATGAGCCTTTTCGTTTTGAGAACAGCAGTGTACAAAAATGCAGACGTTGAGAATTCTCTGTAGTAGTTAAACAATCGAGGCAGAGTTATACCCACTGTTGGAAAATGCCCTGCGCCACCTCTGAATAGAACTGCCATTTTAGATCCACTAGGCATATGCGGCCTTGCTAGTCCACCCTGGTATTTAGAGATCCCAACAGGTGGCTTATGCCCAAAGAAATGCCCTGGCTAGTCAGTGACTTCCAGAGGTCCAGAGCTTCCTGGCACAGGAATCAAGACCCCAATCCTCCCTACTTTTTAAACTACCACGTCAGTAGTGTGGTCTGTGAGAATATGTACTGGAAGGCACGAAACTGAACCGTATTCAGGATGATTCCAATGAACAGGAGCGTGTGAGACAGTCAGTTCTAACTTCTGCACATTAATGAACCCCGATAATATTAGGAGGTTCGTCTGGTGGTGTACGACTACCTGGGGGGGTCTACCTTAAAAAGGCAGTCATCAAAGTAAGGAAAGACTAATGCTTGCCCCCCAAAAAGGTGCACTGTGACCACTGCCATCACCCTAGGGGCAGAGATAAGGACAAAAGAGAGCTTCACAAACTGAAAATGCTCTTAATCTACCGCAAACCACATAATGCTTGTGGGCCTGCAGGACAGGAATATGGAAATAAGAGTCCTGCAGGTCCAATGCTATCATCCAGCCTCCAGGATCCTAGGTCAGACAAAACCTGGGTCAGAGGGAGCATCTTAAATTTGCTATTCCACAGAAAGGTTTCGAAAGGGCAGAGATCTAGAATAGGACAGAGGCCTCTTTCCTTCAGTACAAAGTAGCAGCAGGAGTAACTCGCAGTTCCCTCTTTCTATAAACCATCTCTATGGCTCATTTGGTCAATAGGGCCTTTACTTACTGCTGCATGACAGATTTCTGATAGTGACGCTGAGGAGAGTGGAAGCCCCGTTTGACAAGCTGGAGGACCCATGTGTCTTGTCATCCTTGGAAGGAATGTTAGTTCTTGCCACCTACAAGGTGGGTGTGGGTTGAAATGGACACACTAAAGTGGTTTTGAGGTTGAGTGCCAGCCAGACAGAGGCAGAGATGCATATCATCCGTGAACGTTATCTCTGGGAGATGCTGTCTCACCCACAAAATAGCTGAGAAGGAAGTTGTGGTGGCAGCAGCGAAAAAAACATTAATAAAATTGCCTTCTGGCATTCTGAAGGGCCAACAAATACAAAAGGTCAGAGGAGGTTAAGGCGGTCAGTGTCATCTGCACCCCTTTGGCCATCCGCTGCTTTAAGTCTGACCCAAAGAGATTGTGGACAGTTTCCGAATATTGCAAGTAGGCAGTAGATCCTTCTCCCGGTACTGTCCTTCTAGGAGGTACTGAGCCACTCTCGTAAAACTAATTCCCTTGACAGGTGGCAAGAGTAGCTCCTGATGTTTAATGGAGGCAGTGGGGAAGGACCCAGGGTCACCACAGGTGGCAGAGGCAGCACTGGGGGGGCAGCATCGTAAAAGATGCCTAATCGCACAATCATCAGAAACAACCTCTGAAAGCCAAAAGATTACTTTGTGGCACAGATGGATGGCCCCTTCACTGACAGTAGAAAAAGGTATGGGTACTTTGCCACTGAAAGGATAGAACACCATCCGAACAGGAGGAATGGTTGATAGTTTCTCAAAGGAGAAACTGGAAAAGTGATTTAAATTTTTTTTTAAAAGTCTTTGGAAACGTTTGGAAGATGTAGACTCCTCTACTGGAAAGCAGATAAAATGATGATGCATATTACACAGATGACGTAGGATTTTAACTTAGGAATACTACGCTTCAATATCACTGCCTTAGAAAGAAATAGGATTTTGTAAAAGGACCACTTAAAACTATTTCGCACTACAAACACCATAAACAAGCGTTTTCTGCTCAAAGCTGGATTATTTGTAGACAAGATCACCACCACTCAGCCCTCCCTGCACTATTTTATTCAAATATGAGACTATGTCTTTGCCTATTACCTTACTCAATTGGTCGAACTGCTTAAATTTGGTGAACAAACCGTTCAAGTGCACCACATTACCTTGGTAGTTGATGAGCATCAAGAAAAATCCTTCTGGTGGTGGTGGTAAAAAACAGCCAGGACCCGAGGGAAACGCTTCCCTCTTGTCCAGAGTTTGTTAATTTTTTTATCTGTATGGTACATACTATTAACTGCATGGTGACGTCACACTGATGAAAGTGAAACCATTCAGCATCATTAGGCACCAACTGGTTTTACTTAAATCAGTGCTTGTGGGACAACTCTTCCCCGCAAGCACTGATCAAGAAAGGAAAGGCATCACTGAAAGGGGATTGTAAGAAAATGGATTACTAAACAGGGATAGGGCACTACCAACCCCAAGGCATAATCACAACCCTTGTCAGTGAGAACCCCTTCGAGTACACAATTAAACATGAGCTCGACCCTCTGGTAGTTGTGGCACAGAGCAGACAGGCTTTTCTTAGGCCAATGTGTCAAGTGTTCATTCTGTCCCAAAACAGTAATAAAGGTGAAATGCAAAATATTAACTATCAGTTAGAAAAAGTAAAAGGTTAACAAAACGAAACCAAAAATCACAAAAAATTCAAAAAGGTGAACAGGAGATACAAATCTTTGAAGTAAGTTCTGGCATGAGCTAGTTGGTTGAAGTTACTCCTGGGCATGCCCTAATCAATAGGTTAAAAGTTCCCAGAAGTATGGGTGTGCACAGGCGTGCGCGCATAGGTTTGTGTATGCGTGTGTACACTACAGTAATCCTCGTGTCCTCACACATTTAACCTCTTAGCTGCTGGGCCTTGCCCCCCGCCCTCACCCCCCCAGTGCTGAGCCCTTTTTTGGCTATTTGGGGTGGTTCGCGCTTAGGCCTTCATAAAGTTTTGTCCCCATAAGCTATTCACGCCAAAACTGTGTCCTTTTTTTCCAACATCCTAGGGATTCTAATGGTACCCAGAGTTATGGTTTCCCCTGGAGGAGACCAAGAAATTAGCCAAAATACAGTGAAAATTTCGTTTTTTCCCAAAAAATTGGAAAAAAGGGCTGCCGAAGAAGGTTTGTGGTTTTTTCGCTGAAAATGCCATCAACAAGGGTTTTCTGGTGCTAAAATCACCATCTTCCCACCTTTCAGGAACGGGCAGACTTGAATCAGAAAACCACATTTTTCAACACAAATTTGGCATTTTACTGGGACATACACCATTTTTACTATTTTTGGTGCTTTCAGCCTCCTTCCAGTTAGTGACAGGAATGGGTGTGAAACCAATGTTGGATACCGGACAGCTAAACATTTCTGAAAACTAGACAAAATTCTGAATTCAGCAAGGGGTCATTTGTGTATATCCTACAAGGTTTTCCTACAGAAAATAACAGCTGAAATAAAAAAAAAAATTGCGATTGAGCTGAAAACAGCCATTTTTCTTTATGTTTTACTCTGTAACTTTTTCCTGCGATGTCAGATTTTTTTTAAAGCAATATACCGTTATGTCTGCTGGACTCTTCTGGTTGCGGGGATATAAAGGGCTTGTAGGTTCATCAAGAACCCTAGGTACCCAGAGCCAATAAATGAGCTGCACCCTGCATTTGGTTTTCATTCTATACTGGGTATACAGCAATTCATTTGCTGAAATATGAAGAGTGAAAAATAGGTATCAAGAAAACCTTTGCATTTCCTAAATGGGCTCAAGATAAGGTTTTGAGGAGCAGTGGTTATTTGCACATCTCTGAATTCCGGGGTGCCCATACTAGCATGTGAATTGCAGGGCATTTCTCAAATAGACGTCTTTTTTACACACTCTTATATTTGGAAGGGAAACATGTAGAGAAAGATAAGGGGCAATAACACTTATCTGGCTATTCTATGTTCCCCCAAGTCTCCCGATAAAAATGATACCTCACTTGTGTGGGTAGGCCTAGCACCCGCGACAGGAAATGCCCCAAAACACAACGTGGACACATCCCATTTTTTCATAGAAAACAGTGCCTACCTGTGGATTTTGGCCTCTAGCTCAGCCGGCACCTGGGGAAACCTAGCAAACCAGCGCATTTTTGAAAACTAGAGACCTAGGGGAATCCAAGATGGGGTGACTTGTGGGGCTCTGGCCAGGTTCTGTTACCCAGAATCCTTTGCAAACATCAAAATTTGGCCAACAAAAATACTTTTTCCTCTCATTTCGGTGACAAAGTTCTGGAATCTGAGAGGAGCCACAAATTTCCTTCCACCCAGCATTCCCCCAAGTCTCCCCCAATAAAAATGGTACCTCACTTGTGTGGGTAGGCCTGGTGCCCGCAACAGGAATAGATCACACAACGGTCAATGTTGGTCCTTACATGAGGCAGCTGTTGACCCTGGGGTGATCCATTCCTGACGCAGGCACTAGGAGTAGGCATTCAAGTGGGGTAGTGTTTTTATCAGGACAGGTGAGGAATCACTGGGTGGTAGGAATTTTGTGGATCCCAGCATATTCCTGTAGTTTGTGTGACAAAAATGCGAGAAAAATAGAGTTTTTATTCAACATTTCAGCTTTGCAGGGTATTCTGGGTAAGAAAACTTTGGGGAATCCACACAAGTCACACCTCTATGGACTCCTCCGAATGTCTAGTTTCCAGAAATGTTTGGGTTTAGTGTGTTTCTCTATATGGCCGCCGAACCCAGGACCAAAAACACAGGTGCTTGCCTTACAAAACCAGTTTGTTTTGCGATAGATAATTTTGATGTCTCCACAATACGATTTGGGCGGTGGAATTTGGGGCTGAACTAAATTGGGGAGCTCACAAGAGAGCACTCTCTCTCTCTGCTTGCCGCCGCATTCACCTGCTCTCTGGGTTGGGCTAACCCAATATTACCCAGTTGCACAAACTGCTTGCGAAGGGACAGCAGGACTGTCCTCATCACCTCCCTCAATGTACTGGAAGAGGAGTTATCGAATGGGACTCCTCCGACTGAAAAATCACTCCCAGAGTCTGCGCCATTGTCCTATCCCTGAGATGCTGTCTCAGTATCTGATGTCTCAGTCTCTGATCCTATGTCAGAGCTGTCCTCTATAACCCGAGAGCCAGCAGCAGTCACCCATCCATCCATCCATCCATCCATCCATCCATCCAGATGCCATCTCTGCTATTGGCTAAACTGTTGCTCTAAAACACTAGCCTACGTAGACATTCACAAAATCAATGGTGTGTGTGAGATACGTGCAACAGTAGAGGCCACCTTACCTGCGCTTCTTCCCTCAATCAGCACCTTCTTTCAAGACACTCAAAAAACACCTTGTCACATACCATTCGTCAGAGTCTTTAGCACCTCCTGCGCCCAGTCCAACAATCCTTATTGGTGCTCCCACTCCCTCCTCCTCGGATTCCCTCATTACCACCCAGCAAAAGTGCCCTTCATCTCTCCATAGCCGCCCTCCACCCCGCACATACATTTCATTTGTATTATAGCGCAGGTAATGGCTGACTTTACTAATGTACTCAGCTATATACATAAAATACAGATTTGCTCTTTGCAGTAGGCATATAAACCTTCTGCGCTTCTTTATGGCACTAAAACTGCCACTAGACAAGTCTGACCCTTTTGTAGCAGAAACAGTCACAATACTTGACCTTTATTGCTGCCTAAAAGCTACAGTTGAAAAGCGTCAGTTGAGGTATGTGCATTGCTTTGAAGATGCAAGCTGCAAGACAACTGGTAGCAGCCTCCAGGGAAACCACACACATTGACAAAAGTGATATATACAGATATATATAGATCGCTATGGCTCTCTCTACGGCGGCCATGGCCCTGGCTCTCTCTAGGGCTGCCATGGCCCTGGCTCTCTCTAGGGCTGCCATGGCCCTGGCTCTCTCTAGGGCTGCCATGGCCCTGGCACGCTCTAGGGCTGCCATGGCCCTGGCACGCTCTACGGCTGCCATGGCCCTGGCACGCTCTACGGCTGCCATGGCCCTGGCACGCTCTACGGCTGCCATGGCCCTGGCTCGCTCTACGGCTGCCATGGCCCTGGCTCGCTCTACGGCTGCCATGGCCCTGGCTCGCTCTACGGCTGCCATGGCCCTGGCTCGCTCTACGGCTGCCATGGCCCTGGCTCGCTCTACGGCTGCCATGGCCCTGGCTCGCTCTACGGCTGCCATGGCCCTGGCTCGCTCTACGGCTGCCATGGCCCTGGCTCGCTCTACGGCTGCCATGGCCCTGGCTCGCTCTACGGCTGCCATGGCCCTGGCTCGCTCTACGGCTGCCATGGCCCTGGCTCGCTCTACGGCTGCCATGGCCCTGGCTCGCTCTACGGCTGCCATGGCCCTGGCTCGCTCTACGGCTGCCATGGCCCTGGCTCGCTCTACGGCTGCCATGGCCCTGGCTCGCTCTACGGCTGCCATGGCCCTGGCTCGCTCTACGGCTGCCATGGCCCTGGCTCGCTCTACGGCTGCCATGGCCCTGGCTCGCTCTACGGCTGCCATGGCCCTGGCTCGCTCTACGGCTGCCATGGCCCTGGCTCGCTCTACGGCTGCCATGGCCCTCTCTACGGCTGCCATGGCCCTCTCTACGGCTGCTATGGCCCTCTCTACGGCTGCTATGGCCCTCTCTACGGCTGCTATGGCTCTCTCTACGGCTGCTATGGCTCTCTCTACGGCTGCTATGGCTCTCTCTACGGCTGCTATGGCTCTCTCTACGGCTGCTATGGCTCTCTCTACGGCTGCTATGGCTCTCTCTACGGCTGCTATGGCTCTCTCTACGGCTGCTATGGCTCTCTCTACGGCTGCTATGGCTCTCTCTACGGCTGCTATGGCTCTCTCTACGGCTGCTATGGCTCTCTCTACGGCTGCTATGGCTCTCTCTACGGCTGCTATGGCTCTCTCTACGGCTGCTATGGCTCTCTCTACGGCTATTATGGCTCTCTCTACGGCTATTATGGCTCTCTCTACGGCTATTATGGCTCTCTCTACGGCTATTATGGCTCTCTCTACGGCTATTATGGCTCTCTCTATGGCTATGGCTCTCTCTATGGCTATTATGGCTCTCTCTATGGCTATGGCTCTCTCTATATATTTTTTTTAAGTTGTTGTATGGTTTCCTTGGGGGCCAAAAAGGCCCCCCAGGGAAATCCTACAGCAACTAAAAAAAATATTGCAACCACAGGGGGTCGCCCCACCCACGGGCGACCCCCTGTCCATTTATTATTATTATTATTTTTTATTTTTAAACACAAATGTTGCCCTGGGAGGGGGGGGCAGGTGGCCGACCCCACCCAAGTGAAATCCCTGGCGTCTAGTGGTGTTTCCTGGACCCGATCCCAGCTGCGCTGCGATCGGGGGCCAGGAAACACTTTCAGAAAGCCTCATAAGAAAGGGGAGAGTCTCCCCTTTTTTTACGAGGCCTTCCCGAACGTGGGGAAGGCCGTTTTCCCCATCGGAGCAGCAATCAGCCGCAAGGCTGCTTCCTGCTCCGATGGGGAAATCAACATTGTTACGTCAAAGGGGCGGGGGAGACACGGAAGAGCTTCCGTGTCTCCCTGGGACCAAAAAAAATAAAAAAATACATCCTCGGGTGCGACGCACCGGAGGATTTATTAACCCCCTCCCTGGTGTCGGCCACTGGTCGTGACCCGCACCAGGGAGGTAGTGCGGGCGTCGGCCAGTGGCCGACGCCCGCATTGAAGGGGTTAACACTAAAATCCAGTTTGGGGCAGCACTGTACCAATAAACAGAGACAGGTCTGGTAGAACAAAAGTAGTGTTTTCCAGCAACCAGACAGTGGATACACAAGAACTGTTTTGGCATCCCATTCCCCTTCTTTTCAAGCACACCCCAGGCGTTGTATGTAAAACCCAAAGACAGAAGTCTAGTTTGACAAATCAGGCCCTTAGGCAACTGGAAAATACATATAAAACAAATATCTTGGCATCTTGTCCTCTGCCATTCAAGGGCACTCCAAAGTTTTAGGTGTAAACCCAGCAGACCTGTCAAGCTGGCTTTTGAAGTTAATGTCAAAAAGGATGCTCACAGCTCCTACCCTACTCAGAGAAGTTACCTATGCCCATTCAGGTCAGCCTATTGTTTGCTAGTGGGAGGCATTTCACACTTATTCAAATGTGAATTAATGGCTGGCAGTTGTGGGAGAGTAAATGCCCCCAGGAACTTCATACAGGGCAAAGGTAACTTTCTAAAAGTTACTTTCGTTGATATTTTTTTTTAATCTTGCTCTGCCATTGAATTTGATTTATTATTAAAAATAGTTTCGTTATTTTTCTAGGTATTCCCATTCCCATGACACAGTATTAAGGTTATTAATCTGTACTCTGGTTTTCTACTATATAGGACAGCTAGACCTACCACAGTGAAAAATAGGACAATGTTCATTTTTCAGCAGTACCTCTCCCAAGTGGATTCATGCTTGGTGGATTGCTCCAGAAACAATCCTCAGGCAGGGATCCCCTCACTAGACATCAGCGATACTCTGAGGGGTGGTGGCAGGGTTAAGCAATCACCTAGGCAAACAAAAGTGCTTCCCCCCCATCAAAAAAGAGCAGTCATTATGGGCCCCCTGAGTTTGCAAACTGGGAGTTTGCACCCAATCGCTACCCAAAGGAGCAGAGTGAGGGGAGGGTGTAGGAGGGGGTTAAAGGAGAAAACCCACTACAGCACCAAGGGTACAATTTTTAAAATTAGTGGTGGAGGAAGCCCCCCTTAGAACCAGGCTATGACCCCCACCCCATAATGGTTCCAGTAGTCTTTATGCTCCATCCCCCCTACCCCAAACCCATCCCGCTCAATGGCAGATGTCAGTTGATGGTTGACTATTTATGCCGTTTCCACCATAAGAAAAAAAAAACCACACATTAAAAAAGGGGCTTATCACTGGGGGCGACCCAGCAGCTATGGGATTATTTAATAATATTTGCAAAAGATGGTACGTGACTGTGTTGGTGGTCAATTCTTTTTGTAACATTTGTTAAAATGGGTTTAAGATTATACTAAGCAGATACATAAATTGCAAAGATAGTCTCATCCATTACCGTTAACAGATTTCTGTGTACTGAACATCTAATATAAAACTTTCCACAAAATAAAGATTCTAGGTCCGCAATGTATAATTAACAATCCATCTTGCATGGGCATACAAGTTTACTATTAAAAAAAAAAAAAAAAAAAAACACAACAAGTTTTCAGTACTATTAAGTCACCAACCTGAGTCCACAAATAGTCTAACATGTATACACCAGTCTCAATGGCAAATTAAGTACCTGGTTTATTTTGAGTGGCCCCAAACAGGCCGCCTGCATTGTTATTGGTTCCAAAGGCAGTTGCTCCAAAACCTGTTGTAGGGGTAGTGCCAAAACCTGCCGCTGTGGAACGAAAAAAGAGGGAGACAATCAAAATACACTAGTCAAAATATTTTATCCAAAACGTGTGCCTACTGCCATGACACACCACTAACCAAACCGTACTCCATAGAAGATATCACCACTTCACCACAATCACTCCATATTCAGCACTGTAGGCACACTGGGTATCAAAACAATGCAGGACTATTAAAACAAGTAACATTTATTGTAGTAATAACTAACTCTGGAAACATATGTTAAAACAGACTTAAAAAAGAATTCTAACTGGATCTTAAATATTAGCTCAATTTTAATTTACAGCAATACCAACAAAACTTCATCATAATATTCTACATTTATTCAGACTATAAATACCCCAGGAGTTTCAGTATCAAGATATGGTGGCAGTCACCACTGTGAATTTATGCTTCAATCTCTTTCCATTAAAAAAGGCATTCTTAGACTTGCCTATAACTTTTCTCCCCATGGCCAGATTTTTACCAAAATTCGGCATGGCTCAGCATAATCTGTAAAAGCAGACATTCCTGTTTTCTAACAGCTCCATATTAGATGGCGGGGGGAGGATTTGGGTAGAGGTGGAACGGTGGTCGGGTGCTCAATGGTTTTAAGACAGAGACAAGGTAAAAAATAGATAAAAAAATAAAATAAAAAAAAAGTCTTTCCACATTTTCTCTCAAAGAAAAGTTGGCGCTCGCCTACAGTTTAAAACACTGAACTGATTTAATCAGCCTATCAAGAAAGTTTAAATTCGCAGAAACCTGGCTTTTGTTGGTGTAAATATGTTTTTTTTTTTAAATGCAGTTAAACTTGCCGAGTGTGGACCTTAAAGGGTTACCAATTATGTGTACCTGCTGTTTGGGATTTGCGTATCCACAAGTTAGAAAAAAAAAAATATTCCAATTGTCTCATTCTGCTCCACGGGACCAGAGTTGTTACAACAGATTAGAGTGATGTGACTGGCACTCGTGAGAAGAAGGGAAAAAAAAAAAAAGAAAAAAGGTAAGAAGAACAGTTGTTTCAGGATGCACAGCACCCTGGGAGTTGGCCACAAATGGCAGATTGAATGAAGGTCACACCACAAGCCAGACTCTTTAGCTAATCCCTGCTGTGCACAGATTAATCCCATGTGCTGTAGGGGTTTGAAAATAAGTACAAGTACATCATAAAAAAAATAAACTATGAAATACACTGAAAAAAACAAAACTTAATTACAAAAATTGAGTTATGGGCTAAAACGCACACAAGCACTGAAATGTGCTAGTTATGATTACTAATGCATGTAACACATGGGTTAGATTGGCCAGTCTCTGCTCCCTATCTTCTAGAAGTGCTTAAACCCCATGGCACATGGACTGACAAGTCAGGCACAAGTTTCATACAGAGAAACTGGGCCTACGATCAAGAGCTAGGTGAATGCCAGACACCTGAATTGTCAGCTGGCGACCACAATACCTAGACAGGTACCACTGTCCCCAGTTTCCATAGTGGGTGTCAATTTAGGAGTCAAACTACTTGCAAACAGCATGATTTTCTTTGCTTATTTTTAAACTTAACGCAAGTGGGGGACCTTTGAGGGTGCCCCCCACTGTTTTGGAGTTAGAGATTACCTACCATGCCTCGTAAGATCACTGTGCTTCATGTCTGGTAATGGCTGCCTTAAGAAAAAGAAAAAAATTCTCTCAGACCCGGATGGCTAACTACAAGTGAGAATCCTTGCAAGCGACGGCTGCAGTGCGAGACTGAACTGTAGAACCTGGCACTAATCGCCACCTCGGAGCAACATGGTGTCGGCGTAATGGTGAGGCCCTCAAGCCACGCCCACCGGAACTAAGCGCTGTACTCACTCGCTGCCGCTTCCCTTGCCACGGCGGCCAGCGTAGCGAGAAACCGCCTGTAGGACAACGCCGTAGAGTCGTAGCGGCTGCTACCGCCGCGGCTGCATTGTACAGAGTGGCGGCCGGCCGTGCAAACCCGTTTCCGCAGCCTGCAATTCCCGCTCCTCACAATCGCGGCAGTCACTGTAACTGCAGACTGCCTCCCAGAGAAAATCCAGCGCGTAGACACAGCCGCTGCTGTGCAACCACAACGAGGACCCTCCTCCCCCCACGGTAGAGAGCGCCGATGGAGGCAGCATTGGAGACATGCTGAAGAGCCCACACGCCAGGGGGTTGGGGGGGGGGGGGGTGGAGTACAACAATCAACAATTAAGAAAAACTCTGTTAAAGCATAAGGGCGCTATCCTGAACCGGTGAATCTTAGACTTTGTGGCTGTTCAAGAAAGCGGGGAAATAAATCTCACTCTGACTTCTTATTTGGGGAGGAGGAAGGAACTGAGGAACCTGGGGTACCTTTTGTTGATTATTAATGGAAGGGCGTTAAGCATATGGAAACCAATTGATGCTTCAAATACGGAGAAACGATATTAAATAGCAGTCTCTGAATTTGCCATCTTTATCCTGCTCTTTTCTTGTATCACCAGAAAATAGAGGAGAGGGGCTAAAAGTTGAAGGAAAGGGATTTTCTTCTCTCCTGCAGGGGGGAAAAGAAGAGGAGTCCTGGGAGGCGATCAGGAACTATGGAGACAAAAGCGAGGGCGCTAGAACAACACGTATTGGCAGGATAAAGGAGAGACAGTTGGGTTAAGCAAGCGCTTGGCTTCAATAACTGGTAAAGCAGTTGGGAAGAACATATCAGGACTGATGAAAGATTCCAAGACGAGCGACAGCACTACCCCCCCACTGGAAATTAAGATGAAAAGTAAAAATCAATCCACTATTACAGCTTTCCTTGCAGGCGGAGTGCAAGACAGCTCTTCTATACATATAACCCCCTCCCCTGAAAGCAATGTGCCAGGAAAAGAGCCCACTCCTCTATGTATTAGCGATAAAGAGCTATGTATTGGAAATAAAGATCTCTCTGCTAAAATTACACAATACGTAGAGAACCCGTTAGAGATTCAAGACATTAACAGGGAAATAAGAGAGAAGGTGCATGGCCCTTCCGGAAATGGGCAGCTTCAAATACAACAAGTGGATCGAAGTGAGCAGTGGGGTGATCAAAGTAAGGTAGAAATTATAAGCACAACAGGACCTGCAGTAGAAAACGACGACCCCACCAATCTTAGAGAGCCCCAAAAAGCAGGATAAAAATTCCATACTCACGGACTGGGGCAAAGATAGCAGTGATAAGTTTTACTCCTTGACCGAAGAGTCCGATCTCAGCAGCGCCAATCGCAGTCTTAGTGAGTCTGATGAGAGTGAGTCATTCGAGGCTGGCAACAATTCTCTAAACTGAGAATTTACAGTACGGCAGATCCGACAACGGAAATCCGCTAAACCACGCTCTGGCTCTCAAGAGTGTCATGAAAATGCGGCATTAATGAGCGGTAGGACCCTAAGGTGGGATTACTCTGGCATCAGCTTAGCAGATACCCCAACCGCGGGCAACCAGGGCCCTGTTAACGACAAAAATGAAAGTGATATGGGAGCCCCTGCTGGGGACATTGGTAATTTGGCTAATACTCATGTGAATGGCGCAGAGGCAGGGATCCTGCAGTCAATATATAACTCAATTAAAGAGCTACAAACCGAGACCAGGATCGAAAGCCGGCGTGCAAGGATTGCTACAAAGAAACTGCAGGGGTCGGTCCGTTATGTAGCTAAACCATGTATGGAAATCGAAGCTAAGCTATGTTCTATGGAAGATCGGATAGTGGCAGTCGAGGAGGATATGGATACTCTGAAAGAGCAGAGCGCTGCGAGAGATGGGCAAATGACAGATGTGATGTGGAAAATGGAAGATTTGGAAAATAGACAAAGAAGTAACAATCTACGATTTCTGGGTATACCAGAAGGACTAGAAGGAAACAATATACAGGCATATATGGTTAACCTTTTGCGCGGGGCCTTTCCAGAACTGGGGGACCGGGATTGGGGTAATGAGCTGCAGCGGGTTCATAGGTTCCCGACAATTCGACGGGGGGGGGGGGGGGGGTCAACGGGCAGACTCTAAATACCCAAGAGCGATTTTGATATATTTTGGGAACTATTTAGTAAGACAGGAGATATCGGACAAAACTCCCCCTAATGCCCCACGTTCTTTTGACGGGGTTACTTTCTTTACCCGCCCCGATTTTTGTCACGCCACAGTGGAGTGGAGGTGGTGGCTCCGACAGCTTATTAAGCCATTCTTTGAGAAAGGAGGGGAAGCTTATTTGTTGGCCCCTGCTAGGCTTAAAACAGTAATGAACGGAAAAGTAAAAGTTTTTACTTCAGAAATCAAGGCAAAAGAATACTTGATGGGGGTCAAACAATAGAGTGTAGAGTTATAGGGAATTACAGGGAAGGTTAAGGTGCTTAGGGTACTGGTGGGTGGGTGGGCCGATACATACACGACACCAACATTCAGGCCAGTGGGGGTCTGATTGCTCAACAGGGTGGGAGGCCAGTCTCGGGGGGGGGGGGGGGGGGGAGAGGGAAGGGGAGGGGGTAAAGGTGAAGTACAGGGGGGGGGAGGGATGGGGGAAAATCGAGGGAAGAAAATGGAAAGGAAAGGACTAACGGAAGTGAGAGAAGAAAGGTGGAAGAGTGGAGCAAGGGGAAAAGAGAACTCGAGAGAAGGTGCTGTTAAATATTCAGACTGGAAGAGCCCCAAAAGAAATGACGTGAAACTAAAAAGGAAAGAGGGGGGAAAAAAAAGAAAAAAAAAAAAAAAAGAGAGACAAGTAATGACCAGACTTAGAATAGTGTCAATCAATATATGTGGGCTGAACGACCCCCGTAAAAGAAGGAGTGGCCGAAGAATTAAAAACCTTTAAGGCAGATATTTTCTGCCTACAAGAGACACATGTGGAATATAAAAATTCCAGGGTCCTCAGCTCGCTTGGTATGAAGGTAATTGCTCGGTCAGAACAAGAGACTAGAACTAAAGGAGTGGCGATTTTAGATCGAACCAATAAATTAAAAGTTACTCGACTGAAGACAGATTCGGGTGGAAGATGGGTAATAGTAGAATGTAGGTATGGACATAGTGGATTTACATTATGTTCCTTATATGGGGTAGTCACAGACGATCCAGTAGTAGTTGATACCCTTGCCATTGAGCTAACAGGTTGGGCCCCTCCCTATATTATATGTGGTGATTTTAATTTTAATGGATCTTGGGAGGGACTACAGGATGTGGTAACACCCAGAACTAGGAAGTATCAGGGGCGTAAACCTCGGTTATATAAGGCAATGATTGCTATTCAGCAAGAATTAGGGTTAGTGGACGCCTTGGTGAAGCTGTGTAAACCCGACCCCGGATACACTTATTATTCGGCTCCTCATGCGAAATTGGCACGGCTAGATTATTTTTTAATCTCTCCTGTATTTCTAAAGCAGGGCAAGATTGAGTTATATCCACGGATAGTATCGGATCATAATCCCTTGGTTTTTGATATCGAACTGGATGGGTTACAACCAAAAGTTAGTAGCTGGACATTTGAAAGGGGACTTCTAAAGGATCCGGAATACTGAGAGCATATGAGAAAGTGGATAACTGAATTTCTGGGGTTTAATCAGGGGTCAGCTTCAGTAGCGATAGTTTGGGATACTTTGAAAGCAGGTATTCGTGGTGAAACATTAAGCTTTAGTATTAAAAGGCAGAAGGATACTCAAGGTAGAACAATAGAGTCCCAATCGAAATTGCGGCTTGCAGAAAGACAACTGGTTATAGCTATAGAAACCGGATTAGATATAAGGAGGGCGCAGGAAGAAGTTGCCATAACAAAAGCAGCAATGAATGAGGTCATTGCCCAAAGAATAGCGGAGAAATATCTAGCACAGCGTGCACAAGGGTATGAGTATGGAGAAAAGGCTGGGCGTTTGCTAGCAATACGGACAACTCAGAAAATAGCGTCCGGGGTCATTAGGGAGATTAAAGACTGGCAAGGGCAGTTAATATCAGAAGTGGGTGGAATCAGGAAGGTGTTCCATGGATACTATCAGGAACTTTACAATGATATAGCAGCGTATTCGGAGGAAGAAACTTCGGAGTTTCTATAGCCCATTAAGATCGAGAAACTAGGTATGAGTGACAGTATACGCCTGGGAGACCAGATAGGTGCCTCAGAAATAGATAGGGCAATGAGGGACTTACCTACGGGGAAAGCTACAGGTCCTGACTCAATTCCCTTAGAATTTTATAAAGTTTTCAGATTATTATTGCTACCAGTAATGGTAGAGGTATTTATACAGGCACAGAATGGAGGGAAAATCCCTCCATCATGGGATCTGGCTAATATAGTCATGTTTCTAAAGAAGGGAAAACCCCCACTAAATCCAGCCTCATATCGCCCGATTACATTAATAAATAGTGATGTTAAAGTATACTCAAAAATCCTGGCCGCTCGATTATCAGTGGTGATCAAGAAACTGGTCTCCCCTAGGCAGCATGGGTTTGTCCCAGGAAGAGATACAACCAATCATATTCAGAGAGTGTTAGCACTTTTTGATGCTACGGAAGTAGCAAAGGAACCTATGGCAGCTGCTTTTTTGGATGCAGAGAAGGCGTTCGATCGGGTAAATTGGAAGTATTTATGGTATGTTATGGAGTATTATGGGCTAGGGAAGAAATTTATCATAGCAGTAAATGCTTTATATAGAACTCCGGCTGCAAAAATACAATTAATGGGAGGACAATCCGAGAGTATTTTGATCAGGAGAGGCACTAGGCAGGGATGCCCATGTTCTCCCCTCCTGTTCGCTTTGTATATAGATCCTCTGCTTAGACAATTGGAGGGAAATAGTAAGATCCCGCCAATACATAGGCAGGGATGGGACACAAAAGTGTTAGCATACGCAGATGATATAGCTATATTAACACCCTCCCCTGACCCAGCACTGAAAGAGATCGAAGAAGTGACGAAAAAGTTCGGAAGGTTCTCTTGGTACCTGTTAAATGGAACTAAAACGCAGCTGTTGGCGAATCAATATACAAATACTAAAGACACTCGGAGGGTGGATCATGCAGTATATTTAGGTATTGATATCACATCAAAGGTAGAGGATGTTGTCAATTTGAATATAGATCCTATACTGGCAAAAGTCAGAGAAGATATGTGCAGATGGAATAATCTGCATCTGACTATTGTGGGGCGGTGTAATATGGTAAAGATGATTTTTCTCCTGAAATTGCTGTATCTATTCCGCGCCATCCCACTGAGTTTCACTAATTTAAGATTTAAAGAGATCGACCGAGTGATCATGAGATTTATTTGGGCATATGGTAAATGCAGGAGAGCAAGTAAATTTATGTCTCTCCCTCGGGAAAGGGGTGGATGGTCCTTGACGAATATTAAACTATATCAAATGGCAGCAGCTTTTCAGTATCTGCGCCCTTTATGGGGTCCTAATAAAGAAGGAAATGTGGAAGTGGACGTCCCCAATATATACGAGCTGCAGATAGGGTCAGCAGCCAATGGGTGTCTGGTAACATACCACGAGCCTGGATATTATAAGAAAACTAGATTTAAGGTATTGGGAGCAGCCCAGAACTGCTGGCGAACATGGTAAAAGAAGAAAGGATTCAGTAGATATAATTATTATACCATGATCGTCAGGGGTAGTAAGCGCTATATAAATACGATTACAATTACAATTACAATTTACAACAATTGAGAAGAATCCACTGCTCCCTGAAATTTTCCATGATAAATATCTGGCAAACTGGTCCTCCTTAGGCATAAATAGGTTAAGGAACTTTTTCGATAATTTTGGGATCAAGGCGTTTAGTGATCTACAGGAGCAATATGGTTTAGAGCAAAGGGATTTTTTTAAATACTTACAGATACGGGATTTTTTAGGGAAAAAAAAAAAAACAGGGGGAGTGCAGGGATTTAGAAGCAACCAATTGCTGAATGATATTCTGGCTAATCCCAATATAACTATTAGGTCAATTTATCCCTCTTTGCTGGCAGAACAACCAGATGATCTAGAAAAGAATAAGGAGAGGTGGAGCAAGCAGTTGGTAGATGGGAGTAACAACTTTATGTGGTCACTGGAGCTGGGATGTAGTACTTTATCTTCCTTGCAAGCGCAGCACTATAAGACTATGTTCGACTTGTATCATACTCCGGCTCACCTCGCCAAGTGGGGATGTGTGTCAGGAACAAATTGTCCAAGATGTGGGATGTACGGTATAGATATCGTGCATATGATCGCTACTTGCGGGGAATTAAAGGGTGTGAGGGAAGGTATTCAATCTGTTCTGAAGGAAGTTTTGGGATATGACTTTGCCCTTACACCGGAGATCATGGTTTTTGGGACTGATGAAGAAGTAGCTGGACCTTATAAAGCATTTATCTTTGTAGCTATGGCAGTACATCGAATCTGTATAGCATCTGCTTGGCTGAATGTACGACCCCCGTCCTGGCAGCAATGGATGGACAGGTTGCTGTCTGTATACCATTTGGAGATGGCATTATATGAACGTAAGGAGAAACAGACTAGGAGGAAAGGGATGGCAATATGGGGGCCATTGCAGGCTTGGATACGGGCCCATAATGATCAGGGCCACCCTCTCAATTTAATGGGGCACCATCTTCGGGCTGGATTAGACGGGTGGCTATGTTTTTTTTGGTGTTTTTTTTGTATAGTTAGGCAATGTCCTTTTCTTGTCTGTTCCACTCTGTGTTCTGAACTTTAAGATGTTATTGGGAAGTGACTTAAGAATATATTTGTTATATGTTCCTTTCCAACAAAAAAAAGAAGAAAAAAAAAAAAGAACCTAGCACTAATCACAGTGGCCCATTATGATAACTCAAGTACTGTAAATGAGACATCTGGAATATTTTGGGTGACAGTTATGGAGTTCTATTGGTGGCAAAATTTAGATCTTCCATTTGAGACGCCTGCTTCCAATTAACCATCTTGTATCCACAATGAAGAGTTTCGCTAATTTTTTGTGGCGCCATCTTTACTTGTATAGAAGATTCAGGGTTCACTAAAACGGATTTATACACAGCGCATAATCAAACTTTGTCTTCAGCCTCCATGCAGAATGAGAAAAAATAAAAACAGGTGTTTATTTTCCTAGTTATACATTACATTCTGCTCTGGCACTCAAGATCTGAGTGGCCAGTGCCAGCAGGTGACGTCCTGATAGATGCATACCTGGGTAGGTAGCTAATCCCCCTATAAGGGCTATTTAGGGTCTCTCCTGTGGGTGTCTCTTCAGATTCAGCCTGCAGGACTCCTCCAGGAATCCTCTGCTTCAGCTTCTGACCGTTGGATCAACCGAAGACTGCTCCAGGAACCGCTGTAACTGCAAAGTATCCAGCAACTTCAGCTCCCGCCAGCATGTGCAACATTTCCCAAGGTGTGCACCCTCTAAGGGCTCCCCATCTTCACCCTGCACCCGAAGAACCGAAGGAATCTCCCGTGGAATGACTGAGTCACTTTCCTGCTTCTACAGGCACCTTCTGCAACAACGACCTGTTCTCTGGGACTCCTCTCCTGACGACAAGCGTGCTCCCTGGAACACAGGTGCTGGACCAACAAGACCCAGACTGTCCTAAGGTCCAGCTGTCCAAGTTTGGTGGAGGAAAGAGCTTGCCTTCCCGGTTTGCAACAGTACCCCTGTGCACAGAGTCATCTCCAGCTCCTTGGGCTTCTGTGCACTTCTTCCAAGAATCCTTCGTGCACATTGTAGCCCAGGTCCCCAGCACTTCATCCTGTGATGCAAAACTCGCTGAGTTGTTCTCCGGTGGCATGGGACCTTCTTTTGTTGTGCTGCACCAACTGCACTTTGCATCTTCTTTGTTCCCATGTCCTGGGACTCCCGTGGGTGCTGCCTGGTCATCTCTGGACTCTCTCTAGTGTTGGGAGCCCCCTCAGTCAGAGTTGAGGGCCCCAGGCCCCTCCTGGGTCTAGGCAGCGTTTTTTTTTTTTTTTTTGTTTTTTTTAACACTCAAACCATGACCTTGCTTGAACCAAGGCTTGTTGGACAAATCCAGTGACGCAAACAGCCTGCCTCCAACATCTAGTCTTGGGACATCTCCTGCACCACGCAGGAACCCGCAGCCATCTTCTTTGGTGCTCTCATGCAGACATCTAACCGGAGAATCCTCTTTTGCACCATCTTCGAGGTTGACAGGGGATCCTGTCCTTTCTGGAATCTTCTGCGACTTCTGGAATTTGTCTCCTTGCTTCACAGGCCTTCAGGTCCAGGAATGCACCATTTGTTGATTGCAGTCTTTCTTGGTTCTTGCAACATCTCTTATCAAAACTTGTAGTGTGTCCTGAGGAAACTTGCAGTACTTTACTCCTTTTTTCCTGAGCTCTAGGGTGGGGTATTTAACTTACCTTTGGTGTTTTCTTACACTCCCAGCACCTCTCTACACACTACAATTGACTATGAGGGGGGGGGGGTAATTCGACATTCACATTCCACTATTTTAGTATCTGGGTTGTGTTGCCCCTAGGCCTCCTACTGCATTCTACTATTTTCTACTGTTTGCACTATTCTATAACTATTTACTTAGCTGATTTTGGTCTCTAGTGTGTGTAATACTTACCTCCAGAGGGAGAATTGTCTCTAAGATATTTTAGGCCTTGTGTCACTCAAAGTACCTTTATTTTTTATAACACTGAGTAATGTCCTTTATTGTGTATAATAAAGTACTGTGTACCTATAGTGGTATTGCACGAGCTTTGCAGGTGTCCCAATTCAGCCTAAGCTGCTCTGCTCTAAACAGCTTAAGCTGCTAGGACACTGCCTACATTTCACTAATAAGGAATAACTGGACCTGGTATAAGGTGTAAGTACCTTAGGTTCCCACTACAAACCCGGGCAGCCTCCTACAAATACCACATAAGAGACCAGCTTCCTACGGAGCGTCCTCCCGTACTATCACTTCCCCTGTGAGTCCCCATTTTCCCTGGGGCCGGCACATTAATGGCAGGCCGGAGGACTCCATCCCTTTGCCCCGGAACAAAAAAGGGATCGGCAAAGGCCAGCAGAAGAAGGGCAAGCTGCTGTGCCCCGATTGCAAGGCTGCATCACCTGATGCGAAGTGGAGAAGGAACGGAGGCAGTAGACCAGAGAGACATGGAGGCAGCATCTGAGTGTGCAAACCCTGCTGCCTACTTAGGGGGGGGGGGGTGAGTTTAGAGAACCACAGGGACCAGGCAAATCAGGAGAAAGCAAAGAACATGGCACAAGGCTGCAAACACCTAGTGGAAAGCCACTAATAAAAAATTCAAGGTTCAGGCCAAGTAGCAACCCCTAATACCCAAGACAGGCTTATCTAGCATATTTTTCTTTCTGCTCGTAGTACCCCAAGGAGGGATGGAGACACCACCATCATTATGGGCAAGTGCTGTGGGGAGGCTGCATAGATTGCAGCAGCCCCCTTTAGACTGTGTATGGAAAACTTACCCTACACGGGTGCCAAAGGTATCAGGTCATCCACCTGGTGTATTTAATGCATATTATTTAGCAGTGTGAGTGTAATAAATGTACTATTTCATTTTCAAAGGAAAAGCACTGACTGGATCATAATTTCTAGTGTCATTGTTCAGTGCCAGCGAATGGACATTAGTAGCTCACACCATCTCCCACCGAGTAGGGCTTTGACTGCTCAGCTTTCCTACATAGTCAAGAGCTACAATAAAGTACTTGGTTCACAGTAAGGCCATACTTGTGGACCTATTACGTGTTACATACTTGCATGCTGCACAACTAATAACAATTTCCTGGCTGCAATGCAGCTGCCTTATCTTAAAAGGCAGACACTAGTAGGAAATAGGCTCAGTCCAGTTACTGTAGGTGAGACTCTGGTAGTGAGATCCACGCACAGTAAAAGTCCAAAAAGCAGGTGTTCTAAAGCAAAATATCCTGGTGGATTAAATGGGCAGATCCCCTGTACAACAGTAGCGTATTAATGTACAGCTGTGATGTAAGTCTCACTGCACTTGACATCTTACTTTATTACAGGGTATAACATGCCTTCCAGTGTATGCTCGACACCGAGCCTCCCCTTCTTATACACTAACAAAACTGGCATGCGTGACTATGCCCATGCACATTATTTGACATCTATATAGCTTGGTTCACAGCTGAGACACTGCTAGGAACACTCAGTCACCACACGTAACAAACAGATAAAACAAGACATAATAGGCAAGCAATAGCAAAACTGCTGTATTGCTAGAAAGAACTCATCAGTAAACCGACATATATTACTACATTTTGAAAACATACAGAGATTACTACATCCAGTAGGGTTATACAGATTTGGGCTCTAATGCTTGGATGTCCCAGATGAAGGACTCTCGTAGCCGACTTTAAACATATTTCATGGGAGGGCCTTAGTATATGAGACTCGGATTACATCTTCCAAGAGATCAGTAAAAATGTAGAGGCAAGTATTAATCATGATGTATGACCACCTTTGTTGGTGCAGGTGAAGGATATACCATTGCCCAATGAGAGATTTGAGGTAGCAGCTCTGTTAGCCAAGAAAAAGAAACTGATGAGGCTTGGTAGGGGAAAACTTTAGACTGAACAAATGGCAAAATGGCCTTGCCTTCTCCAACATTGCTTTCAACATTTATGAAAAGTTAATGCCACAAGTGCAGGTCTAAAAATACCTAGGCAGCCTACAAGTCTTAACAGGTATTGTGCCAAACAGAGGAGGATGCAGAAGAGAAGACAGATGTTGGTGGGGTTCAGTCTGGACTACGCACACAGCCAAAAGTAAACAATGCAACTGTAGGGTAAATCGCTCTGCTAAATATACATATTATTGCATGCCACTGTCAAAAGATACACACAGAGTTTCTGTAACTGGTGTAAGGTCTATCAGAATCTACTGCTGCTAAAGTTATGCAATGTATGTAAACTAGGACTCTGCAAAATATATAGATTCCATTAATTCAATGTCTTCAATTATTTTTTTGTTTCTGCAAATTGACAAAACTTAATATATAACAATAAACAAGTTATAGATTACATCCTGAACAGTTAAGGACTCTGGCTAAAGATGGTGGCCTCTGCACAAATACTAACTGGCATTGCTGGACAGGTGATTTGCTGCAAAGTACAATCCTTTTAAGAGTTAAAAATTCAGTCATGACGAATTCAAAAACTGCCTTCCTTAAAAGTCCTTGTTCTATAGAGCCTGTATTATGAATTCACATTGATTATAGAAAAACTCCCACCCTCCACCCCCTGCTAGAAAAAGCAAGTTCGGCGAGTCAGTCACTGAGGACTGCCCTAGATAGATGATCTAAGTTTTATTTGTTGTGGACTGCGCCTCTAACATTTCATTTTGTGAAGGTCTGAAGAAATCTGTGGAGGAGAAAAATAAAAAAATACAAAAATAAATGTAATTTGCTCTCAAATTAAGGCAAGGCATAGTGGTGAGGTTCCACACATTTCAACTAAGGAAGACCCACCTTAACTAGAACCATTTTGCCTAGACAAGCTTTACTACAACAACGGGTATATCACTTATTTGTTACTGTTATTTTCAACATCCACTCAAAGAGTACATTGAAACGCTTTAACACCAACAGATTTTTACTTTAAACAAATTGTATGTTTATGTGTTAACAGATTACATGCTTCTGAAATCACAAAAAGCTAAACAGGAATGAACAGAGCTTGGCTGAGAAACAAACATACCAGAAAACAAATTTAAACCTTTGACTACAGCAATATTTTAACCTAATATCATCCTCCTCCAGCACAAGCCAAAAGGACTTCTAGCTTTACGTTAGTTAAGCTTGATGGCTTTCCCTAAGAAACAAATAAGTCTATTTTATTGATAACGAGGCACTACACACAGGTGGATGCCTCATAGTATGTTTGGCTCTATAAAGGAGTTCATGCTAAACAATGACCAAATCAAAGGCTTAAGAACTGGTGCTAAACTCATCATGTGAGTAAACAATAGCCTAGATAAAAAGCTATTTGGCTCAGGGCAACAGGGCTGGACAGCTCTTCTGAACAAGAGAAAGCAAATCACTCAAGAATATGCATTAACCTTTACTCAGATTTCCTATAGCAGAAAACATGTATAGGAGGTACTTTGGGGAAACCGTGTTTAATAGGGCTATTGAAACCAAATCAACAACTCTAAGTAATAAATTAAGAAAATCATGTTACATAAACAATGTTACTTACTTTGTCCAAAGGTGGATGTTGCCCCGAAACCACCAGTGCCGCCACCAAATGGTGCGCCAAAGGATTTATTGAACATCTTCACAGCAGATTATGGAGTCATATATCTGAAAAAGAAAATTAGACCCATGACGAAAGTCAAATAATTAACCATACTTTGACTCACAATATTCACATTCTAATAATATAAATAGCTTGAGTAATTATGCTAGAAAAACGGAGAAGAGCAGGATCTTGTGGAAGTGGAGAAAAACTACTTGGTTGCCTAGAACAACTGGAATGACATTTCTTTAGAAAGCTAAGATGTAGTTTCAGAAAGATCATGATACTTCAGTCCACTAATTCGAATGAACAGGTGGGAGAGGGGAGTGTAGATAAAAGATTATTAAGAAACTGTTATTCAGGTTTGTTCACGCACGTCAGAGCTAGTATAGCCAGTCACAAAGGTGGAAGGCTAATCCTTGACAGACTAACTTTAGAATGTGTTAAAGTGTCAAACATTTTTTTATGAAGTTCTCTAAATCATGTTCAAGATGCAACTGTTACTGTTTTCTTTTCTTTTTTTAAATATAGGAGGATCAAGTGTTTACTGCAACAAGGTTAGGTAGTTTAAGTTTGAACATAGTCTCTCCATAATGAACGCCAAGCTAATTAAAACTTCTGAAGACAATCAACGTTAGACACAATTTGTTACACCAATGGGTCCTTAATTTCAGTTCAACACAGCCAGTGCCATAAAACCAGACGCCTGCACACCCATTAGCAAATCCTGCGTGATGCTTTACCACCTTAAAAAAAAAAAAAAGATGAATCCACGTGTAGTGGTCTCTCTCGTAGGATGTAATTCTAAAATCATCTACAGGGGTGTGGAATTTATTAAAATATCTACTTGTCCAGGGGACAGGTTGCTTCTCAAATCTACTTGTCCTGTAAAAAGATCTACTTGTCCCTTCGGTGCCATGTAGTGTGGCGACAAATTATGGCAGCAATCTCATTATGTAAGAGCTCTGATAATAGTCTCTCTGATTATGCCAGGCTACTACCATAGTAGGGCTTGAATACTTGCAGTTTCAATCCATACTGTAGCAATTTCCTTATTTTGCCACCTTTCTGCAGATCTGCATACTGGGGATGGAGGAAGCAGTAAGCAATAGTTCCAGGGCTGGAATGCCCTTGAGTCTGGAAACCTACTAACCTGCATATTTTAAAGATTTTCACCAGCTTCTCTCTAATATTTTCCCATAATAAGAAAGGTTGGACATTTACTCCTGACAGTGGCAGAATTAGAACTTCTTTCAAGGTTGGGAAGAAAGTGGCTGGAGGGAAAATGAACTTGCAAATGCTCAATAGATTTTCACATGAGCAAATCTACACATGCGTATTTACCCATGCTAAAATACAGTTCACAAATATTTTATAGGGGTAAGACATATACCATGAGTGCACTTTTGTGACTTTCTTTAAGAATTTGCGGCCACATGTAGGTAGGTTCAGATTTGCGACCCGCAAATTGCGAGTCAGAGCGAGTCGCAAATCCGAATGTAGAATGGTGTCCCTGACACCATCTGTGATTTGCAAGGGCTTTGCAAATGCCCACCTCATGAATAATCATGAGGTGGGTCACAATTTGCGACCCCCTTGCGAATGGCGGCCCTCACAGGGATGGTGGCCTGCTGGAGACTGCTTTTCAATAAAGCAGTTTTTTTTTGTTTTTTTTTGTTTTTTTGTAATGCAGCCCGTTTTCCTTAAAGGAAAACGAGATGCATTACAAAAACATAAAAAAATTAAACATTTTCGTTTCATTTTTTCAGAGACATTCACAATGGGGAGGGGGGCCCATGGGGACCCATTCCCTTTTGCGAAAGTGTTAGCATCCATTTGAAATGGGTGCAAACTGCGATTGGTTTGCGCCCGCGTTCTCGGTCACAAAACAATCCTACATTGCACTGCGAGTCGCAATTAGGAAGGGAACACCCCAGGTTACTGAATCGCAAAACTGGGTTTGTGCATCGCAATGTGCTTTTTGCACTTCGCAAACAGCGAAAGTCGCTGTTTGCGACATGCAAAAAGCTACCTACATGTGGGTCTTGGTCCCTAATTAGGTCTGGTGTTAACAAAGACATTTTTTTTTTTATTAAACTTCTATTTCGCTCTCTTTCGGCTGGCTTTACTGTGAGTGATCGCATTCTGCTCTTCCACAAGGAGCATATTGGCACACAAAGTAGTTTTGTTCAGTGTCAGGAACTACAGTGGCAATCAGTGACGTAACGAAACTGGAGGGTGCCCCTTTGCAAAGAACATGGAGGAGCCCCCTCTCCAGACTCACTCAGGGCAGGTGCAGTGCTGAAGGGGCCCCCTGGAGGGCGGCTGCGGGGCCTTTGTTATGCCACTGGTGGCAACGTGTGCTTTTAGAGTTCAAAAACTTTTTTTTTTTTTTTTTTTGCCAGTGTTTGTTACAATGTTGAGGGCCTGGTAGCTCCCAAAACAATAAAGTGTTACAAAAGCCATGTCAAAACAAGATACGCTTTGATGAAACTAAAAGACTTATAAAAATATGTCAGATCAGTTGGCTTTGTCAGTGTTTGTTTATTTTTATGCTTCCCATAATCGTGTTAAAAATGGTTACACTGATTTTCTATTAGAAATATTTTTGGGCAATAGTAGCATGCATCAACACATTTGACTAAATGACACTTAATTTGCATCTAATCAGAGAGCATTCTGGGAGCATTATACTTAGCCCCATAGCCTAAACTTTTCAAACATGTGTATACACGTTTTTTTGTACTGGAACCAACGTCAGTAGTGAAGTGTGACCTTAAAACATTTATTTACAGCACTCACCCTAATAATGAAGGCTTTCAAATAATGAACCATAAATACAAGTTCGAACAGCATTACCTTTTGGAAACACATTATCTCAACTGCAGAGAGTTCCACTCTCTGTAAACAGGCAGCCAAAGGGTTTGTGCTGCAGAGGGTTGGGCCTACTTGTCCCAAGGACAAAGTAAACATAAAAACTTGTTGCCCTTGACCCCAAACAAGATGTCCCGGGCGATAGGAATTCCACATCCCTGCATCTATGATAGTTCCTTATGAATAACCAATACTTTCACTGTGATCCACGGTGTTCTAAAACAGTAAGGACACTGCCAGTCCTCTTAGATTGGACACTAGCATTATAGAAGCTTTTACATTATACATTTATAAAGCACCCTTGGGACATTCAGTTAAATATTAGTGGTAGCAGTTAGTTGACAAACACAAACTAACAACATACACAGCTATAACAAACGAGTATACAGTATCATGGTCACCTTTGTACTCAAGCACTGAATGACGAACATTCAGTCTCAGTGTTAGCTCAATAGACAATCCAAGATCAACCTCCCTTTAAAAATCATCAAGTATTTCGCCAAACCTCTGGTTTGGCATAAGTACCTTCAGGAAAGAGTGTGGCAAATTGTACAATAGGAGTGTAGTTGGAGGGATGCAGATAGAATCCTGTTCACCAGCAGCCACGTGTCACTGCATACAAAGCTGAATCCTCTACTATTTCTTCTCATCATTTACAAATACTTGAAGGACATATGACTTCACGTGTAATAATTTAATAATGAATCCCAACTCATAAAACTCCACTAAAATTGATCCTCTCCTAAATACCAGTGCATGCCTCTTGAATCCATAACACCATGTTGTCATAACCTACAAATTCGAGTTGTTGCCTTTCAAAACGTACTTTGATTAAGTATACAACACGAATGCAGTATGCCAAATGATACCACTTTCATCTACTATGCAACTACAGTAAAAAAGGGGGGGGGGGCAGGGAAAAGGCTATTGTGGTCAGAGGGGCATTGGAGGACATGAATAAGTTCATTTTGAGGAATGAACATGTGTTCCAAAACAGAGGCCAATATAGGGGTGTTTAGCGACACCACTTTGAGGACTGTAATTCCACCTCATTCGTGTTGTTAAGATTTGAGCTCATGAGCCCAGTGAGGGTACAGGCATAGGATAGCGTTCGTGCAAACAAGCAGCCAAAAATTGTCAATTTGTCTCCCCAAGCCATGGACAAAATAAAATGAGTTGCTTTTGGGAGTAAGATACTTCTTTACATAGCTCACTGCAACAAGAGAGTTCCTAGAGAAGCACTACAAGAAAAATACAAATGGTGTGAAGAGAATCACACCAAACGTTGTTTTTAATGATACTTGCGATTTTATTAATGGACTTGACCAATTATTTCCCATCCGTCTGAGCTGTAGGGAGAGCCTGTGACTAGAGGGAGTTACTTGTGTTCAAGTTGTAGGCTTATTCCAATGTCCTACATTCCTTCCAGCCCTTTATACCAGTTAGAGCCTGTGCAGTTGGTTACAGGTATCTTAGGACTTGAGTGTTGTTTGCACGTTACTTCTGAGGGGTTTCTATTATGGTACGAGCAACTCTCCTGTCATATTATTTTCCTGTATTGAATGTAGCACAATCCAGGTGAAGGTATTCACAAACTGTACAAAGAAACAATGATGTGATATGGAGCATCATTTTATATTAACATAACTTCATAAACAACAAGTATAAAAATAGAAGAGCGACTTCAGGAAATCAAGTAGAAGTGGGGGTTCGGACGCAGACAGTCCAACCTGTAGGACCGCAAGTTGGGTGGGGTCAGGGAACAGATCAAGGAAGAGCGAAATGTCAGGGGTAAAAAAAGGGGCAATGTGAGGTGGAAAAAGATATAGCAGAGGTCAGAGACAGCTCAGGCAAAATGCTTTAGCTACACGGATGCCAGAATAGTGGACCTTGTTTATATAAACATTGTTAGATAATTTAACAAGAGTTTTGTCATTTCCTCACCAATAGAAAAATATATGCTCCCAAAATATAAAACTGGATGGAATGCACGATGCTGCCTAGGACCTTTCAGCTAATGATCTTCACCAGATCCAAACATGACTACAAATATCCATAGCAAGACATTGAACAAAGCACTACAGCAGAATAGAGAGTTAAGCAGTACAAGTGTTCTTGATGCCTAGAGGCCTGGCTTAAAAGTGCCAACATGTAAACACAGGCATGCACTAATGCTGTTTAACCCCTTAACACTTGCCTTATTGTATTTACTAAGGCTTTGAAAAGGAAGCAAAAAAAAGGAATACTTTGTCTACACAACACATACAGGAGACGAAGCACTGAACGTGACAGTGTGATGCAAACAGTTTCTCAGATTTTAATGGAAGTAAGCCTGGAAGGCATAATGATACACCAAAATACACCAAAAGGCCAATAGCACGAGTAGCTAGAGTATTATTCCAGTGGATGAAGTCAAAGTCCAATCAATGCATATTTAAGTAATTAGCAACAATGTCTTGTAAATAGCTACGCTGTCAAGGTAAGCCTAAAATAAAACCAAGGGAAAAAAGCATGTTTGTTTGCACACCAGGGATACAAAATTTCCCTCTAATCTGTGCTGACAGAATTTCTGCAAAATAAGTGTTCAAGAAAGATAAAAGGAATGACCATAATTATGAAAAAGGACACAAAAACTCACAAGATTTGGAAACAATAATAATTAGAAGATCACAAAATATGGGACTACAACAAGGTTAGTGTCCAAAGGAAAGGTGGCACCCAGGAAAAGAGCCAACTAAATCCAAAACACAACCAACATATGAATTTATCTTATGTACACATTCTAAAGCTTGGAAATACCACACACACACACACACACACACACACACACACCACCCCTTTTCTACGAGGTAGAGGCCAGTTCAGATGGTCACAAACTTCATACTAGCCATGTATCTAGCTGTATTGTTAGTTCAGACCTACATAGGGAACAAAAGGGATTTCCTAAACACTATTCTTAATGAGTTTAAATGAGGTTCCCCTTTGATAAACTTGCTTCTTCCGTTTTTTCCCCTATACCCTTCCTACCAACCTTCGCCGGAGAAGGATGTGAATTTGTCACTGGTTTCGTATTTGTCTATGCTCCCCCCTCTATTGCAAGATGAACTGCATTATAATACCAGTAAGTATTTGTAGAGACCATAAACAAATGTGTCTTTCCTTGGTCGACAATGCTTTTTTAAGGAGCACTCAAGGTATGAAAAGTGAATGGGTCCAAACTTGCCAAGGGAGAAGATTAAGATGGGCACAAGTGATGGCTGGTGATTTTAACAGGAACTTGTTCACCAGTACGATTTTTGAGTTTGCCACTGGTTTAAATCATGAGTCCCCGCACAATGAGATAGTGAGTGCTTCTATTTGCATCATTCATAAAGTTAGAACCTCTCATGTTACTATCACTAAGAACAGTGCAGCACACTTGCAGATGGTTTGATAAAGGGTGTTTGTTAGAGTAAATAAGACTGCAGAGTGCCCCGAGATATAAATCTGGAGACAAATTATTGGTAGCCATCTGTTAAATTAGTTATAAATTAGAGATTAATAGGTGTAAAGATTCGGTTAAAAATGAAGCTTCAAATTTACTTCAAGAAGTTGCTTGAAGAAAAGCTCCCTGTTCTAGGCCACCATATTACCCCACATAGTTTGGTATCATTTTTCAGTGAGATTTATAATTACCCCATTTCCAACATTGGTTATGATATGCAGCTGCCTACTAGTGGGGTTTCCAACCCAACCTTTAATTTAGAGGAAGTTAAAGTGAACTTTTTAAGAGCAAGGTTTCTGGCCCAGATGGGATCACTTCAGAGCTGGTTGTAAGTGAACCTGATGCTTGGGGCCCTTTGCGCACACAAACATTAAAAGCAGCTGTCAAGAAGCGACCTCCACTCCTGCGCCAACTCAGAGTTAGACGCTGATTTCTCTAATTGTGTGTCATGAAAGTCGTTGGGTGGGTTGTCCATAATAGATTGGCTGCTTGGGCTGACGGGTATCAAATCCTGCCAGATCTCCAGCATGGATTTAGTCCAGGGGGAGGGGGAAACGACAGGGGGAGTCCTTTCAAAGGGCACAAGTTTAAGGACAGAACGTAAACCCTGCTTGAGTTGAATCATACTCTTGTGGGGCTTTTCAGTGAGTTAAAAGGTACTCTCACTAACCAACTATGGAACATTTTCTAGGGCCAACTTTACTAGTGCGTAGATAGATGAGAATGCAAATGGTGTCAAGAACATCCATGCTATAAAATGTGTTAACAGCACCCGTATATTAAATGTCAGGCCTATAGACAGTAATGCTGCAACAATTCACAATTACCCGGAGGAGAAAGATGTATGAACATTCATTCGGGATTGCTTAGCACCGGTTTTTCTCAAGACTGTCCCCAGTGTTCTACACAAAAGTGCCTGCAAATTACAGAGTTCTGGGCAAAAACAGCGGGTTAAGTAGAAGTGTTCCTTTTTTTGTTCAGACGCCAAGAGACAACCGAATAAGAGTTCTCTTTGTTTTGAGCATTTGACACCCATATCTCGCAGGATTATTTTTACTGCATTTAACATCCATCAGACTAACAGAGGGATTTCCAGCCCAGCTCCAAGTTATCTAGAGAATTATGGAGCTGGGCAAGCAAAAATTACAGTAAAGGAAGAGTTTAAGGTTCATGTATCTGTAGATTAACTATACACCAAAAGAATTTTTATCTTTTAGAAATTTTACGTTTTTGCCAGCACACAGAGGACCCCCGGACCCACAGAGCTAGGATTTTAAAATTACTCATTGCAAGATTTGGTGCCAGTTTCATTTACCTGGAAAGATCACTGCCTAATTCTATTCTGTTTATCTATTCAGACAGGAAGTGGTCTAAAGTGACTAAGCCTAGTGTGTTTGATCTGGGACTGTGCTGCTTTGACTTCTGAAACTTCCCTAATATCGTAAATCCAAACAAGGAGCAGGCAAACTATTCTGTCACCTTAATGGTAAAATGGAGTCCATACCTTGCATATTATGGCCCCTTTAAAATATATTTTTTTTTAAAGCAGCAGCATTGGCAAAGCAATAGATCTTGCCTATGTAAGAGTTATCGGCTTTGCCATGTCTTTTAGCCATGTTGTACGCCAGAGTGGCTTCTGTTCAGCATGTCTAAATTGCTAAAAGTCAGAGTGGGGTGGAGTGGCAAAGTTGAGGGTGCAATTAACTAAAATATCAATAGAGACGGCAGATAGAGAAAGCAACAAATAGGAACATGTATGCCCGTGTTAAAGACAGGAAAACACATTGCACATCCAGAAATCGAACCGAAACTCTTATAAAATATTTAAAAAAAAAAAAAAGTGCACAGCAAAAAGACAGGGAAGAACGATGAACAGCACATACTCCGTTGACGTTCCAAAGAGGAACTAACACAAAAAAATAAAAAAAATGAATATGAGGGTGATGCTTACAGGAGCCAGGCAATTGAAAGATTACAATTAAGTGACAAATAAAACTACTCATATGCTGTGGATGGGTTGTAAGCTCACTGAATTGTAAACAATAAGTTTGCAGTGCAGCGCATGTACGGAGTAAGAGACCTAACAAGGAACAAGTATTGTCAATAAAGGATAAATGAATGCCTGGTATTCTCATGAAAGTACTGGATTAATGCAAAAGGGTGACAATCTGTGGTTTAAATGGGTAAAACCTAAGCAGAAGGAAGGATAGGATTCTAGTCTAAACTTGGTTAGTCAAATGCATTTCAAAAGCCAACTTAAGAGTCAAGATATTTAGGATTTTTAAGCAATAGATTAAAGTGTGCAAAAAGGACAATATTTCTGCATTTGAAGACCTGTGTTGCAAGCTTTTTCAAAAATACCCAAGAGCTCGATGGCATGGGAAGGAGAGGGAGAGATCTTGGAGTATTGAAAGCTGCTTCATCCTACTACTGCAGCAGTGACAAGGCCTTGATATGGCTGGTGTTTCCTGGTTTCCCCAGCCAGGTCCATTCCACCCCTGGGTGGCGTCCAATTCAGATCCACTCAAATGTAGATGCAAGCCGCAGATACAGCAAATAATGACTGATTCACAGCTAAATAAGTCTATCGAGAATAAGATGCACACAAACCAATGAGAATTACTCAGGCCTCAAATTCAGTAAAGTTCACCTAGTCAGAGAAGCCCTGATGGTAACTTGCGAGCACTGTCAAGTCATATACCTATGCTACGCTAGCACTGTAAGAAGGTCCAAACACCTTCATACCACAAGGTGCTGTTACATAAATAAACCCCCCCCCACCTCTTGTCAAGTACAGAGGAAGAAATGTAAAAACTGTATAACAACTGAGTGTAGGATGAATTGTTAAGCTGCTTCCTTTTGGCATGGTTAGATAAGCACGCAGCAGCAACGTTAATTCAGGGGTGTGGAGTGTTTTCATAGCAAGCAAGGTCATACACTTGAAGTAATTAACTAACATACTGAAAAAAAAAACACTAACAGTGCAAGGTGCAGTAATCTGTATACAAAGTGTCACAGACATTTCAAAACCATCCTTCTAAGATATTTTAATTGTATAGTTTAAAGAAAACCTACAATATGATAAACATCCATGTTAAAAAAAATTAAAAAAATTAAAAAAAACATAAAATAATTGACATCCACTATTTAAAAAGGGCACCCACAATTATTCAGCCAGATTATTTTGCTAGTCTGATTATAGAAACATGCATTGTTTGCCAGTATAATTTTAATGTTTCCCAGACCCTTTACAAGTATTTTAATGTTTGGAAAGGAAGATTAACATGCAACTCCTTATGAACTGGTATAGTTCCATTAGACAATCCTGATCAGATAAAGTACTCTATCATGCATGTCTCTTTGCCGAGTGCTATCAGGAAGATAGTAGCCAGGAGGGCTGTCCACGAATAGCTCAAGGCAAGGAATCCTCTTTCCAAGTAAAAAAATAAAAATAAATTAACATAGCCTTCAATTAGCAAAAGATCTACCCCATAATTAACAGTTGGGTACAAGAGTGATGAGTTACAAAGCAGTAGACACTTACCTATATAAGGTATTTATTTTGTGATCACAGGAAAAAAGTCTACTTTTCTGCACATAAGTAGCAACTTCAATAGCTCTGCCATTGAAAAACTGAACTTAAAAGCCTTTCAGCAGGCTTCTTCATCCACTCGTCAGCTACTATGACATTCACATTTTTCTTAAAACCCACTAGAGCACTGGGTTTGCCCACTTCAGCCACTGGCTAACGTCACTGTGAGAGACAATATTCTATTGTCTCAAGGCACACATACACAAAAAGTTCACTCCAGTGCCAGTAACTATTAAGGCAATGTGTGCATTGAGACCAAAAAATATTTTTGCTTTCTACCATTTAAAAAAAAAAAAAAAATTTAAACTGACAAGGGCCCATGTTTTGCAAAACAACATAACACTGACAAAGCCAAAAGCCTGTCGGGTAATGCCAGACCAACTGGCTTTGCCAATGCTTCCCCCCACCCCCCCCACCCCAATAGGCAACATGCCACAAAAAAAAAAAAAAAAAAAGCACCTAAACATGACCCTTTATATGCATAATAATCACTAATTTAATACAGCAGTTATTGTATGTAGGGAAGTATATTTAGGAAAACTTTTAAACTATACTATACTAGGTGGATTTATAAAGCGCTAGGCGACATGTAGGTGTCCCAGCACTGGATGAGGAGACATACTTAGTTAGGGTTAGTTGTCGAATAACCACATTTTGATTGGTTTCCGGAAAACAAGTTCATTGCGTGCAGAATTCTCGTTCAGATGAAGGGAGTTCCATTAAGTGGAGGCAATGCAACTTAATGATCTTCCTCCGCTTCTAGTTCTTCGGATGAAAGGGCCTGTAAACATTAGAGGAACAAAGGGCCTTCTTCGGGGTTTAAAAAGCTATGAGCGGACAGGAGATGTGGTGGCCCCGGTCCTCGAAGCACTCTGTAAGCAATACAGCACCTTGAATTTGATTCTCTGGGCTACTGGTAACTACTGAAGATCCATTAGTCCTTTCCTTACTGAGGTTCATCTTGGTATTTGTAGCAAGGTACATGCAGCTGCATTCTGCATGACTAGTAGTTTGCTACTGACTGCTTTGGGCGCTCCCAGGTAGAGAGAGTTGCTGTAGCCCTGACGAGAGAGGATCAGGGCCTGGACTACGTCTCCTGGATGTCACAGGAAGCAGATGAAGTATTTTACGTTGCATTCAAAGAATTCCAAAGTAGCAGGCCTAGAGTTCTGTCCAGCCATATCCCCAGACTTTTTATTGACGTTTTGGGGGCGGGGCAGGCCACAAGGGAAAGGGATTATTCCCCCAAATCATCAATTTGGTTTTATTCCTGTTCAACTTCAGGCAGGATTTGTCCATCCAACTGGATACCACCCCCATGCAGGGCCCTAGGGTGGATGAGGAGGGATCCAAGTCTGGGGTGAGAGAAGAAGAAAAAAAAAGAAACCCACACCACACAACAACGTGTGTCATCCGCATACTTAACTATGGAGATCCCAAACGTTTTATCAATGTCCGCAAGAGGCCGCAAATACATTTTTTCAAAAAGTATTGGCTTAAGAAGGAACCCTGCTGGACTTCGCAGTGGAGCGGGTCTGCTTTAGCACTGGTGGTGCCCGGAAGGAGAATAATTTTTGGCACCCTTCCCAATGACCTCCTCCACAGATTCCCTCATTACCACCCTCCAATAGTGCCAGTCATCTCTCCATAGTCCCTTTCATATACAATTAATTTTACAGTGCTATCCACACCAGTGTAGTGTGTCGAAATCCTTTACATTACACAATATATGGAGACAAAGAATGGTACATGTGTAAATCACGTCTATAGAGAATTTTGTTACACAAGACAATGAGGGTAACAAGGTGTATGAATCACTTGTCGTCCATACTAAAAGGCAATATATTTTAAAGAGTGTTTGGTCTGGGGAAGCACAAGCTTGGAATTTAAGATACACCACAATTTTTCACAAAGACTACATTAAGCTTTACTAACCCCCCCCACCCCCCCCCAAAACACACATACACAACTCAAGATTTTATTTAATAAAAAAAATTAAAAAAATAAAAAGAGAGGCTAAATATACCTCAGTGGCTATCCAGAGTGTGTTTAAGGTACTGCTTTAACCACTCTTTTTTTAAACTGTGCTTGGAAAGTGTCTGCAGCACTATTGTTTGGCTTAAAAAAGTGATTCGTTTAAGTGCGCGAAAAGCAGTATTTCAGAGGTTTCAACATTTTCTTTTACCTGTTAATTAGAACCTGCTAGCTAGGAAGTGTGCATTGTGCCTATCTGTAGCCAAGGAGATTCTGAATTGAGGAACACCTCCCTGCCACATTAGGCTTGGCGGTTGGCTCTCTAGCTCCCATGCAACCTGAGCTCTCCTCTCACTCCTGCACTAGCCCTTAAAGTTTGTGAAGGGAACCCCAAGACAGCCACCTCCATTTTGTGAGTCTGGCTTCTCTTGCTCACTGGTCTGTTCAGTGCACAGAGCCAAAGAAAGTGGTAAGATCACAGACTGAATGCTTTTTCCCCCCCTAACTGTGCCAGTTTATATTTAGTTCCCCGTTTATCTGCAAACTTGGTAACTTTAAACTGTTGTTGTTCTACCCGTGACTGTATGAATGTCCATCCTAGTTTTTCCACAAAGACTACATGAAGCTTCACCTCCTCCCAACCAAGTTAAAAAAAAATAAAATAAAAAAAAAAAGGCTAAATACACCTCAGTGGTTAAACAGCGTATGTTTAGGAGACTGCTTAATCTGCTCTGTGACTTAAACTGTGCTCTGAAAATGGAGGAAGCACTCGTTTTTTTGGCTTGAAAAAGTGATTAGTTTAAGTGCGCGAAAAGCAGTATTTCAGTGGTTTCAAAATTACCCCTTACCTGTAAAGCAGAATCTGCTGGCTAGGAAGTGTGGATTCTGCCTAACTGTATCCAAGGAGATTCTGAATAGAGGAGCACCTCCCTGGCCCCTGCCACAGCAGCCGAGGCTTAATGTCACTTGTACTTTTCTATTGGTTGTTGCATTGGTTGCTAGGGCTAGTATTTCTATTGGATTAAGGGTTTAGGGTTACAGTTCTGACTGGCCATCAGGCTACTTGGGCTAGAGTTTTCACTGGACTAAGGGTTCAGAGTTACAGTTCTGATTGTCTGTTAGGACTAGGGTTCTGATTAGTTACTAGGGCTACTAGTAAATATAGGGCTTGGGTTTTTATTGGCTGTAATTGGTTAATAGATTCAGGTCTCCCATTGGCTCTAGGGTTAGGATTGTGATTGGTCAGAGTTAGGGCACATTTGCAAATAGGGCTATTTAAGCCTAGGGTTCCAGGTGTCGGGGATATGGCAGAGAGGACAATTACACACAATCCTTATACTACACCACACATTATCTCTTGCAGTGATCAAATCTAACACAAACACGTCTGTTACACAACAGAGCTACTCTACAAAAACACACAACTCACCATGTCACTTGCAACAATCATCTCCACCACCAACACACATAGATCCTACAAAATTCCTTCTAAGCCTGCTGGATGAGCAGCAAGACAGAAACAACACTATTATGATCCTCTTTTTTCCATAAATCGGTTTGACATTTTATCATTACTTCATGCTCTGATATTTGTTTCATTATAGCATACTATGATATACATTGCTCGTAACATTAGGTAGTGGTTAGTGAGTTGATAACACAGTGTTGCAGTTTATTTTACAGTAAGTCTTTGCAGTTGTTCAAGTATTTATCACGGCCGCTGTTTTACTTTTGGTTTTCGTCTTGTACAGACTATTTTCTGATGTTTTATGCATTTACTACTCTGTTCTGTGGGTGCAGTCTTAGTGATCGTTAGTGTGTTTAGTGTCTGTTAGTTGGCACATCTTTTGATAGCACTCGTGTGTTTATATTATTTCAGTCACAAGTGTTCAACTGAGGCACTTTTGTTGAGTCAGACATTATGAAATTTATATAGGTTAACATTTGAATAAAGAGAAAAAAGAAAAAGGAAAAACAGTAACGTTTGCCGGTGTCTGACACTTGTGTAATTATTTCCCAAGTGTGTTTCCATGTTGGGGTGGGAGTCATGTTACAACAGAGCGATTTGCGGGTGGAGGGCTGGGTCAGTTGTCATGTCTAGTGTGTGTAGTTTTTCCGCCTCTCGGTGCTATAGTGTATCTTGCCAGTTTCCACCTTCAGTTCCCTTAAACAGTGCGTTTTCTCACCCACCGATACCACTTTAGTCTGATCCCTCCTCTGCTGGGTGCACTCCCATGTTACGGAACTGTAGCAACAGCCCTTCCCAGCAGGTGGAAATAGGGAACTGTCGCAGCCCCAGGACCTCCTCTCGTCTCAGTGCTGTACCTTTCGCTCCCACCCACACCCCGAGTGAGCGCCTCCAAACCTGTATCAGCAGGAGGTCCGGAGATTTCCACCTGCGGGTCACTAATCTCTTTGCCACGATGAGCCCTATGTCAGTAACGCGTGCCTCTGCTCTGCGTTGCTTGTTTCTGGGGAACAGTCCCAGGATGCATGCCTCCCACGTGTAGGGTATTCGTTGTGTTATGCAGTCAGATAATTTGTCAATCACCTCCCTCCAGTAGGAGCCCAAGCTAGGGCAGGACCACACCATGTGCAACAGGTCTGCTCCAATCTTGTGGCATCGAGGACAGGCCGCGTCTTCACGAGCAAAGTATCTGTTCACATGGGCTGGTGTAAGGTAGGCTCTGTGCACTATATAGTATTGAATTAGGCGAAATCTAGCGTTGCGAGGTACATTGAGGTGACTCGTGAGAGCAGACTTCCATCACGATCGAATCGCCAGTGTCTGTTTCCCATGCCACACGCAATGTTTCGTTTTCAGGGGCGGTTTGGGTTCTCAGGGCATCCGCCAGCCAGCTAACCAGGTGTTGGCCACGGCCTACCACCTGCAGGTAATGAACCAGCAGGTGAGTAGGTGGTGTGATGTCTCCCCACCTGGACCCTAGGACCCTCACCAGGGAACAGTATAATAGAAATTGGCCAGGTGGTAGTCCCAATTCCTGAAGACTGGCGAACAGTAGTAGTTTGGTTTCTTCGTAGAGATCACCCAGTTTGTATAAGTCTATTTCGTGCCATGCGCGTAACTCAGTCTGACGTGACTCTGGGACCCCTTGGTGTGCCCGATAGTGCCAAGGCAGGCGCATAAGGGATTGCCGATCTTGTGAGGTGGAGTGGTCTGCGGAAACATTTGTGGGCTACTCTGAGGAACAGTTGCCGTGGGGTCTGTGCGTGTGTGAGTGGGTGAAATAGATGCTGTATTTGTTGGAGCGACCATGGTTCTTTATCCGATGCTGTGTCTGCTAGCTGTGTATCTGCCAGCCACCTGGATATCCACTGAAGCTGGGCGGCCAGGTAATAGTGTTCTAGATTGGGGACCGCAAGTCCGCCCTTATCGGGCGGCTGGTATAGTTTTTTCAGGGCAACCCTGCGACGGCCGCCATTCCAAATGAATTCCCTCAGTCCCGTCTCCAGTGTCCTGAAGAAGCTGGGGGGGGGACGTAGTGCGGGAGATTAGAGAAGAAATACAAGAGCCGCGGCAGAACAACCATTTTCAGGAGTGCTATTCTGCCCGCCACAAATAGCGGCAGCGGCCTCCAAAACGCCATTTGAGACTTGATTGAGGACACCACTCCTACAAGGTTGCCCTCGAATATATCTTCCTCACTGTGGTAGACTCGGATACCAAGGTATCTAAATTTGTATGGTTGCCACGGGACAGTACTCCCCGCTAAGTTGGGTCTCGGATCTGAAAGGCCCGGGTCAAATGGGAAGAGGCATGACAGACCAGTTAACCGTGAGGCCGGATAGCGACACAAAGTGTTGTAGGAGCAAGCCAGCCATTGGTGGAATGTGCGTGACATCTTTAAAATATAGTAAGAGGTCGTCGGCGTATAGCGACACTATATGCAGATCATCCCCTAGAGGGATTCCCCAGCTACCTCCCTCCCTAAGACCGCTGCTAGAGGTTCCATAGCGATTGAGAATAGCAACGGTGAGAGAGGGCAGCCCTGTCTCGTGCCCCTACACACCCGGATCGGTTCAGTTATCTCGGGTCCCAGCCTCACTCAAATCAGCGGTCTGGTGTATAATAGTTTGACTAGGCGAGTGAAGGATGGTCCCATGCCAAATTGTTGTAACACTTTGAACAGGTAGGGCCAATCCAGGGAGTCGAAGGCTTTTTCTAAATCTAGAACAAGGCAGCCCACTCGCAGGCCAATCACGTCTTGCGTACTGCATGACCCGGAATAGTCTTCTGGTATTGTGGGAGGTATCCCTAGCCGGCACAAACCTGTTTTGGTCAGGATGTATTAGGCCCGGCACACTTGGCACAAGGCGTGATGCCAACACCTTGGCTAATATTTTATAATCCGTGTTTATCATTGCCAAGGGTCTATACGAGCCCATATCCACTGGATCCCTCCCAGGTTTTGGGGAGAGAGACCAGTATCCCCTCTCTTTGAGTGGCCGATAAGTGGCCCTCTCACTCAGCAGTCTCATATACATGAAGTAGCTTGGGTGCCAGTTGTATCGCGAAGGCCTTCTAAAAGTCAACTGACAGCCCATCCGGGCCCGGTGTTTTGCCAGATGCAAGCTCCTGGATGCTAGATTTGATCTCTTCAAGGTCGAGAGGTGCTTCAAGTGCCTCAGTCTGGTCATCTTCTAAGTGTGGGAGCTCCACTCCAGCAAGAAATTCTGCGCTGGAATTGCACCCAGGAAGTGCCTCATAATGTCTCGTGAATTCGGCCTGTATCTCCACAGGTGTGTATACTATTTCCCCTGTCTGCAAGCAAACTTCCACTATCGGCGTCCTCTCGCAGTCCCGTCGAATCAGCCAAGCCAAGAGTTTGCCTGCCTTGTCAGCTGATGCATGAGTTCTCGCAGAGTGTGCAGTGTAATTTAGGCATCTCAGACACTCGAGTAGTGACAGGTGTTCTGCGCGCATTGCTGGCAGTCCCGACCCTTCAGCTTGGTTATTAGTTACTTCTTCTTCTGTTTGCAGCAGAGTCCGCTCCACCCGGGTCAGATCGCGTTCAACAGAGCAGCGCATGTTACACTGAGTTCCCAGGCAATGCCCCATGATGTAAACCTTGAATGCGTCCCACTCTATCAGCCCCGAAGAGGCTGTGCCTTCGTTTTGCTCAAAGAATTCTGGGATTATAGCACTTAATGACGCTCTAAAAGCGGCATCTTCTAGTAGCTCCAGCCTCAGTCTCCATGTGGGGACAGCCGAGCGGGGGGGGGGGGGCCCCCAGCCCAAGCGCGCAATCAGTGGGTTATGGTCCGAGTGTGTGCACCCCAGATAATTCAAGCTCACCACTACCGGAGCGAAGCTTGCAGTACAAAGTATTCGATCCAGGCGCACGTGCAGGGAGTGCGGAGCAGAGTAGAAGGGGTAGACCCTGTCATCCCTATGCCGCTGTTGCCACACGTCCACTAATTGCCATTGTTGGATCCAGTTCACCAGACCGCGCAAGGCTACCACTACTGGTGATGTGGGCAACGGGGAAAAGGAGCGGTCCAACTCCACATCGAGCACGCTGTTGAAATCTCCCCTCAGTAGCCACGGAAGGGTACTCCAGCCCGCCAGGTGGTGTGACAGATTGTGTAGGAAGGCGTTCTGGTCTGTGTTGGGGGCATATATGGAGCCCAGTACAATCGCGCGGCACGCCAGCTTTCCCTTGACTAGCACAAATATACCCTGTGGGTCTACGACCTGTTCCTCCGCTGCAAAGGGGGTGCCAGCTCTAACCCCAAATGAGCGTGCCTCTAGCATATGCTGAATGTCCTGTCACATACAATTGCCCTCTCCAGCGCTGGCGCAGTCGGGGAAGCTCGGGCCCGTCAGGTGTCTCTTGCAAGAAAGCTAATTGAATTGAGTGTCTTTTGAGGTAGGAGTAAATAGCGTATCGCAGCTTGGGGTATGAATGCCTCTTACATTCCAGGTAATTGCTGTGTAGATAGCCATATCATGGGTGTTGGATCTTTTTTTCAATTCCACCCTCCCAGCCCCTCCATGCAGCGCCACCCCGACAGTCTTCCGTTCCCGACTAATATTCAGGGGTTCAATAGGTGTCCACCGGCAAGAACAAAACATAACTAATGCCATCAGAGCAGATAAGCAACAGGTCACCGCCCAAACACTACAACAAAATCAATAACGTGCAATCACGCATCTATGCATTGTGTGCCTCCACTGGTAGGGGTGTGGGGGGTAGGCCAAACTTGCAGGGGGGTAGTTCAACCACAAACCAATTTATTCGGCTGTAACAGATAACAGAGAATAGAGGGGGAATATGTAGGGGGGGGGGGAGGGGGGCAATCGCTGTAGTCGATCGCAAGGAAGCACAACGCACGGGACTGGGCACTACACCTGCCAGTGTGTGAGTAGCTCCATAAGGTCCGATGCACATGTTTCACAGTCAGGTTCGCTGCTGGTTCGTCTTTTAGGGCACACCCGTGCTGGCGTCTCTGGTAGGGTAGTTCCTACTGTGTATAGTCCCTCTACATTTTTCAGAGATCCTTTAAAAGAGTTCGTCTGTGGTGGCTGGCGTCACGAGGGCCCCCCCCGGAGAGACCAGACTCGATAGGCGATCCGGTGTGGTAGGACGGTCGCTGGTCAGTTGCGAGAGTTGTGTCTGATCCCGAGCCCAGGGAGGATGCACCCATCGCTGCGGCAGTGTGAATCACCTCCCTTCTCTCCTGAATTAGCTGTTCCAGATCTGGGGCACATTTAGTCGGTCCTGTATAAGTTGTATTCCTTCTACGGTCTCGTCTGCTTCGGCTGCGTTTGGCTCGGAGCATCGGCCCAGCTCCCTCCGGCGTGCCACCAGAAGACAGTCCCGACGACTCGACCGCTCCCATGCTGCCTCGGGTGTGGGGAAGAAGTGAGTTTTGTTTTCCACTAAAACTCGTAGCCTGGCGGGAAATAGCAAAGAGTAAGTTAGGCCAAGGGATCGTAGGTTGCGTTTTAGAGGGAGGTAGGAGGTCCGGACTCTTTGTACCGCTAAGGTGTAGTCCGGGAACAACCAGATCTGCACATCGTCCACTCAGGGAGGCAGTGCGGCCCTCACTGTTCGTAGTATAATGTGTCTGTCTACATAGTGGAGGAGGCGTATGATGAATGGGCGTGGAGCACTCCCCAGCGGTCTCGTCCACGCTGGAATTCGATGGGCACGTTCCACGGAGAAGAAGGGGGTAAGCACTCCCTCTGGTACCAGCCCCCGCAGCCAGCTCTCCGAGTAAGCCGCCGGGTCCCGGCCTTCGGTGCCCTCTGGCAGGTTCACCACGCGGATGTTATTTCTTCTGGAGCAGCCTTCTGCATCTTCCGCTCGGCGTTCCAACTCCATCACTCTGGTCTGTATGTCGTCCATTCCTGCCTTCAGCTTGGTGGTCGCAGGTGTTAGTTCATTTACTGTGGCCTCGATCTCGTTGGTTTTGTCCGTTAGTTTGCGGTGGTCCGCGTGTAGCAGGACAAGGTCGCTCGCCACCTTGTCTATCTTGGCTTCCAGCGGCGTGCGGGAACGTTCCAGTGAGTCTCCGATGCGCTCCACTGCAGCGAGCACTGCATCTAGTTTTTGGCTGTCTTGGGTTAGCAAATCTTGTGTTTTCCCGGTTCCAGCACCAGAGCGCAAGCGCCCTATTCCGGCCATGCTGCTAGTCCTTGGGGGCTTCTGTCCAACCCCAGATCAATGGCCTCTGCTTTATTAGTCTCTGTATATGCTTCGTACTGTGATTCGGTTTCAGTTGGAGCAGTGGGGGGGTGGTTTGGTGGGTAGTTCGTCTCCGGTTCCGCGCAGCCCGGCTCCAGGTCACATCACCGGCGGCTATTTCTGGTTCTGTGGTGCGGATCTCCCTTTGCGGTCGGTCCAGTAGGGGATTACATCTGGTGGAGTCTCCCACTTTGTGCCCCTCGCACTCCCAGTCACCAGTCTGTTCCGTATTCTCGGCACGCCTCTGTTCACTTAAGCGGCAAAGATGGTCAGGGGGTGTTGGGCCCGCTTGTCGGGGGTAGCAGGCTGCGCCTCCCCCCCCCCCGGCAACAGCACGAGCAGCCCACATAAACTGTTCCTCTCACCCAGATCTTCGCCACTCACTTCCACCTTCAAAGTTCTGTGGCTACTGTTGGCTCTCAGCAGGCTGGTAGGATTCAGCACCGCCGTAGGCATAGGTCCCCTGATCCCTTCAGCCCCAGCAGACGTCCAGGGCCATCCACTCTCTGCAGCTCCCCAGTCATTCTCTGACACAAAGTCCTGTCCACTGCAGGGTGGGGGGGCATCTCCGCCTCCCCTGCCGCCATGGCCAGGGGCGGTGGAAGGGGTCCTGTGGGCTCCACCAGTCAGCCCAGGGACCCACGCGCACTATCAGGCCTCACCTCCGGCCGCCTACTTCGTTGTCTCTTCTCCGGGAAGCGGGTCAGCCCCCTCTCCGCGGTGTGGTCACCCCCCAGCATGAGGAGAATCCAGGACTCTCGGATCCCGATGCACGGCTCCCGCCACTGCAGCCGCTCCGCTTTTTACGGCTGTGCAGCCTCTCGGTTATCGGGTGCGGTCACTCGAGCCTCGTCGGCTCTCCAAAGGGTCCCGCAGGTGCCTCACAGGCCAGCTGCAAAGTCCGGTGCAACCCTCATGCGGGTCACGCGCACATCCTGGTATTTGTCGGGGGCGTCTCCCGACAGGGAGCAATAGTCGGTGAGTAGGGGGGAGCTTGGAACACCACGATTCCGGTGTACGGCTCCAGCCGCTCCTTTTCTTGTATGTTCACCGCCTCGCGGCCCACTCCTTAGGCCCGGCAAACGCAGCCACGGCTTGGGTCGTCGTCGTAGCTTGCCGGAGGTCTACTCCCGGCATATTCCGGTCCCGGAGCCTCTTCAGCTCCGATCCGGCTCGCAAGGGAGCAATGTGCCCCTCCCCCCGTTCCCCCTCAAATGCTGGGTTAGCCAAGTGCGGCACAGAGCTCTAGCAGATCGCGTCCGCCATTGTTGGTGGCTTGGCCACGCCCTCCCCACTATTATGATCCTCATACAGTTACTATCACCACTAAAGACACCTGCTGCAAGTTAAAAATATATTCACCACGTTCTACAAAACAAAATTACACCAATACACAATCTATAAACTGCCTACTCATAAATGCTTGATCCCTCTCTAAAAACAAACACATCTACAACCACTGAGACACAACCTGACTTACTCTTCATAACTGAATCATGGTTGGGAGATAACATGGCCCCAATGTTGCATGAAGCCATTCCTCCAGGCTATCAAACCATCACACAAAATCGTAGAGGCAAAAGAGGAGGTGGACTAGAAATTTTCAAACTAACATTAAGTCTCAGCAAAACAGACAACATCTCCATACAACAATGATGCGAGGCCCTCATCGCCAGATGCAACCCTACACCAACTTCCTCCTGAAACCGCCGCCTCCTATACAGACCACAACCTAGCACTTCAACATTCCCAGACACAGTTTCAAATCTTATAACACTATAGTTCAACCTATGCATTGCTGAGGAGCTAAACATTTGGTTTGACAAACCCAATATGCCCCATTCAAAAGCTATCATCACTGACCTAGTCACACTGAACCTACATCAGATTGCACACAATCCCACACACATCGCTGGACACATCCTAGATGTCATTTTTGCAAACCTAGAACTAGTTACTGTTCAAAGCACCCCACCAGTCACATGGCCAGACCACCATTTGGCAACTTACCTAAATAAAACACAACAAATCAACACACCCAAGACCACCTTACATACATACATCTATTGACCATGGAACAAACTCAATTTTGAATACTTAAAAACATCCTACAGCCAACACAGATCTAGACACAAAAATGATGTTCAAAAACTTAAGAGTGGCTACAGGAAGCTTTTGACATCTGAATACCACTCTGAAAAACAAGACAGGTCAAAAGAAAACAAGCACCTTGGAGAAATACAAAACTAAAAAAGATAATACAAAGGATGCAACGAACCTGGCTCAAAAGAAACAATATTCAAGACAAACTTCAGCTACATGAACTTAAGAGAATATACAAATCAAAAACGTTATATAGAAAAGAAAAAAAAAAAAAGGTACTACTAAGACAGAATTCAAAATGCTATATCTGCAAATAAAGAATTTTATAAAATTCAATGGATTTGGAAAACCTAAATGCACGGAAGGAACTCATCCCATTACTCAAGACTTCACAGAAAAACTGGCAAATCATTATACAACCAAGGCAAACACATTGGACTCATATTTAAAACAAAGGAAAACCACCAGCACCAACAAGCTTCCAAACATCCCCTCCAAGATTAAGCCAACCCAGCTTCTGCACTCCTTCAAACAAATATTACAAAGTGAATTTAAATAACTGGTAAAAGCAAGCAAGCCTTCCGGCTGCTGTTTTGACCCTTGTCAACCACACATCTTCAAGAACATTGTTTTATCTACCGCTGCTGTCACATCAGTCAGAAGAATCATCAATAATTCTTTAACTACTGGAATCTTTACTGAAGGCCTTAAAAAAGGCATACATATTCCATTAAAGAAACCAAACCTGGACCCCCATGACCCCCAAAAAACACAGACCGATTACAAATGGACCTTTCCTGGGCAAGCTGACAGAGCGCTTTCATCCAGATTCACAATTCATTGAAGATAACTCCATACTTTCATACTACCAAACTTGATTCCGCCCAGGAAGGGGCACTGAATCTGCCCTTATTGCCATCTGGGATGATCTTAAAAACACAATAGACTGCAATGGAGTAGCTATACTACTTCTCTTAGACCTCTAAGCTGCCTTTGATACGGTTGACCATGACACCCTAATACAAAGGCTCTACGAAGTCAGCATAGAGGGGACTGCACTTCAGTGGATCACATTCTACCTTCAAAATAGAACAAATGTCATCCATACTCCCCCTTTCTCCTCCAAACTCTACTTCACAAAAGCAGGGGTCCTTCATAGCTCAATCATCTCACCCATGCTTTTCAACATCTATATGATGTAATTACTGGCAATGATCAATTAATTTCAACGCTCATGCTACAACTATACAGATGGCACACAACTACTCCTTAAACTGGAAGGCCCCAAAGACATTGGAAACTCACATCTTCTGTTGTCTCACAGCCGTTGAACAGTGGATGACATGAAGCCACCTCAAACTGAATGCTTCCAAAACGGAAATACAAGTGGCGACTGAAAAAATTATGACCCACTTTGTGCCTGGCCTGGCAATCTGGGACCACCTCCTGAAGTGTCTAGGCAACTAAGAAATCTTGGAATTGCAATGGACTCCAAGCTAACAACGAATGTTCAAGTGGACAAATTAGCAAGATCAAGCTTCAGCACCAAGAAAACTTGCGCATCTTCCACACACACCTCGAATTTCCACACAAGGTGCAGGTTACTACCTCACTTGTACTATTTTAACTGGATTACGCCAATGGCCTCTACCATGGATCACCTCTATCTACTATGAAAAAAACTACAACACATTCAGAACTCAGCTGTCAGACTACTCCTACATGTAAAGCCACGAGCCCTCATTTCCCCTGCCTTGAGGGTCCTATATTGGTTACCAATTAAGTGTATATACACACACACACACACACACACACACACACATATATACACACACACACACATATATACACACACACACACACACACACACACATACACACACACACACATACACACACACACACACACACACACACACATATACACATACACACATACACACATACACACATACACACACATATATACATACACATATATACATATACACACATATATACACACACACACACCAAAATCTCGATACTGAACTCCATCGGCCCGTGAGGGGTGGTGCGAGAAACCGCCACGAGCGAACCGGTAAATCAATAAATCAAAGAAAAGAATTCTGTTCGCACACTCAGGGTTCAAGGAAAAAGCAAAACTTGTTTAATCCAGGGGTGTGGAATTTATTAAAATATCTACTTGTCCAGGGGACAGGTTGCTTCTCAAATCTACTTGTCCTGTAAAAAGATCTACTTGTCCCTTCGGTGCCATGTAGTGTGGCGACAAATTATGGCAGCAATCTCATTATGTAAGAGCTCTGATAATAGTCTCTCTGATTATGCCAGGCTACTACCATAGTAGGGCTTGAATACTTGCAGTTTCAATCCATACTGTAGCAATTTCCTTATTTTGCCACCTTTCTGCAGATCTGCATACTGGGGCTGGAGGAAGCAGTAAGCAATAGTTCCAGGGCTGGAATGCCCTTGAGTCTGGAAACCTACTAACCTGCATGTTTTAAAGATTTTCACCAGCTTCTCTCTAATATTTTCCCATAATAAGAAAGGTTGGACATTTACTCCTGACAGTGGCAGAATTAGAACTTCTTTCAAGGTTGGGAAGAAAGTGGCTGGAGGGAAAATGAACTTGCAAATGCTCAATAGATTTTCACATGAGCAAATCTACACATGCGTATTTACCCATGCTAAAATACAGTTCACAAATATTTTATAGGGGTAAGACATATACCATGAGTGCACTTTTGTGACTTTCTTTAAGAATTTGCGGCCACATGTAGGTAGGTTCAGATTTGCGACCCGCAAATTGCGAGTCAGAGCGAGTCGCAAATCCGAATGTAGAATGGTGTCCCTGACACCATCTGTGATTTGCAAGGGCTTTGCAAATGCCCACCTCATGAATAATCATGAGGTGGGTCACAATTTGCGACCCCCTTGCGAATGGCGGCCCTCACAGGGATGGTGGCCTGCTGGAGACTGCTTTTCAATAAAGCAGTTTTTTTTTGTTTTTTTTTGTTTTTTTGTAATGCAGCCCGTTTTCCTTAAAGGAAAACGAGATGCATTACAAAAACATAAAAAAATTAAACATTTTCGTTTCATTTTTTCAGAGACATTCACAATGGGGAGGGGGGCCCATGGGGACCCATTCCCTTTTGCGAAAGTGTTAGCATCCATTTGAAATGGGTGCAAACTGCGATTGGTTTGCGCCCGCGTTCTCGGTCACAAAACAATCCTACATTGCACTGCGAGTCGCAATTAGGAAGGGAACACCCCAGGTTACTGAATCGCAAAACTGGGTTTGTGCATCGCAATGTGCTTTTTGCACTTCGCAAACAGCGAAAGTCGCTGTTTGCGACATGCAAAAAGCTACCTACATGTGGGTCTTGGTCCCTAATTAGGTCTGGTGTTAACAAAGACATTTTTTTTTTATTAAACTTCTATTTCGCTCTCTTTCGGCTGGCTTTACTGTGAGTGATCGCATTCTGCTCTTCCACAAGGAGCATATTGGCACACACAGTAGTTTTGTTCAGTGTCAGGAACTACAGTGGCAATCAGTGACGTAACGAAACTGGAGGGTGCCCCTTTGCAAAGAACATGGAGGAGCCCCCTCTCCAGACTCACTCAGGGCAGGTGCAGTGCTGAAGGGGCCCCCTGGAGGGCGGCTGCGGGGCCTTTGTTATGCCACTGGTGGCAACGTGTGCTTTTAGAGTTCAAAAACTTGTTTTTTTTTTTTTTGCCAGTGTTTGTTACAATGTTGAGGGCCTGGTAGCTCCCAAAACAATAAAGTGTTACAAAAGCCATGTCAAAACAAGATACGCTTTGATGAAACTAAAAGACTTATAAAAATATGTCAGATCAGTTGGCTTTGTCAGTGTTTGTTTATTTTTATGCTTCCCATAATCGTGTTAAAAATGGTTACACTGATTTTCTATTAGAAATATTTTTGGGCAATAGTAGCATGCATCAACACATTTTACTAAATGACACTTAATTTGCATCTAATCAGAGAGCATTCTGGGAGCATTATACTTAGCCCCATAGCCTAAACTTTTCAAACATGTGTATACACGTTTTTTTGTTTTTTTGTACTGGAACCAACGTCAGTAGTGAAGTGTGACCTTAAAACATTTATTTACAGCACTCACCCTAATAATGAAGGCTTTCAAATAATGAACCATAAATACAAGTTCGAACAGCATTACCTTTTGGAAACACATTATCTCAACTGCAGAGAGTTCCACTCTCTGTAAACAGGCAGCCAAAGGGTTTGTGCTGCAGAGGGTTGGGCCTACTTGTCCCAAGGACAAAGTAAACATAAAAACTTGTTGCCCTTGACCCCAAACAAGATGTCCCGGGCGTCGGGCGATAGGAATTCCACATCCCTGTTTAATCACAAACACAACACGTTTCGACTGACACAGCAGCCTTGGTCACGTGATAAGTACCACCAATAGACATTTACTAAATACTATAATTTCATAGACTTAGAAATAAGACAGGAAAAACACCATACAAGACAAACAATCCCCTACCACAGTACATATTAAAAAGTAATAGCTTATCTGACCCATAATATTATACCTACTATAATTATCATATCCTGACACTTTATATAAATATATTGTCAAAGAAAAAAAGTATGACATTGCAAAGTTTATACTCCATTGGACCATAATATATAACTAATAAAATATCAATTTAAGCCCAAATGGGAATAATTACAAGCTATGAAAACCATTCGCTCAAAACCAGAATTCCCAACCGAAAAAACTGGCACTGATAATAATCATAACATTCATTTGTATTTACAAATCTGTATTAAGGGTCTATAAAATGTGAATAAAATAATTTTCTTATCTGTGGGTCTATAAAAGGAATATCACCCAATAATAACGTGCAATATAGAGAACCCGTTGGCAAGCAGGGCTCAGTAGCTTTTCATCCAGCCCACAACATCTCAAAAAGTATACAAATAAATGAATAAATAAATAAACCACTAATTATATACAAAACATCTACAAAATATTAATTCATCACCTTGATTAAATACACTAAAATAGACTATTTATACATCTAGATGATTCGCAACATCCCAAAGTACATCTATGATCAATTAACAAAACCAAATGGACCGCACACTTTAGCTAGGTCCCATTATCTCATTAATCGTCATATAGATGGGTGTTCAATTCTTCACCCGTATTCAATCCTTTTGGTATCTCAGTCTCTAAATCTAAAATATATTTTGACTCTTTTTTTTCTCAATGTCAATTCTCTATTGCCTCCTCTATGATGTGCAGGCACATGCTCAAGACCAAAATAGGATAGCAGAGTACAATCCGAATTATGTTAGTCTTTAAAATGACTTGCTACCGGATAGTGTTCATCTTTAGATGTGATAGCTCGCATGTGTTCCAGAACCCACTTCTTAACACTGTGTTTAGTGCTGCCCACATACCATCTTAAACATGGGCATTCAAGTATATAAATCACAAATGGAGTACTACATGTTATAAATTGATTAATTTGCTTAACTTTCCCAGGTTTACATAAAATATATTGCTTCCGCATGACACTATTACGACATGCCTTGCAATTTCCACAAAGAAAAAAAACTTGTAGATTATGTTGTCTGAGTTGAGGGATGGTAGTAATATCATTCGATCTTAAAATATCATGTAAACTCCGTCCTCTTCTGTAAGTGATCTGCGGTCTTTTCTGTATTGAGCTACCAATAATGGGATCACTCTTCAAGATCTTCCAATTCTTGGAGATAATGTTGTTAATCTGTCTAGTATCCTCATTGTATGTCATAATGAGTCTAGTTCCCTGATTATCTGTCTCCTGTTTAATAGTATTATCAAACAAGGTATACGTTCTTTTTGTCCCCTTAATTCTTTCAGTTGCTTTTTTGATCACCCACTCGGGATAACCATACTGTTTGAATCTATTGATCATCTCTTTGTTCAATTTCAAAGGCTACATCAGTACTGCTTACTCTTTTACCTCTTAGCAATTCTCCATAAGCAATACTCCATTTCAAGCTCTGGATGTCCCCTGGAGGCATTTAATAAACTGTTGCCAGCTGTGATCTTACGAAAAAGTTCGGAGCTGATCTTATGATCACTAATCTTAATCAAAGTATCCAAAAATTCAATTGAAGTCCTACTCATAAGTCAAACCTATATTCAAATCATTACTATTTAATTTACAAATAAATCGTATAGCCTCTTCTTCAGTGCCTTTCCAAATAATAAAAAGGTCATCAATATATCTTAGCCATAAAATCGCTTGACTTATTTCTGGATACTGTCCCTCATCTTTTGAAAATGGTCTCTTCCCACCAACCTAAAAAAAGGCAGGCAAAACTTGGAACAAAGCAAGTACCCATCGCAGTCCCAAGAATCTGTTGATATAGGACCCCATTGAACAGAAAAATATTATTAGTCAAACAATAAATTATCATATCCATAATCATATTGGTGTGTGCCAAATATTTAAAAGATCTAGTCTGTTAGAAATGTCTAAATGCTTTAATACCCTTGTCATGATCAATAATAGTACATAGGGAATTGACATCCAAAGTCAATAGTTAAAAAATCATCTTCCCATACAATACCTTCCAGTTTACCCAGGAAGTCTTTAGCGTCACGAACATATGAGGGTAAATTAACTACAAACTCTCTCAGGAAGAAATCAACAAACTTGGACACATTCTCCAAAACGCTGTCACAAGAGGATACTATAGGTCTACCTGGAAGATTGGTCCTGTTCTTATGGATCTTGGGAAGAATATATAAGACCAGCAGTTTGGGAAAATCTTTTTTAAGAAAACAATATTCTTCCCATATTAATAGACCTTTATCTTTCCATTCCATAAGTAGTTGCCAAATCCCTAAAATGCTGTAAGTATAAACCTCTTTGGTAATGATCCTATAAAATTGTGCGTTATTAAGTTGGCACATAACTTCCTCAATATATTTTTGTTTCTCCATGAGTACTATGTTCCCACCTTTATCGGCAGAACAAACAATTTTCGTTATCACCCCCCAGAGTTTTAATCGTGGTTCTCTGAGTCAAATTTTTATTGCATCTAGGTTTGAACCATGTTTTGTGTCGAAATTTAACCAGATCTTTAACCGCCATATCATAAAATGTGTCAATATTGTCATGGTTCATAATAGGGAAAAAGTTGATTTAGGTTTAAAACCAGTTGAAACAGGCGAATCATAAGTAATATTCAACTCATCAAGAATTTGATAAACATTTTTAGTTACATTGGGATTGGGCTAATTTTTCTCCAATTCATACAGTGCTATTAACGAGTCAACATCACTGATACTAAGCACATCATGATGATCAGCTTTAAGAAAATCTCCATTATCCACATCAGGAGAATTTTTCAATTTGAACCATTTCCTCAGCTTCAGTTTCCTAATAAACTTTTAAAAAAATCAATCCGTGTCTCAGCATAGTTGAAACGCCTTTGAAATTGAACAAAGAGAGATGATCAATAGATTCAAACAGCGTGGTTATCCCGAGTGGGTGATCAAAAAAGCAACTGAAAGAATTAAGGGGACAAAAAGAACTGATACCTTGTTTGATAATACTATTAAACAGGAGACAGATAATGAGGATACTAGACAGATTAACAACATTATCTCCAAAATAACAAAATAACCCTCCTAGACTCTTCCCTCCTTTACCCCTCCTGGATCAACCCAAACCTCAGTTTACTACTATGATCTCCCAGACAACCTTACTAAGTTCTTTCTCATTTATCTCTCCTTTGATTCATCCCAAACCCCATTTTAATACTATGATCTCGCCAATGACTTTCTACATACTCTTCCATCCTCCTCTCTTTTTCTCATCCCAAACCTCATCTTACTACTTTGCTCCACCAATTAACACTTCCGGGTTCTTCCCTCCTCTGCCCCTCCATTATTCTATTCAATCCAAATAGACTCACATGTCCTCTGCTCAAATTAACTCATATCTCCCTATACTAATACTGTACTAATATTTACCTACACAAATCCACCACTTATCTTTTTTTGGGTTCCAGAGTAGCGTGCTACTCACCTAAAAGCACACCAATGCTTTGTCAGGTGTAGTAAGCGCTATATAAATACAATTACAATGGTTGGGTTTGGCTTTACTAGTAAGAATTTATTTCTTCGCCAACTAACTTCTTTTATCAACAACAGGTTGATGAAAGACTGGGGGGGGGGGGAAACAGAACGTTTTAACCTATACCTTTGGTGATGTGCACCCACCATCTGTTGACAGAGGGGCTTAGAAACCGCTCACTGCTTACCACTGGTTGGCTTTCTTGTTACTCTTATTTGCTGGGGTCTTATTCGTATTCCAACTTGTCAAGCTTGTGGTTATGCCTCCTGTGGACCATTGCCTCTTTACCACTGCTTCAACTGACTGGCAACTCAATTTTTTTGTGCTATGCACTCTATGGGAGAGCATGTGCTTGAGCTGTCGCCCTCATGTACATCTCTCCCTGGACTCCATGATGCTCTTTGTCACTCTAGTGCTTCTCCCTGACCCTGTTGCGCTCAGCTATGTGCTTCGCTCCATTACCTCGCCACGTTGCTTCCCTACACATGCGCCCTCGTCTTTCCCAATTGTTCATGTCCCACATCCCCATCCTCTGTGGTGCTTCCCCAACACCTGCGGTGCTTTCCTAATCCTCTTCTGTGTTGCTTTCGCATTATTTTGTTTTAGTGCCCCTTATCTCTCTCCATGTTGCTTCCGTGTTCCCCAACCTTCTCCAGTGTTGATTCTGCCACTCCCAGTGCTATGATCTTCACTCCTATGCTCACTGAATTAAAATTAAAAAACATATATAGCCTTGTTCATTTGTTCTCTTTTTTGTTACCTGACTAACTCGCATTGATAAATCAAAAGTGGGGCTGGGAAGACATCTGTGCCATTTTGGAGGTTTACATGTGCTGAATTCACGCTTCTAAAATGACATGTGCGGCCGGGGCAAAGGCTTTTTTGGGAGTAAAAATTTTGCTGGGATGTTGTGCAACGTGGCTAAAAATCGTCAGCAAAGGCAATAGGTCACGAAGGAGATACCTATTGTTTTTACCAATGCTTGTTAGAGTTCGAGCACATTACAGGGTTTTAAATTACAGTAACCTGAAGACAGTTAAAACACACAGGGATGACAAAAAAAAAAAAAAAAAACACCAAAAAAATGAACAAAAAAAAGGAAACAAGTGGAAAGAATAAAAGTATTGGGCATACTAGCCCAGACATTTAACTTTTAGGCAAACGTCCATGCAATGAAAAAGATTTCCACTTGCAATGCAAGCAATCCAATGGCATAAGAAGGCTGATCCACTAGCCGTGCTGTAATGGGAACAAAATGGGCAAGACAACTGGACAGACCAATGGATGAAGAGGGCCAATCCAAAACTTCTCTGTGTATTTATACATGTACGCATTATTACTACTTTTAACGAGGTTACTGACACAGGTAAAGCTATGTACAAGAGACCTAAAACAAACTACTGAATTAAAGAATATACACACAATAGACTGCACGCGGGTTCCACTTTCTTAAATAAAACATGGCATTGTGGTTCTGTTTTTAAAGGCTGTATGGTGTTAGCCAGGTCTAAAAATAAGATTATTGTCTGCTTACGGTGCTCGATATCTGTGCCTCGTGCTCCATGTTAACGGAGAGGATTTCCAGCTTTAGAAGTGCAGAGACTTGAATAGTGCATCCTTTAGGAGAAGCACCTTTCAAGGGTGGAACTCCACCAGTACATTACCAGCAGGAGCCTCAAGTCTCAAGCCCTATGTCACAATGGTGGCAATCTAGAAGTCTGTCACTTGGAGAAGTGTGGCACAATGGTTAGAGCGGCAGACCCTGATGCAGAGATCTGGCCCGGGACCAGGGTTCCATTTCCGCCTCAGCGGGCCTTGGGCTCAATTTCCTTGGACCAGATGAACGAGTTACTTACCTTCGGTAACGACTTTTCTGGTGGATACATTAGCTACCTGTGGATTCCTCACCTATTGAATACTCCCATTGCGCCAGCATTCGACGGAAATCTTCTTCCTAGCTTCTGCACGTCGACGAGGACGTCACAATTGCCCACGCGACGCCGTCTGATGTCATACAGGCAATAAGAGGTCCTCGCCGACGTGCCGATGTCAGTACCAACATTTTTTACGTGCCTGAGAATAACAGGCCATTGAGATAAATGAACAAATAGCAATATTTAATGACATTCAAAATAAATACATCATTTCAAGAACTTAATTTGTATTTTTTTAAACAAGCAAATGAATATACTAACAATTATATAACACACACACACACACACACACACACACACACACACACACACACACATATATACATTATATGTACAAGTCCTCAAAACCAAGAGGAGCACACTCAAGAACAACTTGGTTAGACCAGACAGGCAACGGGGAGGCGGGTGGTACCGTGAGGAATCCACAGGTAATGTATCCACCAGAAAAGTAGTTACCGAAGGTAAGTAACTCGTTCTTCTGATGGATACAACTACCTGTGGATTCCTCACCTATTGAATAGAGTCCCAAAGCAGTACCGCACTCGGTGGAGGGTGCCTGAATGGTCAAACAAAGAAATCCTGCAGCACTGACCCTGCAAAATGGCCATCCCTCCTAACCTCAGAATCCAAGCAGTAATGCTTTGCAAAAGTGTGGAGGGATGACCAGGTTGCGGCCTTGCAGATGTCACCCACAGGAACACCCCTAGCCAAGGCCGACTTAGCTCTGGTGGAATGAGCTCTTATACCATCAGGGGGTTCTTTCTTTGCTAAAGAGTAAAGCACATTTTAATGCAAAGAACAACCCACCTGGAGAGTGTTCTCTTGTGGATTGCCTTTCCTCTCCTCTTTCCCACGTAACCGATGAAGAGCTGATCCTCCAGCCTGAAATCCTTCGTTCTATCCACATAAAAGCTTAGCGCTCTCCTTGGGTCTAAGCAGTGAAGTCTCTCTTCTTCCTTTGAAGGATGAGGCGGAGGATAAAACGTGGAAAGAGTAATCGTCTGAGCCATATGAAAGGGTGAAACAACCTTCGGTAGGAAAGCAGCCTTGGTCCTCAACACCACCTTATCCCCATAAAAAGATGTATAAGGGGGTTTTACAGATAGAGCTTGCAACTCACTCACTCTCCTTGCAGAAGTAATTGCAACCAGGAAAACCGTCTTTAGGACCAATAGCCTTAAGGGGCAAGAATGCATAGGCTCAAACGGGGACCCCATAAGAAAAGTTAGAACCAAGTTTAAATCCCACTGAGGCATAATGAAAGGAGTAGGAGGGAATTTGTTAATAAGACCTTTCAAGAATCTAAGTACTATAGGGGATTGGAATAAAGAAGGCTGGTCTGGAAGACATAGAAAGGCTGACAGGGCAGATAAGTATCCCTTAACCGTAGCCACTGCACAACTCCTCTGTGCCAGAGACAATGCAAAAGACAAGATATCTGATAAGTGAGCACGTAAGGGATCAATTTGCCTCTCTCCACACCAAATCACAAATTTAGCCCATCTATTAGCGTAGATAGATTTAGTGGAGTGTCGGCTGGCCGCTAAGATAACATCCACTACATCAGGCAGGAGAGAAAAGGAACTCAGGTTGCCCCGTTCAATCTCCAGGCATGAATGTGCAGGCTCTGGAGGTGGGGGTGTAAAACCTGCCCCTGCGACTGCGAGAGGAGGTCTGCCCTGAGAGGGAGACAGAGCAGAGGGCACAGTGAGAGTTGGAGAAGGTCCGTGTACCATACCCTCCTCGGCCAATCCGGAGCTATTAAGATGACTTAGGCCCGGTCTTGGCGAATTTTCCTCAAAACTCGAGGAATCAAAGGGTATGGGGGGGGGTGGGACGCGTAAAGCAACTGGTCGCACCAGGTCAACTGAAACGCGTCCACCAATGCTCCTTGTCCCGGATACTGGAGGCTGCAGAATAACGGGCAGTGCGAGTTCTCCAGAGTGGCAAACAGACCTATCCGAGGAAACCCCCACATCTGGAAGATTAGACGGACTTGACCCGGATGGAGACGCCACTCGTGATCGGCCGAGAAATGGCGACTGAGACTGTCCGCACATACGTTCAAGACTCCGGCCAGATGATTTCATACCAAGCAAATCCGATGGTCCTTTGCCCAGGACCAAAGCCGTAGAGCTTTTCTGCAGAGAAGGTACGACCCTACTCCTCCCTGCTTGTTTATATACCACATCCCGGTAGTATTGTCCGTCAGGACCTGAACTGACGGACCGCGAAGGGAAGGGAGGAAGGCCTTGAGAGCCAGACGTACAGCCCGCAATTCCAAAAGATTTATATGAAACTTCAGTTCTACTGGAGTCCAACGACCTTTGATCTTCAGGTCCCCCAGATGAGCTCCCCACCCTAGATTGGAAGCATCTGTTATTACTGTGGCCACAGGCAGAGCTTGCGAGAACGGCCTTCCTCGGGAAAGATTGCCGTCCGCAATCCACCGTTTCAAATCCGTGGCAGCATCTCTGGAGATCCTCACCGAACCTTCGAGATCTCCTTTGTGTTGAGACCACTGCCTTCGGAGGCACCACTGAAGAGCCCTCATGTGCCAGCGAGCGTGAGTGACCAGCAGTATGCAAGAAGCAAACAGACCGAGTAGGCGCAGGACCTTGAGGACTGGAATAACCGCTCCACTTCGAAACATTGGAACCAACGCCAGAATGTCCTGAATCCGCTGAGGCGGAGGCAAGGCTTCATTCAATGTTGTGTCCAGAACTGCCCCTATGAACAGGTGGGCTGAGAGGGCTCTAGGTGAGATTTGGGAACGTTCACTGAAAAACCCAGGTCGAACAACAACTGAGTTGTCGACTGTAGGTGATGCAACACGAGCTCCGGAGACTTGGCTTTGATCAACCAGTCGTCCAGATAAGGAAATACTGCTATCCCCTTCCTTCTGAGCTCTGCCGCAACCACCGACATCACCTTCGTGACGGACTCGAGGTGCTGAAGTAAGACCAAACGGGAGGACCGCAAACTGGTAGTGCTGCGACCCCACCACAAACCGGAGATACTTCCTGTGCGACTTGAGTATCGGAATATGAAAATAAGCATCCTGCAAGTCGACAGACACCATCCAATCTCCATTGTTCAGCGCCAAAAGCACCTGAGCTAGGGTCAGCATCTTGAACTTTTCCTGTTTGAGGAACCAATTCAAGATCCTCAGGTCCAGGATTGGCCTCCACCGACCATCCTTCTTGGGATCAGGAAGTATCTTGAGTAACAACCCTGATCCCTTTCCTGCTCTGGAACCAACTCCACCACGCCCTTTGAAAGGAGGACTTGAACCTCCTGTTCTAGCAACAGGAGGTGTTCTTCTGAACAGTAAGAAGGACGGGGCGGGATGGGGGGCAGAAACTCCCGAAAGGGTAGGGTATAGCCTTTTCTCACATTGCTGGTAACCCAGGAGTCTGATGTTATGACCTCCCACTTGTGGAGAAAATTCAGTAACCTCCCCCCTACAGGAGTGGAGTGAGAAGGAATTGGCGGAAGCCTAAGGCTGCTTCCCATGTTGCACCCCTCCAGAGGATGAGGAAGAGGCAGAGTGCTGCTGAGTGGCTCCCCTGGTACAGACCCTACCCCTCCCTCTGAAAGATCTATAGGAGATAGCAGAGGTGGGTTGCTGGAATTTTCCTTGAAAGGAGGAACCACAACCAAATCCTCGAAGCCTCCTAAAAAAATCTGGAGGAAGCAGAAGAAGAAGCGGCTTGCATGCCCAACGACTTGGCAGTGGCCCAACTCTCCTTGAACCTTTCCAAGGCCGAATCCCCGCCTTGGTGCCGAAAAGCTTGTCACCATCAAAAGGAAGGTCCAAGAGGGTCGATTGCACATCAGAGGAAAAACCAGAGCTACAGCAGATGTCGAAGCTTGACGCCGATCCTCGGATCCGTCAGACGCCGGATCTAATGGCGCCATGGTTTTCTTCGGCGCCAAACGTGGAGCAGGACGGACTGAAGACTGTTCCGGAGTCGGAGGAGGTCTAGTCAGCGTCACTGGCTGAGACGTCGAAGCCACAGGAGCCGAAGCCACAGGAGCCGATACCGGCACCGAGCCCACATTTCCCCAAGGGAAGAAAGGGCATAAAGGGTGCCGGTCGAAGTGGAGCCGGAGCACCCATGCTGAAGGCCAAAGAGCCTGAAGGACCAGCCGGTCCACCACCTGGAGCCATCTGTTGGAAGATGGAGAACATCACATTTAAGAATGCGGTACTATCTGCTCCAGGGGCCGGGAAAGCCGGGTATTGAGGTGCCTGGTTCGAAGGCGACAACGACACCGGTCTCGACGTCTGCATAGACGGAGAAAACACCTGAGGCTGTGGAACCTCGAACACTGAAGGAGGATTAACCGATAACATGGGTGAAGTCGGAGAAGGTAACGGCGTCGTCGGCTGGGAGAGACAGTGGGACTAACTTCCCAAGTCTTTCGACTTGGAGTCGATGGTGACCTCGAACGAGACCTCTCCCTACTCGACCGGTGCCGAGATTCGACGACACCGGGAGTCCCGATGACGCCGATGTGACTTCGGTGAAGACGACTTTCGGTGATGTCTTTTCTCCTTCTTTGACTTCGCAAGAAAGTTTGGCCTCACGTTCTTTCAAGGCCTTAGGATTCATACGTTGACAAGAATCGCACTTGTCAACGTCGTGGTCGGAACTAAGACACCACAAACAGTCAGAATGTGGGTCCGTTACTGACATTTTGCCTCCACACTCTCGGCAGGGCTTGAATCCTGACTTTCTTTGCGACATTGCAATGTCTCAAAGTAAAAATAGCCAAAAACACACTAACTGTCTAGCAGCAACAGTAGCTCCCTCGAAGAGAACCGTTTCGAATGGCACGGAAAAAAGGGAACTGACATCGGCACGTCGGCGAAGACCTCTTATTGCCTGTATGACGTCAGACGGCGTCGCGTGGGCAATTGTGACGTCCTCGTCGATGTGCAGAAGCTAGGAAGAAGATTTCCGTTGAATGCTGGCGCAATGGGAGTATTCAATAGGTGAGGAATCCACAGGTAGTTGTATCTATCAGAAAATGCTTGTCTCAGTGCCTAATCTAATTAATGGATCCCACTCTAACTCTGGGCAATAACTTGCTTAATCTCCACAACGGCCCTGCCAGTGCTTGGATGCCTGGCTTCACCCTGGGGGTTGCCCAGGAGTGGGTGCCTCACAGGGCAAAGTCAGGAGGGGGTTCCACAGCGGTATGCGTACAGTGCCTTGAAACCCTAACGGGTGAGTAGTGCGCTATGCAAGTGCAAAGTTTACATTTTACTTGGGTCATAAATGGTGCTTTTCGCAGACTCGACTGCTGCTAGGGAAAGCCTCATAAAAGTGTCAATCATATGACCCTTGTGACCGCTTGCAGTGTTTCTTTCACTGAATCGGATTGGGGGGAGGCGGGGGGGGGGGGGGGAGAATTTGTTTGGGGCAGAATAACCTCTGAGTAGAGCTGTAAAGAATCTGCAAACCTTTCCTTCAGTTCGTCAAGACTCACCACCATGGTTGCCACTCTGAAAGTAATGCGCAAAGCAAGCTCCGGTAAGGTTAACAAAGGCTGCCGGTGGTTAATTATCACCGCCTGCAGGCTGTGGTGCAGAATGGCACATCTGCCCCTCTAGCTACAATTCCTGGGTTAGCAGACCTTTCTGTACCTTCCTTCCCCCAGTAGTCTTAGGTCAGCGCTGGGGCTCAACGCGTAGCCCTCCCACATGATGATGGTATCCTAACCTGTGTCCGAGTAAGTTAAGTTAATAAGATTTAGAGAGCACACACAGCTGTCCCAGCAATGGGGCTTCCCAGTGCTTACCACAGTAGACTGGTCATTGTAATTGAGGAGACGCAGGGAGACCACAAAGAGGCCTAGGTAGTGAACAGACACGTTTTTTTGTGGGGTTTTTCTGAAGCAGAGATGACTAAGATCAGGGGGCAACCTACTCCAGAGGGCAGGAGCCAGAACCCGGAATGAGCAACCTTCCAGTTTCTTCTTAATGAATCGGGGAAATCACTGCCAGACTTAGTTCTGCCGAGCAAAGTGCTCTGACTAGAAGATAGGGTAGTCAGAGTTCTGAAAGAATGGGGGCTCCTGAAGTATTTATAATCTTGTGAGAATGCTAAGAACGCGATTCTTGATGGGCAGCCAGTGAAGCTCCCGAAGGAGCCCGGCAGAAGAGCAGAACTCCGGAAGAGAAAACAGTAATGTGGCTTTCGTGCTTTGGAGGGATTGCAACCTCTTTAATATTGATTTCAGGATGTTATAGTAGTCAAAGCAAGACAGGATAAGAGACTGAATGGTCAATTGTCGAATGCAGGGTTGGAGGAAGCCCATATTAGGTCTAAGGCTTCTCAGAAGGCCTGCTAAAGTTCTCACTTGAGTCTCACAGGAGAGGCAATCATCTAGCCAGATACCTAGTTTATTTTTATAAAAATGGTTTGGGTGACAGAGGAAGCCCCATGCTATCCAGCCACCAGTGATCTCCCCATGTGTGGGTGTGCTTTCTAAACAGGATATCAGTTTTGTTAAGTTTAAGACAATTAACATCAATCCAGCTGGCCACCACCAGCATGCAACCCTGAAACTTGGCAGTGTCTTGAGAGGCATCAGTAGAGAAGGAGACAATAAGATGAGTATCATCTGCATATGATACTATGGAGACCCCAAAGGAATTGACCATCTCAGCCAAGGGCCTAACGTAAATGTTGAAAAGAATAGGGTCCAACTAGGAGCACGGAGGGATGGGGGGGGGGGGGGGGGGGGGGGGGGGGAGTAGGGGGTGCGACCCCATGCTCCAAAGGTCTAGAAGAAGACAAAAAGGAGGAGTACAGCTTCAGTCACCTGTAGATAGGGAAGACAACAAGCTCATGGTTTTTTTTTTAGGGGATGGGAGGGCCGGAGGGGGCACTGCAATCCATACCATTAAGTGTAGTACTCAATCTTGGCAGCTGCAACAACGCCTCTTGTTCAATAAGGAAAAAAAATAAAAATAAAAACACGTTCAGGTCAACAAGCCAACCTAACCTCAGTCTGTCAAGGTCACACAGGCAGGTATGCACATCCTCCCTTTCACATGATTTAAAACACACAATAGGAAATCTGGACAAAAGCACCTTATCTTTTGGTTCCTCACAACAGATAATCAGGATGGGGCTTCTTTCACAGATCGTGGCAAGTGTCTTCTCTCATGGAGCTACAGAAGGCTTCTCTCCTCTCTAGAACGACCTCACCTAGAGCCAGTGATAACTGGGCTGCAGAACGGAACAGCTGATGCAACTAAGACGAAGTATTCTATGATGAATGTTCTAATCTTTAAGGGGGAAGGAGAGTAAAGGTAATAATATTTTGACAATGTTACAAGATAGGTGACGCCGGTGGAGAAAGTTCAGACTGTTGTTGTGGGTCCTAATAGAACAAGCACTGAAAGCCAACGTTTAACAGGACAAAAGTTTCTACGAGCTTCACCAATACACAAAACCCCTACATCACAAAATGGAGTAGAGCAAATGTTATTACTGTTACTTAGAAGCAGCATCCATGCAACACTTAGTGCTACATAAAAAGTATTACTAATAAAACAAACCTCTTGTGCTCAAGAGCTCAGTGACATTGTCAGCTCAAAACAGTACTGCAGGATATGCCTTCTGGCTGTCCCTATAGACCAGAAGGGGAAACTAATGGGTCACAACCATCGAAACAAACATACAAGTCTCAAAAAAATGTTTTTAAACTCATTGTACTTCACTACTACACTGAATTATTTTTACATTTCTTTGCTACCTAAAGTGGTATAAATTTAAAAGGGGTAACTGGCCTATCTCTATCAAGGTGGCAAAATATAAACTACGGGTACTCACAAACCTTTTACCTGAGGCCACAAATTATGGTCTGTGGTGTGCCTAAGGAACGCACTGATGCCAACTGGGTAGAAGTGGAGATTTGTGGTTGGGGGTAAGGTGAATCAAATCATGAACATATTGTAGTCAGCAATTCATGAAGTTATTTTGAGGGTTTAATTCCATATTGCCTTCTAAATTAAGCCCCTAGTTTCTAGGAGAGTCACAGGTTTGACATTACTGTGTTATGCTTATCTGAATCGCTATCCCTCTACCACACCTTGGGGTAAGCCTTCTCTACCTTGAGAGAGATGCCTATAAGGAAATCCAACTTTAATACTTTATTGGATTACACAATGTGAAACATGAAAACCCTGGACTCACGTAGCCCTGATAGTGCAGCTGACTGCATCAGGTGGGAACCACAAACCATTACCAGTACAGGAAAAACAAGAGTCAAAGAACACATTAAACTCCTGCAGAGGATCAAATGGTCATGCACATCCGTAGGGAAGATGAAGGGATAAAAGAGAAAATGGGAAGGCTGGTCTACAGTGTGTCAAAAGTCAGACATTATCAAGGGCTGGACACCACTGTTTTTTTTTTTTTTTAAGTTCTGTGTGCGCCTGCAAGGGAGCAGCCCAAACAACATTTTTTTTTTTTAAAAAGCAACAAACGACAGTCTGCGATTCGTGCCAGAGAATAAAAAGCACACAAATTAAGGGCGACACAAAAGGCAACAAACAAATCAAAAAACATCACTTCAAAGCAGCAAGAAGCTTAAGCAACCTGTCTTAGAAAACAAAAGAAAAATGAGGCCGAGTGGATTAAAATCTTTGACCTAGTAGAAGACAACAACCAACAATTCTTGCAGTACGTCAGCACCTTACGGCACTATAAGAGCAAAAGGGTAAACTCTGTTCCAGCACAAAAATGGGCTGCTCATGTCACGACCCTCTATACTCAACCCCCAGATAAGCCTCTCCCAGACAAACGACCTTCAACACACAAGGCAAAGGAAGCAGATGTTGTCATATCAGCAGTACTAACTGAACATCTAGCACTGAATGACCAGGTTGTCAACAAGGTCCTGAAAAAGATCAGAAAGGACGGCGCAACTGGACCAAATGGCTTACGAGGGTCTTTATTTAGAGAAGACCCTCAGTTATGGGCCTCAGTTCTTGCACTGCTATACGCTGAAATAAGACTATACGAAAAGTTCTGGCTCATATAGGGGGTCCCTAATGCAGCCCATTTTTAAGAAGGGTGATAACACCGATCCCAGAAATTACAGGTTAATAGCACTGCTGGGCATGGAGAGGAAAGCCCATCCCAGTATACTGCTACAGGAGGTAGCAAGCCTGGCATCAACTGGGGGCCTGCTGTCCTTTCACCAAACAGGTTTCAAGCCAGCGGATCAACAGTGGACAACACAACTGCCCTCTCTTATTTAGCCCATTAAGCAGTCCCTCACAACACTCTGCATGTCTTTGCCCGCTTTACTGACTACTCCACAGCCTTTGACGGAGTAGTTTGGAACATATTAGGGAGGTGTAACATTTACCCCAACCAACTAAGGGCCATCATGTCACTCTACACCAGGACATGGTTAAGGGTCAAAGGATACAGCAAAACTACCACCAACTGAGGGTTAAAACAGGAGTGTGTGCTTGCTCCAATCTCATTCAACCTATATGCAGCTGACCTGGGCCAGGCAGTATTAGACACATCTAACCATCCCGAGGATTGGAGAAAGTAAAGTTCACCTCATGCAATATGCACATGACCTTGTGCTTTTAAATCACACGAAAGTCGGCCTCCAGAAGGCCCTGAACGCTTTGAACACATAAAACATTGACAAAATGAACTTATAGTTCATGCGAGCAAAACCAAAATTGTGATTAGGCTATAAACAGTGCCAGCTCTAGGGCGGTGCAACAGGTGCCACCCCACCGGGTGTTGCCTTTGCCTTGGGAGGGAGGGGGGGGGGGGGGGGAGAGAGAAAAACATGCACAAAAAGATAATTACTGCGTGGTAATTGTAGCAAAGTGAGCACTGACCTAGTGGGAATTCCACCAATAAAAGCACAGAATAGGAATTCCAGCAAAAACGAAATGTTCCAAAACCAATAACTGTCTAAATGTGTGAATTGCTTATTTAAACAAAACAAAAAAAAAAAAAACAATACAAGATAAAATGAGCCAGCATTTGTAATCCTATGCAAAAGCAAAAACAAAATAATAATAATAATAATAAAGCTGGCACATTTACCGTTCTAATGTGCACAAAGCAGGGAGAAGGGTGCAGTACCACAGGATGTCACTTAGTGTCCCATGGGATCTCGTTTGGCCACATAACGCACTGCATCCTGCTATTGTGAAATGAACACATCCCCAATGACTTTCGGGCACTGCACTGAAAAATGAAGTGTAGCGCCCGTTTTGTGAAAAGTTTTAGGCTGTGCCTTCAGGTTACGAGGGAGGAGAGAAGAGTAATATGCTGGTTGAAAAAAAAAAAAAAAAACTCAGAGAATGCTAGATTAAGTAAAGCATGTCAAATGTAAGCAGGAACAACATGGTTATGTTAGATGAGAGCAAGAACGCTGTGGAAATGAAAGGGGAAGCTTCGCCGTAAATGACTCCAATTTGATAATAGTGTGACGTAGTGATACTCATGTAAAGCGCTGCAATACCTGTGATCGAGTTCACGATATATGAAACTTCAAAGCGCCATGGCCGCAAACGGGAGAGACAAAAGAAAAAAGTAGTGCGCACCCACTAGAGTATATGGCTGATCGTGCAATAAGCCATGTAATAGGGTCTATCTGCAAGGTGTAACAAACCAGCCTCAAGGCGGGACAAACGTAAAGCATTTACCTATAAAATCAAGGGACTTTTAAAAGGCAGGCACAGGAACGAATGAACGTGATGGGTGTGAGATGGACACGCTTAAAGTCCACAGAACAGATTACAATGTGTCAAAGAGCAGCGCTAGCGCGCTGATACACTCAACCTAAAAACAAAGACTGGACGAAAGATGGTCATAAACACCCTCTTCAAATTAAGTAACATGGGTGATAAGCGCAAAACTCTTGACCTCCTGCACAACAAACATTGCCAGGTACGCTGGCAGCCGTACTCAAGAAAGCTCCAATGCATGGGTTTCTAGAAAGTGTTCCAACTGCTTTCCTACTCGAGGAACACTTTCACTAGACTCGAATTTGGCCATGTCAACCAAAACCTCAAGTGCACTGCCGCTTTGGCAAAATACTTCTATCAGATAACTGCTGCACCTGAGAAAACTACGAAGGCAGTCCCAAAAAATTTTTTCACAAGTAAGAACAATTCCTGGTCCACTAATCTCAGTTGTGAAGGAGATTCTTGCATCTCACACTTAAGAATGGGGCTCTCAACAACACCAACTATACAGCCATCGAAAATACGATTAAGAAGAAACTGCACCTCTGCTCATGCGAAATGGACATTAAAAGCTCTACAACCAAGGGACTTGCACGATTCCTTAATGATACTTCAAATAAAATCAGTCACAGAAACGACATCTTTACCAGGCACTGGGCATATGCAGACTAAATCTATTAATATGGGCACAACCGGTGCCACTCCCATTAAGAGAACTGAACTCGTGCTGGAAAACAATTGAAAACATTACACACTGCAGACTGAGAGTCTATCATCACAGGGAATTGCGAGGCCACAGTTTTTCTAGCATGGGGGCTCACCAACATGAAGCTGGGGAGTGAGAAAATGAGCGCTAGACTGCCTCCTGGTGAGATTGCTCATTGGGGGTGGGGGGGGAAGGGGGGAGAAGAGGGGAGTGGACTGCAGCAGGTCACTACCACTCCTGTTGCAAAAGTTGCCGATCGAGTAGAAAATCTACTTGAGCGGCAGAAAGAAGCATCGCCCTCTTGAGCAGTGTGACAGACCCTAGTAAAGACACAATTGACCAGGCATCTGGCTAGGTGATGAAAGAAAGTGTATGCACTGGGAAAGGTGGGGTGAGGGTTGGGGGGGGGGAGGGGGTGGGGGGGGGGGGGAGAACACCCAAAGTTCAAGCTGTATAGGTGCCTAGCAATAGGTAACTTGACAGCCGTACTATAAAATAAAAAAAATAGACCTCATTGGGTGGGTTAAACTGTGCATCTTCAGCAAACTAGGAACACTCAAGGCACAGTTACATTTGCATTCTATCTTTCATATTCATTATTATAGAACTTGATCAACTTGTTAATTCCAATTGTGTGACGCTTTACTATGTCTGTGACCTTGCAGAACTTTCCTCTTTGTTAAATTCGCAATGAGAGGGCCCTTTTCGCCCCTTTCCTCAGCTCCGCTCAATTTCTCAAAGAGCAGTAAATAAAAACACAATATGTCATTTGCGGCACACTTCTAAAACTACAGAAAGGATATATGCAGCAAGAGAAAAGGAGCTATTAATATGCATCTGGAACATTGAGCATTTGATGAATTAACAAGAAGTTAGGTCAATTTGAATTTGCCTGGATCATAAATCTTTGGTACGAAATGAATCCCAGAGAAGGGGCTAGGACTCAATGGCTTGCACTGTTAGGCTATGTTGTACATCAGTGGTTCTGTGTACCCCCACTTTAATCATTACTGGACCCCAAGGACCCTCACTGAGTCATTATTGGAATCAGTGCCTCCCCCCCCCCCACCCCACCCCCACTAAGTCATTACTGAAAGCTGGGGACTTAAACTGCAAATGTTTTTTTAATTTCTAAGCAGCTGCAGACCCCCTGAGGAGGCCTTGCAGACCGCCAGTACCACAGGTTGGAAACCACTGCTCCACATTACTAGAGTATTGTTTCTGAGCAGTCTAAGTGACAGGAAAACAAATCATGGCATTCCGTCATCAGCTGTTCTTTTTGCATTTGTTGTCCTAAGCGGAAAGGGTATGACCAAACTGGGGGCCAGTGCTTGCTATGCCACTGGGTTCAAGCTAGCCTGGCTGATGAGGGGTGATACCCTGAAACCGGGCCCAGGATGCTTGTTTCAGGTCCAGGGAGGACCTGCCCTGGCAGTTCAGGTTGGGCTGTTCTCATGAGGAGCAGGTTCTGGACTGATTTGCATATATGACTGGGATGGCGTGGCAAGTGTAAAAAACAAAAAAAAAAACACAATGGATTTAACCCAGATGTGACTGGGGGTGAATGTTGGTTTTGATCAGCATTCAGTCCATCATCTGTTCTTTCTGCATTTGCCTATATGATTAGCATGCTATTCTGTGTAGGGCTGGAAGTGTGTTGTCTTTGTTTTGACAGTGTGCAGGGAGTTTTCCATGTCATGCATGATCACCACTAGGACGCAGTTATAGGATTGTGGGACGCAGTGCAGTACTCAGTCTGATGAATGAGTAAGTGCGAGATACTGTAGTACAGTTTACGTCTTTCCTTACACTGGCATCTTTTAACAGCTCTGCTGGTCCCTTAAAGGTGTTAATGGCTGTCCTGAAATGTATGTGCCTAAGTTAAAATATTAGTCATTCATGAATTCCTAAGGAATTATGGATCTTTAGTAGATGTCTTTTGGTTCTCACTGCATTGCTTTTAGGACCATAATCGGCAATGCATTCAGGAAATTACTACACGGAAAAATAACTGCTTTAAAGCACAGGTGTACTTTTATGTGAGAAGACCGGAACACATCCACCTAGGTTGATTAGGACCAACAAATAATTCATTCCAGATTCTTTTGGGGGGCAGGGGGGGTGAGAAGCGTAGAAGGATTGTTCGATATGCATTTTTAGAGCTTTGGGGATAACCAACCCTAGAATAGCAGAACGACTCATACAGAGTGACTCATGCATAAAGAGGTAAATGGTTGTAAAACTAGAGATGTGACAACAGAAGAAAGATTAACACAAACTATTTGGATCATTTATTAAGCGTGCCACCACTGACTAAATCGAGACTGCCACAAAAGACATACAAAAACACCATTTGCAACACTAAAAAGATTCACAACAACTTAAATAAGTAAAAATTTCGAAAGCCACAAACAAAAGCCTCCAAGGAGTTTAGGGCTACACATAAGGTATTTCACTCCGGTGAAAACCTGTATACTCCAGTAGTCTCGCTGAATACTTTGAAGCTAAACAAATAATCACTATGATGACGAGACATTCCATTATGAAGTAAATCTATTAGCAGTGTCAAAACGTGCTACTGTGACTACTAAGCAATTAAGAAAAGTAAAAGCATTAAATCAAATCATTAACATTTATAACGCACGCTACTCACCCGTGCGGGTCTCAAGGCGCTAGGGGAAAAAAAGGGGGGGTTAACGCTGCTCGAACAGCCAGGTCTTTAGGAGTCTCCGGAAAGCGGAGTGGTCCTGAGGCTGGTGGGGAGGGAGTTCCAGGTCTTGGCCGCCAGGAAGGAGAAAGATCTTCCACCCGCCGTGGAGTGGCGGATGCGAGGGACAGCAGCAAGTGCGAGGCCAGAGGAGCGCAGGTGGCGGGTGGGGACGTAGAAGCTGAGGCATCTGTTGAGGTATTCCGGTCCCTTGTCGTGGAGGGCTTTGTGTGCGTGGGTGAGAAGTCGGAAGGTGATCCTTTTGCTGACTGGGAGCCAATGCAGGTGTCTCAGGTGTGCGGAGATGTGGCTGCTGCGGGGTACGTCTAGGATGAGGCGGGCGAGGCGTTTTGAATGCGTTGCAGGCGATTTTGGAGTTTGGCTGTGGTCCCGGCGTAGAGGGTGTTGCCGTAGTCCAGGCGGCTCGTGGGTCACGGTTTTTCTGGTGTCGGCGGGGATCCAGCGGAAGATCTTACGGAGCATGCGGAGGGTGAGGAAGCAGGCGGAGAAAACGGCGTTGACTTGCTTAGTCATGGTGAGAAGAGGGTCAAAGATGAAGCCGAGGTTGCGGGCGTGGTCTGTGGGGGTCGGTGCGGTGCAGAGGGCCGTGGGCCACCAGGAGTCGTCCCAGGCGGACGGGGTGTTACCGAGGATGAGGACTTCAGTTTTTTCAGAGTTCAGCTTTAGGCGGCTGAGCCTCATCCAATCTGCGACGTCCTTCATACCCTCTTGTAGGTTGGTCTTGGCGCTGGCGGGGTCCTTGGTGAGGGAGAGTATAAGTTGGGTGTCGTCGGCGTAGGAGGTGATGATGTCGTGCTTGCGTACAATGTTGGCGAGGGGGCTCATGTAGACATTGAAGAGTGTCGGGCTGAGTGATGAGCCTTGAGGTACGCCGCAGATGATCTCGGTGGGTTCTGAGCGAAACGGAGGGAGGTAAACTCTTTGTGAACGGTTTGCGAGGAAGGAGGCGATCCAGTCCAGGGCCTGGCCTTTGATCCCGGTGGAGCGGAGGCGGGTGATTAGGGTGCGGTGACAGATGGTGTCAAAGGCAGCCGAGAGGTCGAGGAGAATAAGGGCGACTGTTTCACCGTTGTCCATCAGGGTTCTGATGTCGTCTGTGACTGAGATGAGGGCGGTTTCAGTGCTGTGGTTGGTTCGGAATCCGGTTTGTGAGGGGTCGAGCAGGTTGTTGTCTTCCAGGAAGGTGGTCAGCTGTTTGTTGACGGTCTTCTCTATTACTTTGGCTGAGAAAGGCAGAAGAGAGATGGGGCGGAAGTTTTTCAGGTCGCTCGGGTCAGCCGTAGGTTTCTTTAGTAGGGCGTTGACTTCGGCGTGTTTCCAGCATTCGGGGAAGGTAGCAGAAGAAAAAGAAGAGTTGATGACGGTCTGGAGGTGCGGGGCGATGATGTCGTCGGCTTTGTTAAAGATGAAGTGCGGGCAAGGGTCCGAAGGGGCGCCGGAGTGGATAGAGTTCATGATGGATTTGGTTTCTTCCGTGTTGATGTGGGTCCAGTTGTTGAGGGTGATGGCCGGGGGTGCGGGTTTGGTGGTGTTTGGTTGGGTCTGGTGTCCGAAGCTGTCGTGGAGGTCGCTGATCTTGCGATGGATTCGCACAGATCCTGTGACGGCGTGGGCGCTGGGGTTGGAGAACTCCTTGACGATGCTGAAGAGTTCTCTGCTGTTGTGGCTGTTTTTGTCCAGTCTGTCGGTGAAGAAGTTCCTTTTGGCAGCGCGGATCAGGTGGTGATCACGGGTAGCGTTCTTGAGGGCGTTCATGTTGTCAGCGGTGTGGTCCTTGCGCCAGGCTTTCTCAAGGGCGTGACAAGTTTTCTTTGATTCTTTGAGGGTGTCAGAGAACCAGAGAGGTTTTTTGGTGTTGGTCTGTCAATGCGTGCGTTTGAGGGGAGCAAGGTTGTCTGCGCAGTTGGAGATCCAGTTTGAGGGCTGCGTCGTTGGGGGTCGATGGCGAGGGTGGGTTGGTTGGCGGCTAGTGCTGAGAAGAGATGCTCTTCAGGGATCTTGTTCCACTGTCGATGAGGGATGGGTTGAGTGCAGAGGTGGCGGGTCTCACGCCGGAATGTGAAGTGGACGCAGCTGTGGTCGGTCCAGTGTAGGGCGGAGGTGTGGCTGAAGAAGACGTGTTTGCTGGCGGAGAAGATAGGGTCGAGTGTGTATCCGGCGATGTGGGTGGCGGTGTTCACCAGTTGTTTGAGGCCGAGGTTGGCGAGCAGGGTGGTGGTGTTGGGGTCGTTGTTTTGTTCCAGATGGAAGTTGAGGTCGCCTAGGAGGATGTAGTCCGGTGAGGCGAGGGCGTGCGGGGAGATGAAGTCGGCGATGGCGTCGCTGAAAGGGGCGCGTGGTCCGGGAGGACGGTAGACGAGGGATCCTCTGAGGGTGGTCCTCGGGTCGGTGCGAATCTGAAAATGCAGGTGTTCAGCGGCGAGAGGGGTGTCTTCGGTGGAGGTGGTGACGCTGATGGAGTCTGAAGACGATGGCGATACCTCCTCCTGCTTGGTTGGTGCGGTCTTTCCTGGAGATCTTGTAGCCTTCCGGGATGGCGGTGGCGATGTCTGGCGCAGAGGAGGCGTTCATCCAGGTCTCCGTGATGAAGGCGACGTCCGGTGCTGTGGAATCCAGGAGGTCCCAGAGTTCGACGGCGTGTTTGTGGACGGAGCGAGCGTTGACTAGGATGCACTTGAGGTGGTTGATGGCGCGTGGGCTTGTGGTCGTGGTAGTAGCGTGGTGGAAGATGCGTTTGCAGGAGTTGCAGGCGAAGGGTCCATGGGTGAGTTTGGAAGCAGGTGTTGGAGCGTCCTGGGTTGAGGGCGTGGAGGGTGGTGGGGTCGTAGCAGATCAGCGGGGCTTGGGAGAGCTTGGGACCAGGGGTCGTGGCGCTGGGCGCGGGCCAGGCGCAGACGGGCTTATCTCTTGCGCGCGCGCCCGCTGCGGCCGCCATATGAGGTAGGAGGGGGGGGGGGGGACAGGTAGAGTGAGAAGAGCTGGGTGAGGGGGGTTTAAGGGTGGAGGGGGGTGAGTGTTAGGAGGTTTAGGAGATTAGGGAGAAAGATAGGAGTAGGGTTGTGAAGATAGGGGAGGGGGGTTGTAGAGGTGGGTGAGAGGATAGGAAGATAGGTAATAGAGGGGGTGGCGGGAAAGATAGAGAAGTAGATAGAGAAATCGATAGAGAGATAGGAAGATAGGAGGAGGTGGAGAGTGAGGGAGATTAGATAGTGGGATAGAGAGATAGGAGGAGTGAGGGAGGTAGATAGTGAACGGGTTAGATAGGGGAGATAGAGAGGGGGATGCGAGTGAGGGGGGGGGATGAGGTAGGAGCAGGAGGGCAGGCGCGGGGAGAGGAAGACGGAGGAGGCAGAAGAGCCGAAGACAGAAGAAGATACAGAAAACGAAGAACAGAAGGCAGAAGACCACAGAAGAAGATGAGGAAGAAGAGAAGAAGAGAGAAGACGGGGAAAAGAAGAGTACAGCAGAAGATTACAGACGAGGAGCGAGGAGGAAGAGCAGAGAAGAAGAAAAGAAGAAAAGAAGCAGGAGAGAGGGTGAGTAGCGCGGGGCAGAGCGAGGGGCTGGGAGGTGGGGGGGTACTTACTGTTAGGTGGGTCTCAGGAACCTGGAGGAGCCCTAACGAAGCTCACAGGACTCATTTTAAGCAGGTTGGAGATTGTGTCCCCAAGCCCCCTAGGCATGTTTTCTGTTTCTCTTGCAAAATATGTAATGAGCTAATCATACCAGGGTCAAGAAGTGGTTTCCCTTATGCCCCAAGAATAAAGTTAGGGCACGAATGAAATCAAGATTTCTTGACTCGAGCAACAACGTATTGTTAAGAACAATTTTCAAAAAGCTGCAATTTGGGTGGAAGATGTGTATCTCCTCACATCTAATCAAACTTGCTTCAGATAGAGACAATTCACCACCGAAAGTGTTAGACCCTCCATTCTGGTTGCTTACAACAATTTTTTTTATTTATTAACTGCATATCAGTGATAGATTATGGTGTTTATTGAGAGAACTGGCGACTTTGAAGCCTAGACATTCCTCATTTTTTGAATTGCGAGGAGCATTGGTTGCTGCAGTTGACGCAACGAAAGGCCATTTTCCTCTCCAATTCTTAACTCGGGCATCGATTCCAAGGCCTTATCTATAATTTTGATATCAGGATTACATGACAACACATGACAAGTTGCAGCTTTATTCTCGGTTTTGTACATTTACAGAACACTCTTCAATACAGCCATTCCCAAGATCACAGTTTGTCCTGATGGGACCCCAACATCTATGACAAGGGTCAAAACGTTGTTGACAACAAATAAGACAGACCTCCTGCCCTACCTTCTTTCTTTTCGTTGCATCCATTCACGACCTGTCTAAACCACACATATTACTGTGAAATTCTGACAGAGGCAGTCTTAACTTTAAGGATTGATCTACCACTAAAATGTTAAAAAAATAAGTGAATTGATTGTATTTTTGTTTCTGCGGTGTCCTGATTGCACTAGGGGTTGGTTGGGGGGGGGGGGGGGGGGGGAGGAGGGAGATACCTTTTTGATTATGTTCTATTTTTCAGTGTTCTTTTCACAAATTATTTTTTAACATAGTTACAAGGAATAGATGTTGTTTGACATGCCTAGTACTAGTTGCATGTCATATCATTACTGACAGAATGATTACAGTGCAAAGGATATTGCATTAATTGATTAATTCATTGGCCAAGAAAATTATTTCGCGTGATTACAAAAAATGTTTTCTAAATGAGTTTCACGTGAATATTGTCCCTTTTTGCCATGGTGAGAGCTAGAACACCAAGCTATCTGCCATTCACTGATAAATTTGATTTGTCACCTTCACACTAATACTTGAGCAGGAATAAATATGGCAAGAGTAGAGAGGTGACCGCCGCACAATACCAGGGACAAAGTGGGGCTGTGAACCTGCCCCATTACTGTTTTGTATAAATACAGACGATGTGTGGGAAACGTTTGTATGCAAGTGGTGGCTAAGTAATGTTCTACTTTATGTCCGTGGACAACACTGTCCTTTTGGATTAAGCACGGATAGGTCTTACCATTATTAAATGCATTGGAGGCTTACACAAAAAAGATAAAAACCTGGTCAGATCTAAGATTAAGAAAATGGAAAATGAGAAGGCACTCAAAAAATGGTTTCTGGACACAGAGTCTACAGAAAAAGTGGATAGCTATGAATAGTTAGTCTTGGGGGGGGGGGGGGGAAGGAAGAGACTCTTCCCCTAGTAAAACCAGAGGTGTGGAATATAAAAAGTTATCTACTTGTCCATAGGACAGGCTGCTTCATAAATCTACTTGTTCTGTCAAAAAATCCACTTGTTTCTTTGGTGCTATGTAACACGGCAACAAATTATGGCAGCAATCTCATTATTTAAAAGCTCTGATAATAGCCTCTCTGATTATGCCAGAGCTAATACTATAATAGGACTGGAATACTAGAAGCTTTCTTATTTTGCCACCTTTACATACTGGGGCTGGAGGTAGCGATAAGCAATAGTACCATGGCTGGAATGCCCTTGCGAGTCTGTGCAAACCTACTACCATGTGTGTTTAAAAGGGTTTTCCCCAGCTCTTCTCTAATCATTTACCATACTGAGAAAGGTTGAACTTTACTCCTGAGAAAAGAAAGTAAACTTGTAAATGCTCAACAGATAAAAAATGTCTAGGAGTATGATTTCCCAGTCTATTTCTGTAATTTCTTGTGAAATCATTAAATACACAAACCTGCACTAATGCAAAAACATACCGTGGCTGCAGTCTTGTGACTTTCTTTTAAAAGAATTTACCCCCTAATCAGGTTTGGCGTTAACCGAACCATTTGTTTTATTAAAATTCTCTCTCTATCCATCTATCGGCTTGCTAACTGTGAATGATGCAGAACCCGCTCCTTCTCAGTACCTGGATACCCTCACAAGTAACACGTTCTGCTTTTTACAAATCAATGTTACACTGTGCTATAATGATCGCAATCTGCTCCTTCACAAGGTACATTTTGGCACATAAAAGTAGTTTTGTCCAGTGCCAAGTATTACTGTGGCAATGTGTGCTTTTTGGGGCCAAAAATATTTCTGATAGTTGTTACAATCCTGAGGGCCCAGCAGCTCCCACAACAATAAAGTTTTACAAAAGCCATGTCAAAATAAGACACCTTGAGAAAACCAAGACTGACCAGCAATGTCGGACCTACTGGATTTGCAAAATGCTTATTTTTTTATGTTCATGTTTCCTATAACTTTGTTTGAACTAGTTACACTGACTTTCCATTATGAAAATGTTTTGGAAAAACTAGAAAGCATCAAGATATTTTACTAAATGATGCTTCAAATAAATGGTACCTAAAATTTTACAGTTCGGCAAAACGTGTTTTTCCCTAGTTGCAGTTTTTGTGAACATTTTATTTTGAAAGCAAAAAAACATCAGTCTTGCTTTCAAGCTTATGCAAATATTTGCATCTAATCAAAGAGCATTCTGGGGGCATTATACATTTTTTTTTTTTTATTTACTTTGCAAACGTGTGTACACGTTTTCTTTTTTTTTTTTTACTGGAACCATTGTCAGTAGTACAGTCCGAGCTTACCACATATTTAGAGCGCTCACCCCAATATTAAAAGCTTTGTATTAACCCAGACAAAAATATTACCTCAACTACAGGCAACTCCTTTCTAAAGTGGTACTGTAAATTGGCAATCAAAGGGTTTGTGCTGCAGGGGTTGGACTACTTGTCTCAAGAACAAAATAAGCCTGAAAACTTGTCCTTGACCCCAAACAATATGTCGTGGTCGTCTGGCTATAGGAATTCCACATTCCTGGACGACAAACCAATGAATTTTGTATTTTCCAAATTAAAATGTAAACCTGTGTAGAAGTCTAGTTGAGAGATTCGCTACCATCACCCAAAGTGTCCCCGATTCTACAGGTCTCAGAGTCTAAAATATCCTTGATGCTGATACATGGACTACTAGTGTTTACTGGAGGTCTAAATGTCTTCTTTGAAATGGCACACTGTAAGAATTACCATGTATGGTCGTCTAAACCTCTTCTTTGAAAGAGCACACTATAAGGGTCACCGCAAAAAAAGAAAAAAAAAAGAAAATAGATAGACAAATAGATCTCCATAGCACTCCCACAGGCTCAATTGTAGTTTGAATTTGTCATTAGGTGGAATTTCTCAACAATTGATGAGGGAAGCCTGATCTTTTTAGACTGTATAAATTACATGTTTTGCTATTAGGTGACTTGACTGTGTCAGCAATATCAAGAACATCCTCAACATGATCTTGTTAAATGTCAGTTTGACTGAGGAGTGTGCGAGCTTCAGATTTCCCCAACAATAACACTGACACAATGTTAAAATACATTATATGACAAGCAGAGCTCCCAAGAGGGGGGTTAAGATGCAGTGGAAAGGGAGAGGGATGCGGACTGGTAGGGGCACTGAGAGAAAACACAATTTTGAAGTCTTTCTAAACAGAGAGGTAAAGTGTGTGTAAAAATACCTGGTGAAATCCAACAAACATCTCCCAATACCAGACTGAAAGCACTTGTACCCAACTATTTATCAGGAACTACACGCGGGGGGAGGGGTCTAACACCCCAATCTCCCCACTTGAAGCTAGGCCCGTGGAGCTTAGCCTAGTAGATTTGACGTAACTATAAGCTAACCTCATCGTTGTTCTAACAAACTGAGAAAGAGTAATCATAATTTCATTTGCGGAGAATACTTATAAGAGCGGAGCATATGCTGCTTCCTCTTTTTGTCATCTTAAAACCCAACAAGACTCAACATTCACACCACTCCTAGAGTAAGAAATGTTTCTTGAAGATTTGATGGATCCACAAATAACAAATTTCACGTAAAATGTATACGTTAGATTCTCTGGGTACAGTGCAGTTCAGTTCATCATACACCAATTCTTATTGTTAAACAATGTAAAGCTCATTTTAAGACACAAACAACTGGGTTAACTTATGTTTTGATGCATCCCCCTGCCGGATCTGCGCAGCAGGTTTGTTTTTTCTAGAATATTCATAAATATTTGAAAGACCAGGTTGGAGATAAAGCTACACAGCGACTTTGCCGATGTGCAGTTGTTTTCAGGTACACAACTATGTTAACTTATTCCTTATATGAATGTTTTTGTTCCCTGCTTTCAAATTTATATTCGCCAATACAACCTAAACCAATCAGCTGAGGCATTACACCCGGTTCAAAAAAAGAAGATTGTGATAAATAAGAAACATTTGCACTGTTCTTTCCAATTCACGATATTATCAATGACAGCTTAATTCAATGCAAGTGCTCATTAGAACGTTTCTACTTAAACGTCTAGCAATAATTTACTTAAGTAGTAAATTATCTGGGGACTCTAGTCCAGCGTTTCCCTCAAGAACAGGAAGGACTTCTGGTAGCAGCAACAAAAGGCTACTTAAACATACATACATGCCTGACGCATAAGCACTAGAGCAAGATTCCTTCAGAGACTAGATACATCGCAGGCAGCATTAGTACACACTTCTTCACACAGGCAAAAAATGATACAAGAAATACACAAGCAAGGCATGGTCAAAAGATGTACAGGCTTCCTTAAGCTGCAGTTCAGACAGCAACACAAACTGTAGAAGTCTATCGTACACAGGTACAAACGGGTACAGAAAGACAGGCAAAGAACATTAAAAAAAAAAAAAAAGTGCACTAGACAATCCCCAAAACAGAACTATCTGATGTGTACGTGCGTCCACCACAAATTTCTATTAAAATGTAGGTCTATAATTTCAGTTAAAGATTTAAAATGTTCAATATTCAAAAAATAATCAGGACTGTCTTATTCTATTCCATGTTTGAACTCAAATTTAAACCAGAACTTAGCTGTTCAACATAGATAGCTTTTTTAACCTCATGCAGTGCAACATTTAAAAGGAAAAGTAAAGAAAGTAGTACCTTAGCACAAAGCGAAAACATACTACTTTCGCAATGACTAAAACAGGACCGAAAAAAAAAGAAAAAAAACGCAATTACCAAGGATTGGCGCGGCTACTCAGGCTTGAACCTGACCCCCCCCCCCCCCCCCCCTTACATCTGAACTCACCGTGGCCAATGTCAACGGGACAAAATTTTAATCACACAGTGAAGAATAATTTACTTGCTTAAACATTGTTTTTGGCTCAACCATTTTTGTGGGCTCTTAATATCTCAGGATACCGGCAACACAGATGCTTCCAATGAACTGCTAGACTCCATGGCAGCTCTTCCAGTCGCATGCCATGGACATAATCAATATCTCCAACCAAGACAAAAGGTATTTCACTAAATATTAGGATTGAGTGAGCGCATGGCTGTAGAGAAACAATTTGTCAACTGTTTAAAGTTCATAACTCGTCTGCCCAAAGCCTGCTCCCCTAGCCAACTTAGACTGGAACTAGGATGTATGAACCTCAACCTGATCAGACTTAGTCATTTACTAAATTGTTACTGACTGACGACTGCCCAAGAACATTCACTTAAGAACATGCTATGGAAGTAAGTGTCAGCCATTGGCACAGTTGGAAAGGAATGAACAGCCTGAATAAATACCATTACAGATCAATTCAAGCTAACAGCAGAAGGTTATATACCAAATCCATTTTACACCATTAAATGATAATTAAAGAAAAGATGTCCATCTTAGCCCTTAACAATGACCATGAATGGTTTTGCTCACTTAAAAAAAAAGCAAATTATTTTATTAAAATCTACACTTCTTAAACAGTGCAGTTTTAAGTAGTTAAAACAGAAATAAAACAGTTACAAGAGGTTTCGTTTCCTGCTACTTCCAACAGCAGATAGAGTCAGCTGAAACACTGACAACAAATATAAACATAAATGCTGTTGCTTGTCTGAAGGAAAACCAGTTTATATCGCTTCTACTTTGACGTCCTCAAAATTAAACAAAAATTAAATAAAACTACTCAGGCCAGCCTAACAACAACTACAGCTATCACAACCAACTTTTAAGCCTTCTACCTATAACAAATTGACTGGCCTAACTCACTGCACAGGACATGCTAGATGCCATATTTGCATTCATATGAAAAGCCAGTTACATACAACTCCCCCTGTAAGTTGGAGTGACTCCAACATTCTTACCTTCAGTAACCACACATCTATTAACACTTCAACGACAACAATAATCAACGCGGCTTGTACAAAGGAAAAAAACTAAATATCCAGCAAATCAACACCCACCTTGAAAAAAAAAAAAAAAAACATGCGACCGAAATAAATACACAGCTTCTACAACTTTGTTGCTAGTCTCAGCACATCCACTTACAAAGAAATAAAATGCATCTATGGTTAAATCACAACATCAAAAGAAGGAAAACTCAACATACTACAATGCAAATGGATAAAGTCAGGAGACTGGAACAACCAAAAGCACTCTATAGCAGACCATACAAAAGAGCCCTCAGAACCATAAAAAAAACCACTTCTTCACGTGCAAAACTGAAGACCCCCCCTTCCAAAGAATTGCATAAAATTCTCGCATAATTTTACAATCCAGAATGGGGTAATAATCATATCAATGCTGCAATACAACTATCAGACTTGCTTTTAAAGTAGTAGGCTTGCCTCAAATTGCACCAAAAGCATGGCACTTTATTACTCACCAGAATAGTCACCGGAGTTACATGACAACTTATCGAATTAAAATGAGGTAACCGTATTATTCGGACGTCACATGTGCAGCACTTGAAATCCACGTTACACATATGTATACGTTTCACTTTCAGCAATGCTGCCCTTTTTCTCATTTTCACCACATCAATACACCAAATGGGGAATCACAATTTTTTTTTTGTAATAGGGTGTGTTTCAATTCATCAACATGGTCATTCAACTCAGCTAGCAAAGACTCGTCACACCCCAGTTAGCAACTGTTCCTTTCTCCCACCCTTAAAGGCACCGTCGAATACAAACACCGGACTTCATTATCCTCAGGGGCTCAGTTAGTTGAGATGTATACATAAATACACCGCCCCCAGCCTTTGAAAGTTTTAAGAAGGATCTTTTGGGAGCTACGACAGCCAACTTAAGTTTGTACTAGTATGCACTGGGCTGAAGGAAACATTACGGGGGCATGACCAAAATGAACTATTTTAAGTTAGTAATTCATAACAAAAGATAACAGTTTTAAGTCCGTAATCATTATCAAGCGCTGGGTGCCCCCGTAAACGGGGGCCCGTGAGACACGGGATGCACCGCAGACTTGTCACTAATGTGAAGCTATACAGGAGTAATATACTAAGGAGCAGCATTGCAAGGCTGCCACGCGTCCCAGGTCCATGGGTGATGTGCTGCTCCAGTCCGGGGTTTTATCCTTTGAATTCTGGGACTTGTAGTCCTGGGTTTCTCCCCAACAGAATAAACAAGACTGCAAGCCTCAGGACGGAAAGGATAAAACCTGGACCGGGGCAGCACCTCACACAAGGACCTGGGAACCTCGTCAGGGCTCCAGCAGCAGCACCTGCCCATCGGCAGACACCGGCCACCGTGAGGGCAGCGGCTGCGGGAGCTCAGGCGGTGTGCGCTACACCCGAGAAGCCCGTGGCGGGGTGGCCCCTGCAGGGCGCCGGCCTCAGAGGCACGGGGCGGCGAGGAGGCCCGGGAGCACACTGACAGCCGGCGGGGGGACCGGCACAGGGCGGTCAGCGCTGCCCAGGACCGCCTGTCAGCCTCCCGGGCCGCTCCCAGCCGGACACTGCCCGTCTCTCCGCGAGGCACCGGGCCCCTCAGCCCCCGGCCGCCAGCACTCACCGTACGTCCGGGCTCCGCGCGCTAACACCTCTCCGCTCCCCGGGAGCGATCCCAAACCAGCGCGGAAATCGAGGAGGGAGCCAAGTGCGTCACCCCCAACAGAGCGCGCGCAGCGTAATGGCGTCACGGGCCTAAGGCAGCTGCGCCGGTCAATCACCCTCGCCCGGGAAGCCGATTGGAGGGCTTGCCCGTCAATTACTTTTTGTTTATCCCAACGACTCTGTTTCGGGAAGCGGAGCACCGAAGCGACGTCAGAGCACCGCCTGCGTCGTACATCCGCGTGACATGTGAAGGCGAAAGAGTAAAAGGACTAGCCTGGTTTGAACGATGTCTGGACAGAACCAACAACATACCCAAGCCCCCTTTCTACGTGGTGCGCATGCGTACACCTCTGACAGGCAGCTCGCATTGCAGGAATGGCGGTGACAGTCCAGATGTTGTTTGTTGTTGTTGCTGCCACTTCCATCCTGGGCATTCCCTTGCTGTGCACAGCCACGAGACTGCAATCACCTATACCAGAGGCTCCCAACCTTTTGACTTCTCTGGACTCCCACTTTATCATTACTGGAACCCTGGGACCCACTGAATCATCATTGGAGTCTGCCCTTGCCCTCACTGAGTCACTACTGGAGGCTGCGACCCTGACCTAAACATTGCTGATGATTTGAACGGGAAAACAATACCACCAAAAATACAGAAACAAGCATTCCATCAAGTAGCACATTCTATTTAATTTGCCCCCCCAAAAATACACTTTGTAAGTTTAATGGGAAGGTTGGAGTTTTTTTTTATTCCATTGAAGCCACACATTGCCCATACCATATTCTGTTTGATGCACGTGTGCTGCTCCCACAAATCAATCTGAGGATACTAATTTAATTTTTAGCCACCAATTTCAAATTAATTGACATTTACAGTATTTTCATACATTTTCAATTCCACATTTAGCCACTTTTGTATATACACTCTATTATTCTGCTAATATTAGTTAATTTTCCAAGCAGTCACGGACCCTCTGAGGAGGCTTCGCAGACCCCCAGGGTTCCCAGGACCATAGGTTGTGAACCACTGATCTTTCCTGTCTGCTAGTGCGGTCTGCCTGCACGGGTAAACTTGCATTTGCTCCTCTTGTGTTAAATGAGCAGCAGTCATGGTCGGATTGGGACAGAAATTGGACTGAGAAACCAAAATAAAAGTGGTGGCATCCTTTAGTAAATTAGGTAGCTAAAAATAGTGGATCATGTTTGCAAACTGCAGTAACTTTGAACTTGTTTACATATGCTGTATATAAGTACTTTGCACAATACAGAAGACTGCATGGATTTGAGCTTGTGGCAGGCAGTGTTTGTTTTAAAATGAGGGAAATCACTCATACCTTTTGTCCAAGTATGTCTTTGCCCTGGGTGGGAGCAGCAGTTGAGAGTAGTAGAACTGATACACCACTTATTACAAAATAGATCTCTTTAACGAATGCACTAATACAGTAATCTGACAGACTAGAAAACAAACTTGTTACATTCAGGAGCATACCCTGAATTTGTGGGCGGGGGGGGCTCATGACTTTTAAGGTAAACATTATTTATCTCTTCTCATGCCTCACACTTGCTCCAGCCCATTCAATCAATCAGGGTTCTTGTAGAGCACAGCTAATCCCCTCTTAGGGTCTCAAGGCGCTGGGGGGGGGAGGGGAGGAGATCTGCAGTTCAATCGATGAGCTGGATGGCCGGTTCAGTCAAAGAGCCAGGTCTTGAGGTTCTTCCTGAATTGAGGCAGTGAGGGAGACTGCCTGAGATGAAGAGGAAGAGAGTTCCAGGTCTTAGCAGTGAGGTATGAGAAGGATCTTCCTCCGGCTGTGGTCTTGTGGATCCATGGGATGGTGGCCAGGGCCAGGTGGGTGGAGCAGAGTTGTATGGTGGTGATATAGAATGCGAGGCAATGGTTGAGGTATGTGGGTCCTACGTTGTGGAGGGCTTTGTATGCGTGTGTGAGGAGCTTGAAAGTAATTCTCTTGTTGATCGGAAGTCAGTAGAGGTCTCTCAGGTGCCCAGAGATGTGGCAGTGGTGAGGTATGTCCAGGATAAGTCTGGAAGCTGTGTTTTGGATTCATTACAGCTTTTTTGGAGCTGCGTGACACCAGCATAGAGTGCATTGCTCTGATTTTTTTCACTGCTGTAGTTGAGCTTGCTTCTGATGAGCGCCTGGGTGACCATTCTTCTGGATTCAATGAGGATCCACTTGACGATCTTTCAGAGCTGGCGGAGCGTGTGGAAGCAGGAGTATGAGACTGCATTGATTTGGTGGTTAATTGAGGTCGAGGATGATGCTGTGGTTGGGTGCGTGGTCGGTTGTTCGATCGGTGTGGGATTCGGGGGGGTCTGAGTGCTGCAGGCCACTAGGAGTCGTCCCAGGTGGAGGGGGTGGTTCCCAAAATGAGGACTTCTATTTTGTTGTATTTGAGCTTGAGGCAGCTGTTCTTCATCCAGGAGGTGGCTGCCTTTATCTCATTGTCGAAGTTGCTCTTTGAGGCTCCAAGTTCGTTGGTGAGGGAGAGAATCAGTTGGGTGTCATCGGCGTATGATACAGTGTTAAGTCCGTGGTTTCTGACGATGTCTGCAAGTGGGGCAATCTAGAAGTTCAAGAGGGTGGGGCTCAGGGAGGATCCCTGAGGGACGCCGCAGCTGATCTCTGTAGATTCGGATGAGAACAGAGGGAGTTTGGCTCTCTGGGTTCAGCTGGTGAAGAAGTAGAGGATCCACTCTAGGGCTTTGCTGCAGATGCCAGCATCGTGTTGTCTTGTGACGAGGGTGTGACAGGAGATGGTGTCAAAGGCAGCAGAGAGGTCCAGGAGGATGAGGGCTGCGGTTTCACCTCAGTTGAGGAGATTGCGGATGTCATCTGTTGCGGCGGGGAGAACAGTCTCAGGGCTGTAGTTGCTTCCGAAGCCTGATTGGGAGGGGTCCAAGATGCGGTTGGTTTAGATGAACTCAGTTAGTTGAGTTTTAATTGCTTTCTCAATGACTTTGGCTGAGAAGGGGAGCAGAGAGATGGGACTGTAGTTCTTGAAGACCGTGCAAATAGAGATCACAGCACACAGTATGCAAAGTAGTAAAAACAGGATCAAGTCAACTACTCATACGGGATTAAATGAATAAGAAATATCAAGCACATCAATGTTCAAATCCAGTCTTCAGAGAAGAGTTCAATTTATTCCGATCGGAGAGGTATTCCAAGTAGCGGGAAACAATCTTTCCAAAACAAAAGACCCCGATTGGAGAGGTATTCCAAGTAGCGGGGAACAATTTTTCCAAAGCAAACAGCCAACACGTGTTTCGTCACATCAGTGACTTTTTCAATGCCAAAATATGCGGGAAGGTTCCAAAAAGTAAATTCCAATACGTCTCAAGGATAGTAGGCAGTCCAAAGCAAAAATTTGCTAAATCATCTCTTAGATATCAACGTCAATGAGTAAAAATAGAAAGTCCACAGGGCGTGCGGAGCTGTCCATCAAGAAGAACCCCGGTAGGTCCACTCGTATGTCTCGTAGATAAATATTTAACAGTCCGTCCGCATGTCGGTGTCTTCTTCTCTGTAGTGCCGGTCTGCAGAGGGTTTCTTCAGCAGAGGGTTGATCTCTGCGTGTTTCCAGTCTTCAGGGAAGGTGGTGGTCTTGAGGGGGCAGTTGATGGTGCAGCAGAGTTTAGGGGCAATGGTGTCGCTGGCTCTCTTGTAGATGTGGTGGGGGCAGGGGTCAGAGGGAGCTCTGGAGTTGACGGGATTCATGATCCATATGGTGCCGTCGGTGGTGAGGGTGGTCCAGTTGGTCAGAGTCAGCAGGGATCTGGAACATTTGGGTGCGGCGACGGCGGGTGGGGTTGGTGTGTCCTGTGTTGCGAAGCGGTCGTAGATTTCTGAGATCTTGCGGTGGAAGAAGGTGGCGAGGTTGTCACAGAGGGCTTGGGAAGGGGGGATGTCCGTGGTATTTGTGCTGGGTTTGTAAAATTCTATGATCACGGTGAAGAGTTCTTTGGTGTTGTGTGCATTGATTTGTTCCTGTATGGCAGTTTTCTTAGTGGCTCTGATGAGATTGTGGTGTGCGGTGACAGTGGTTTTGAAGGCTGCGTAGTCTGCAAGGGTCTTGCTATTCCTCTATCTTCTCTAGAGTCATCTTCTGGTGCGTCTGGACTCTTGGAGGGCAGGGGGAACCAGCTGGCTTTCCCAGCAATCTCTTTGCCCACTGTGAGTTAACGTGGAAACTAAATTCTGTGATTTTTAGTCCATAGACAGCTGTTTGTTGCTGTTCCTGGGTTGCTGGCTGTCCACCCTAATATTGTCTTTGTCTCACCCATTTTAGTCTCACAGTGTTTCAATCGGATAGCATTTATTCTTCTACTGCTGACATCACACCTTCAATTGCATTGCATATGAGGGTCTATTTACCTTTTCATTATTTTCTCATATCCCCTCCCATACCTCCTCTCTTTATTAAACAATTTTCTTTCTTCCTATCACACCACTTTTGTTATTAAATTCCTCTTATGAAGCAGGTGACCTCCACAACATCTTCATGCCTTCAGTGCCCCTGGCATTTTATTGCAAGACAGCCATCTTAACGTTTTTTTGTAAGAATTCCAAACTTTCCGAATAGACATGCATGTACAGTAGGCATCTTTGAATGTGGTTTCTTAAAGTATAACATAAGAGAATCAATGATGGTCACTTTCGTGGCAAACATATAATTGAAAGCTATCTTTGAATGGATTTTCTTAAAGTTTATGAAACTTAATTCAAAGATGCCTGCTGTGGTTGCATGCACATTAGCTGTGGCGATCTAGGAAAAAAACAAATTAACAATGCAGTAGGTTTCATAGGTGAGAACTATTGGGTATGTCAATGCTTGTTTTCTTGAAGTCTCCCTCATGGATATTCCCAGTGTTGACATTGATACCTCCAGCTTACATGCAGTGTTATGCATTCTAATGTACCAGAACCCAGTGCTCTCAAGTTTCACAAGTCCCTGTGTCAGAAGCTCATCAACTTCAGATTTTAGCTTCATATTTAGGTACTTGTATTCCTTAGCTTATATACAGAATTATAAATTGGTACTAGTGAGTAATGGGGAGGTTTTCCGCCAAGGCGTTCTTATTGACATCAAATAAACAACAAGAGACAAGCTTGATTCTTGAGCTCAGAACCGTGACAGGAAAAGCATCCCAGCTATTCATTTTATACTCACCTATAATTGTATGCTATGTATTCCACCCATCCATAAATTATTGCCACCTGACCCTGATTTTGATATCTATCAGGGGCAGAGGAGTATTGGGAAAGCCATACATAATATCCTCTTCCAATGATAAAAAAAAACACTGGTCTCCTGCAATCCACTCTTATCTCTTCCTGTGCCTTCGTTCCTGCTCCTCAACTGAAGCTGTACTCTCTGGTCACTTGTGCAACGCTGGGCTGACAGGCTCTCAGAGAGCCCATCAGAGTAGCCCGGAATTCCTTTATGACGTTGCAACATTGGGAACAACTATTGTTACCAGCTGTTGCTCTGAGGCAACTTCATAACAATTAATATTCAGATTTAAAATCTGGTTAGTCACTCTAAAGGCTTCCAGTGGAAGCAATACATAACAATGGAATTAACAAGGCTACACACATCAAAATGCTCAGGAGCAAACCTGGACTTGGTAACCTATTTAAACATGGACCTTCAAGACGTGAGAGCTTTTGTTTAAGCTATTTTATGATCAATCAAGCTTCTGACCATAGATTACACGCATATCCCTGTAGCAACCGTTTTAACTGCTTGCACTCCCTTAACCACACTGTATCTTGGGATTTGTTCAACAAACAAACATCTCTGCAGGAGGGGCTATAATTTCCTAAACTATCCGAAAATATAAGTTGGGCAAGCTTTATTATCACATATTTTTTCCTTTTTGTATTTTTTTTTTATTAAAGGCAGAGATTATGTGAATGCAGGGTCCCCAGCAATTCTTGCAGCCCCAAAATTTACAAAACAGAATGCCCACGGATTGACAAATCACATACACTATTGAACCTAAAGTTCATGAGGCAACATTCCCCGAGTTAAACCACCTCCCAATACATCAAAATATCAGAAATACAGTCAATTAAGTAAAGGGCTTGCTGAAAACCTGAGTTCTAAATCTATGGATTTCATTTAAGGGTTCGTATTACAAAATTTAAAAGATAAGGTACAGAATAATCACCATGAACTCTGTAAGCAAATAAATCATTACAGAGTAGTACAAAATCAAAAATATTCTGACTCCCAAGTGGGCAGCAAATTCAATAGAGAAACAGACAGCATCCCTAGTGGAATTAAAAAAAGTAAAAATCGAGAGTTTATATAGGAAATCGTCTCACAAAAAGTGCAAACTCATATTATCTCACAGAAAGTGCAAACCCATCACCACACCTCAAGTAATGTGCTGAAGTAGAAGAGCTAATAATGTATGCATGCCAGTATATAATAGTGCAGTGATGTGGAAAGAAGAACTATAAAGCATTATCTAACACATGACATGTGCCACTCTGCAGGCCTGGTAACACTAGATTTAGTGTATGAGTCCTTGGGTGGAGGCTATCAGAGGTTAGAGATAGTCATCAGCATGATATGGTAAAACTTTATTGTTGCGATTTAAAAAACAATATATTGAAGCATTGAATAAGACAAATGGGTTGAAACATTAATAATATTTGAAGTAAAAAGCAAAATAATCAATAGGCTAAAGACAGTGAGTAGGCTAGTGTACATTACAGGAGATAGATAATAGTGTTTGGTGTCTAGTTCTCTCATTATTGCTGTCAGGAAATGCCTATTTTTGAATAATGGCCCACAATGTTTTGGAGTGATGCTGCTGGTTTTTCGGCTCAGACCTCAGTGCCAGTGCTTTGACCCTTAAAAGTGTAATGTTGAACTATGTTTTGCCCAATTGGTATAACTTTACCTACTTATACGTATCAGAAGTACCCAGGACCTGTAAATTAAAGTGTACCACTAGGGTTGCAGCACTGATTGTGCCACCCTGAATGTCACAACATGAGAACATGTATTCCAGTCTGCACTGCAGACTCACAGAGTAGTTTTAAACTGCTAACTCAACTTTGCCATTTAAACTAATGGCAAAAACCAAACCTCCCTTTTTAAGATATGTATGTCACCCTTAAAGCTGGCCTATCGAGTTCTAAGGCTAAGTGCTGTATATTAAAAAGCGGGACATGTGTTTTTATGTGTCCTAACAGTAAAATCCTCAAATTGTCATTTTTACTGTGGAAAGGCTAGTGGAACCATTGGTGAATACAGGGTTACACACTGGCAACTTAGCTATGCTAACTCCTGAACGGGACAACTAAAGTTGGTACCTCAAAGTATCAAATTAAGGATCACATTAAACTCTGCTTAATGCCTAGGTAGAATTTAGTGGAATGTTTAATTGAAGGCAAATTTTAGAAAGTTACCAATTTGTTGCCCAAGTTCTAATAGCCATTTGCAGATGCTGGCCACAAGACAGCCCTCCTGGGGAGAAATGCAAACAACTTCTAGGAGTGAAAACAGTAGAGGTCTGCTGTTGGAAGCTGTGTCACTTCTCCCAGGCAAGAAGCCACACAGGGTATGAGCCCAAAAGTCAAGCTTCAAAGGGGAAGCCGTCTTTGAAGGGCAAATGGTGGGCACAAACAAGAGGAAATGCTCTTTTGTTGAGGTAGATGGGTTGGCATCGAGGACAGAGAGTGGAGACTAGTTGCAAAACTGTTTTTTCCATGAGCGTGTAGCCCTCAGGGAGCCCCATCTCTAGAGTGGGCTACCAAGCTTCACACACTGAGAGATGGGTTCTGCCATCTTGGGAGTGGGCAGAATCGTGCACTCTGGGATAAGTAGATGCCATGCTTTGTAGAAAGTCATCATCAGGCGATAAATGTTCTGGTAGACCATTGGCTAGTAACCACCAAGTCTCACAGGGCAGTTTGTGGGAATTATTAAGGCACCCATGGCACCAAGACCTCCGATCACATCTAGACTGGAGAGAGGACCAAAGAAGAACTGTCTTGCTGTTCCCTGGACCTGGCAAGAGAGGCTGCTGTTCCCTGGGCCTGGCAAGAGAGACTGCACTACTGGACTGCACGTGTTGATCCTTGGGCTAGCAAATATAGGACCGCACCTGTGGTGCCTGACTCATGAAAAGTCACTCCAGAGCCCGAGACATTAGAGGTGAACTGCAAGAGTCAGTTGGCTGAATTCCTATTAGAGCACTAGGGCCACAAAAGTTGCCCATCCTGGCCAGTCAGTAGCCACAATCGCTTGATCGCTGCTGACCACAAACGTGCAGCCAGGACAATCAAGTTCTGATGCTCAAAAGGTTGCACCCAAGTCTGCCGGGCTTGGGAGAGTAGAAAGAGTACAGTTATGTTACCCACAACAAAATCTAGCTTTCACCAAAGGGAACCCCTGTTTTTTTCTGTAAATAAAAACCAAAAGTCCAGTGGCGACTTAAACTTTGCTAAACCAAAGAGCACTTTGAGATGCACAGACCCCTGTGACCAAAGTCCCTCCTAGAGCATGGACCAAGAAATAGCCGCAGGAGAACCCCCGCCAACCGGACAGCATTCTCAACATCTCACAGCATCCTTAGCATCCTGTATCCCTTGCATCAGGACCACTCCATTAAAGTCTACAGCGGTTTGCACACAGATCCGGGGACTGGACTTGAGACTGCTTTGGTGGTAAGGTAGCTGTTCTACCACCACTTTCTGGTCTTCCTCTTGTCAGAGTTTGTCACCAAAAGCGTCCCACAGTAGCAGAGCACAACCCTTTAAAAGTTTTACAAAGTTTTCAAACTTTGCAGTTACCTATGCTTGTTAGAATTTTGCAGTAATTTATGATTTATTTAAAACTCTATGGCGGTCATTCACCGCCATTTGGCCGATCCGCGGTCAAAAGACCGCGGAGGCCATTCTGGCTTTCCTGCTGGGCCGGCGGGCGCCCGCCAAAGGAGCGCCCGCCGGCCCAGCGGGAAAGGCCCTGCAACATAGAAGCCGGCTCTGAATGGAGCCGGCGGTGTTGCAGGGGTGCGACGGGTGCAGTTGCACCCGTCGCGATTTTCACTGTCTGCTAAGCAGACAGTGAAAATCATGGTGGGGCCCTGTTAGGGGGCCCTGCACTGCCCATGCCAGTGGCATGGGCAGTGCAGGGGCCCCACGACACCTGTTCCCGCCATCCTGTTCCTGGTGGTAAAAACCGCCAGAAACAGGGTGGCGGGAAGGGGGTCGGAATCTCCATGGAGATTCAGCCCAGACAGGGGAAATCCGGCGGGAAACCGCCGGATCCCCTTTTCTGACCGCGGCTTTACCGCCGCGGTCAGAATGGGCAGGGAAGCACCGTCAGCCTGTTGGCGGTGCTTCCGTGGTCATCCACCCTGGCGGTCGATGACCGCCAGGGTTGGAATGACCCCCTATATCTCCAGAACTTTCTGGTGGATCTTTTCATGTTTTGGTGTCTAAACTTTCATAAGAATAAGATCTGTTTTATAAATTGGTGCATGACTTCCTTTTTTCAATGTTTTAGTACTTCTAAACGCTTTACACTTGTTCCTTTGTTTAAGTCTGACTGCTCTAAGCCATAGCTACCCAGAGGTGAACTAAGGTTTAACAAATGAGCTTGACCGGACCCAAGTCAGATTTGTGAGCATATTACATGGTGAGATCCAACAACCACATCATATAGTAAACCACATTTTCTCACAATCACCAAACTGAACGTTCTATTCCTCCTTTTCTAAAAATATGTATACGTAGTAGATATTTTCCCTTATAGTTTTATGATGTTGCTTATGGTTTTGTGAAGTTCATATCTCTCTTGCACAATCAACTGCCATCCTGTTTGTGGTTTTATGTATGCGTGATACAATTGAATCAGACCCTGGTCCTTACCTTTTCCCACCTATAGTTCCTGTGCATTTCCAGCCACCAGTAGTGGGGTAGTTTACTTTTAGGTCTTGCCCAAGACTGTACATGTCCTGTCGCTTGTGAGAACTTTTATTTGCTTACGTTGATCTTAGAGCCCACTCACTACTTACTCCTGGTTGGCTTCATCGTCACTCTGATTTGCTTTCTTCTCATTTGTCAGCACATGCAGGCCTCACTTGATCTTGTGATTGGCCCTCTCCTTACTGACCGACAGTATGATGCTGACCTGGTGAGGAAGAATGGAAGAACCTCAATACGTTTGAGATGCACCACTGACCAGCTAAGTAGACCAGCAGTGCAGTTTTCTTGAAAGATTTTTGACACAAAGGCTTCAGTTTGTCGCTGTTCTACTACTGCTGATGTGTTTTCTTAAAAAGGGCATTTCACATACTTGAGACGATCTTGCTTCTCGGTCCATGACCATGAAGAGATCCAATTTATTTCGTTCTTGGTCTACACCAATGGTGGAACATTAGTCACAGCACCTATACTGATGAGACCTAATTAATTGCTCCCGGTTTGAAACGTCAACTCCCTAGGGTTTATGCAGCATTTTCATTTACGTGAGGAGATATCAAACATACGCATAGGATGTTGACTTTCCCAAAAACCAGAGTAAGCCAGTTATCTTTCAGTGTCTTGTTTTATATTGTACCATATGTATACAATTCTTGTTTTGACTTTGAGCACTGCTTTGCATACACTAAACAACTTTTGTACATTTGCATGCTATGAACTATATATTGTTCCTAGACAACATGTTTATTTATAAGTAATCAAGTAGTTGGCCTGTACACTTCTTTTGATAAATTTATTTGGTTTCAACCACATTGTTTTGAAAGTAAGAGTGAAGCAGAACATTAATGAGTCCCACAGGGCTGTTGTTAGATTATCATATTATCACCCCGGTTCTCACAGGCATACAACATGGGTCTTCCAACTGGGGGGCAGGCCCCCATAGAGGGGCATCAAGTGATCCCATAGGTGCAACATGCTCTGGCCTAAAGAAGCATTATGCTGATATCAGGGCTTTGTTTTAAGCTGCAAAAAATGAGAAGCAGTAGCTGGGTCTGTATTAGGCCATCACCAACATGTTTTGTCATTTTTATCCCAGCTGGGAGTATGGGCCAGATGTAGCATTTTCCAAATCGCAAATTCGGATGCAGAACGGTGTCTCAGACACCGTCTGCGATTCGCTATGGGGTCGCAAAGACCCACCTCATGAATATTAATGAGGTGGGTCGCATTTTGCGACCCCATAGCGAGTCCCTGCACTCACAGGGATGGTGGCCTGCTGAAGACAGCAGACCTCCATGTCTGTGACTGCTTTTTAAATAAAGTAGTTTTTTATTTTTATTTTGCAGCCCGTTTTCCTTAAAGGAAAACGAGTTGCAAAATAAAAAAAATAACGAAACCATTTGGTTTTGGTTTTTCAGAGTGCTCTGAAAAACCCTTTTTGGCAACATTCACGAAGGGGAAGGGGTCCCATGGGGACCCCTCCCTTTTGCGAATGGGTTACCACCAGTGTGACACAGGTGGTAACTGCGAATTGCTTTGCGACCGCATTCGCGGTCACAAAGCAATTTAGCATAGCGATGCGAGTCGCAAATAGGAAGGGGATACCCCTTCCTATTTGCGAGTCGCATTCACAATTTGCGAGTCGGTACCGACTCGCAAATTGTGAATGAGCATCGCGATCGGCATTTTGCATGGCGCAAACTGCGATTTTCGCAGTTTGCACCATGCAAAATGCTTCCTACATCTGGCCCTTAGTGTCAAAAGGGGAGGGACTCCAAATACCCTTCAAAATCCCCCCCCTCACTTCTAATAATCACACTGTGGATACCTTTACACGTTAGTAAGGCCTGCCTGCCCTGAATAGTATGTTTGGCATCATGTATTTAATTGCATTTTTGAAAACAGTAACAGAACTTAGCTGCAATGTTTAACTATGTATAAACATGTTTAAACATTGCCAATTTAATAGAATAATTGTGAGAAATTTAGAGTGGGGCCCGGTAATTGTTTTTTCCTTTGGGAGGCGTAGCATTAAAACATTTGAAGACCACTGGCATACAGGGCTGCCCTGGTTTTGGCTTCTACTGGAGCATGGGCCAAGTACTTGTGCACTTCCCCTGCTCACATTTGGGAGGTACTTTGTTTCTTCTTTTGAGCACTCTATAAGAATGCATGTGTTTACAAGCTTCCTCCCTCGGGTGCTTCATTCCCCCACACTCTTTCTCTCCCTTACATGTGTGCATTTGTTCCCAACTCTCACCTGTAAGCTTGTGTGCCCCCTGGTTGTTCTCTATCCATTCTCTTCTGCCTCCACTTGAGCTCATGTTGCCCTTTCTAGCATGTGTGCATCGATGCTCCCTCCTCTAAGTAGCTTTCATTCGTGTGTGTATACTTCTGTGCCACCCCTCCCCACTCTTGTTCATGCTCCTCCCCACACTGCTCCAATGTCTGGCCCCCTCATCCCACTACCAGACCCCATTAACATTTAAACACAAAAAGTGCAATGGGTGCTGGGCTGTGTCATTGTGTAGGCATGCATGCTTGTTTTACAGCATGCAAGTGCCAAAATGGCAGGGCCCAGTGGCTGTGTCATCATGCTTATTTTAAAACTGTTTCCTTCATGCTGTACACAATCTGCTTTGATGCTTTACAGCATGAAGAAAACAATGGTAGAGCCAATAGGCCTCTATGACAAGACTTATTGTCTTTGCCAGTACTTGACGAGCCGTCCGCTTTTGCTGTCTTTTTTTCTGCTCGAATGCTTACTCGTGTTTAACCTGGACAGGTCCCAATCTTACTTGCAATATCCTGTCTACCAGCAGAGTGTGGGTCCTCCTGGACTTCCGTGTAAATTTGTCACAAGCAGTACTTCTATGTAAACATTGTGTTAGTTTTTGCTAGCTTTAATGCTTACGTGTACTATCTGTTGCCTGGCTAACTTCTTCTGTCTGTTTATGTGGTCTCACCAATTCTCTAAAATGTCCCTACTCTTTCTAACAGAGCAGTTGCCTGAACTGTTTGTCCGGCTGTCTATTTAGGGACTGTTAAACTATCATTAGATTAACTTTATTCTCTCTGGCTGTGATATCTCCATCTCTTAAGCTCTCAGTGCAGCCAAATTAGTCTGTTTGCTAGAGGCCTACATAATTTTTTATTTGTTTGTTGTGTACCAAGCAATATATTCTGTTAATGAAGCATAATTTGTTTTGTCTATTACCCTGAGGGTCTGAAGATACTTGTCAAGGTATGCTATGCAAGCAGTAGTATTGCCATCCTGTATTTAGAGGCAGACATCCCATTTGCCATGACTTTTCAGAGCACTTCCATAAAAGGGTCTTCAATACACAAATAACAGAGAGGCAGAGACAGCCCTATGTTAAGATATATTTAAGGAAACATGGTTTATATGAAGCAGCTACACACACAATTTGATTACTAGTAAATTTGTTTTTTGCAGTGTTTCTATTAAGTTAATTACAGAACCAACTGGATTGCAACATACACATCATAACCCTCCAGATGATTAAGACCGGACTACGTAGGTGGACGATGGTGGAATTGCTGTGACTGACTTGACCTTTCCTCTCTGTTTTCATCCCATATCCCTTTCCCTCACACTAAATAAGACTAGACACTGTTCCTTTTAAACTGTGCCCAGTACAAAAGAGAGAGGTGTGTGGTAGATCCATAGTGTTCCCGCTTCATTGACTACAAAAATGAGTCACTGGCTGCTAATTTCTCTTTAGAATTATAGGCCCTCATTATGAACACGCGGACCGTTCCGCGCCGCCGCCGGACCGCCAAATAATGAACCAAACAAAAGACAGGCATCCCGAAAACCACCGACCGCCAGCAGAGGAGTGGCGACGACGACGGCAGAGTCCGCCCACCAGGCCGATGGAAAGGCCCAACCCGCCCATCAAATAATGAACCACCAGTCCCAGGACGGGAACCACCGCCACGCAAAGCCAGACGGAAATTAACCAAATATAAGGAAACACTCACTGAAGGGCCACACAACGCGCCGAAGCAGACATGGATAGAGAGCTGCAGATCATGCCAGCCCTGCTCCTTGCCATATACCTCCACGACCGAGACCGCCGACAAAGACGACGACGTTAACTACCGCAACCTACGAAACAAGGTAGGAAAGGGCACAGTCACATACCCACCCTCCCTGCAACTCCCCCCAACCCTTCACAGCAGCACAAGTCATACACCCCACAGGAAGAGGTACTTACCCGACACAAGGCTAATCCAACTTGACCATAGTACATACAAATGCCCCACACCCAGAAACAATGAAACGAAAGACCAGGGTTCAACAGTGTGCCACCAAAACACAGGTCACACAGAAATCTTAAATGAAAGCTCACATAGCCAAATAGTCCAAACAGGGCCAATGGCCATTCCGTATGGCTACAATTGCCATGGGCCACAACGGACCCAACCTGACTCCCACAAGTGCACGGTACTCCACCTAATGGGGCAACAAAGGGGAATCCAGGTACCTCACGGAATGGGGGCAGGGGATGGTGGGGTGGGGATTTGCGACGGGGGTGGTCCTTGGACTTTCGTTTGGAAGGTGGAGGGGGGTGGTCTTGTCCTTTGAAGGGGGGATGTTTTGAGCGGGTGGAACCAGATGGACTAGGCTCTGCCCGGGCCTTTTTCTTCTCTGGGGAAGGGGCACGGGAATGTGAAAGGCGGACGGGGTGGACTGTGAAGTGGAAGGAGTAGAAAGGGCGATGAGGTGAGCACGCTTGGGGACAAGACGGGGTGGGCCAGTGGGTTGGAAGAGGTCAGCCTGGAAGAGGAAAAGTTTCTTCGGAGCTATTGGGGTAGTCCTGGATGAGGGCGTGGAAGTGGAGGCAGAGGCAGTGGATGTATGTGGTGTAGGGGTGCGTGTAGTGGGTGCAGGTGACAGGACAGTATGCTGTGGTGTGGTGGATCTGTGATGGGTGTGTGTCTTGGTGTGTGTGTGTGTTTTTGGAGGAGGGGGGTTGACACAGTGTGGATGTATGTTGTGTGGGTGTCTGCAAGTCTGGTGAGTGTGCTGCATGTGTCAACTACAGTAGTTGTGGTGAGTGCAGGTGGGGTGTATGGGGTGCATGTATGGATGTCTGCTATTGTGGTAAGTGCAGTAAGAGGAGCAGCAACAGTGACTGAAGGTGCAGTGCATGAGGGTGTGGATGTAGAGGGGACAGACAGGGAGGCAGAAGAGGTGGGCACACTGGGGGAAGTGGACGTTGTTGTGTGTGCATGTGTCTGTTGGCTGTGTGAATGCTTGTGGTGGGAGGTGTGGTGCTTGTGTTTAGAAGTGTGTTTCTTGTGTGTTGATGTGCTTGACTGCGTGTCTGAATGTGTGCCTTGGACGGGTGAAGGGAGTGGGGTGCTGGAAGGGGTAGATGAGGTTGGAGGGGGGACGGAATGGCCAGGGAAACTGGCTGCCGTCCAAGAGGAGGCCAGAGCCTGAAAAGATCTCTGTAGGGCAGACACGGCACCCTGAATGCCATCCAGATCGGCATTTGTCTGCTGCACCTCTGATGCTAGCCCCTGGATGGCATTGACAATGGTTGTCTGCCCTACAGAGATGGTTCTCAGGAGTTCAATAGCCTCCTCTGTGAGGGCAGCAGGGCTGACCGGGGCAGGGGAGGAGGTGCCTGGGGCGAAGGAGACGCCCACCTTTCTGGGTGAGCGGGCACTGGCAACTCGGTGGGGAGCAGAAGGGAGGGCGGTGATGGAATGGGGGGTGGTGGAAGATGTCACTGTAGTGGTGTGGCCACCTCCGGTGGAGGTCTCGGAGTCACTACCTCCTGTAGTAGTTGCCTCCCCCGTGGAACTCCCCTCGCCCTCCCACCCACTGGTCCCCTGGGCGTCGAATGTCTATGCCTCCGAGGATCAGTGGGCCGCTGCTTCCCCACTTGCCGGTGCTTCAGCTCCCTCGCCAGATGTTGCTACTATACCAAACCAACACAAGAGAATAGGGAAGGGGAGACAAAACAGGAGAGACAATTGTAAATAGCTGAGTGGAGGTACATAATGGCCAGACATACACCCACCCAGAAGACACACCCAACAAGCAGCACCGTTTACTATGCCCATGGCCATGCCCCTGACTACTAACCAGAATACTGCTCTACTCCCATCCCCTGGACTACCTAAGGAGGCGACGTGTGGGAGACCTGACAAAGACACCCCTACACCCTTTGGGGACCATAAAGTAGATGGACACCAGTCGGAGTCCCTGCCTCTAAGCAGCATGAACCCTAATGCACACACAGACATCCTTCCAGACTGAAGTTTGTGAAATGAGTACTCACCCCCTTGTGACTGCTGTGCAGCCTTCAAGTGCCCATCCAGGTCTGGGTACGCCACCGCCAGGATATGTCGCATGAGGGGGGTCAGTGCCCGACGGGCACCACTTCCACGTTGGGAGGGCTTCCCCAGCTGGGCTTCACAGATCTTACGCGCCCAGTGCCAAAGGTCCTCCCACCTCTTTCTGCAGTGGGTGCTCCGCCGGTTGTAGACCCCCAGGGTCCGCACCTCCTTGGCGTTGGCATGCCAAAGTGCCCTCTTCTGGTGGGCGTTGACCTAAAAGGGTGACACACATATGGAACACAGAGTTCAGGCACTTGCAAGATAGGTACAGCTGGCTAATTGCCCACTATGGGACGGACAGTACTTTCAGACTTACAGGCCATATGCACACAGCATGCCATGCACCATGGCCCATGCAGGCTCAGAGGTGCACACAAATGTCCATTCAACACCATCCATTACACCCAAACAGTGCCCCCCAAACCCAGACTCACCTGTACCTCTTGATGTCCGTACAGTTTTGTGAATAGGGGCAGGACCCCGTCCACTAGCCTCTCCAGTTCCTCCTGGGTGAAGGCCGGGGCCCTTTCCCCTGCAACACGAGCCACATCCATTGCCAGAGGCAGGCCATAGCAGTACACACAGTGGAGTACCTGTCCGCACGAGATCAGGGAGTCAAGTGAATAATCTATGACGAACTCGCATACGTTCCGCAGCGGTGTGCACCGTCACCGCCGGCGGCAATCATGATACGGATTACCCATTGGCATCCATGTTAACCAATGACGGTGCGAACGGCGGTAAACACCACCTTATGCTGTGACGTCAACCGCTAGCGGTATGAGGTCACTTCCACAATGAAAGGCCTGGATTACAGTGAGCAGACATTTGGCAGTAACTACACATCTATAAATAAAACTTTGCACAATGCAGGCCCTACTAGCCACATGAAGCACCTAAGCATGTGACCATTCCGTAATATACCACACATGAAATACTCTGTTCCCTCATTGAGGTGTAGATGTAGATCTGTCAGGAATCAGTTAATGTTGAGTCACTACAATGAACTATGCAATGCCCAAATGATGAAATGTGTTCCTATGTATGTGTCTTCATCACACCTTTTTGAAACCCCTCGTAGGTACCGACCCTTGTGGCGAGGAAGGGCACCATCGGTGTACAGACCACTTGTGGATATGAGGAACATGGTGGAGCGTCAGATCATAATCAATTACCGACTCACATGTGCAACAATTCAGGAACTTTGTGCTTTACTGGATCCTGCACTAACTCCGGGAAATTGTAATCAGCATGCCATCCCTACTGAAGTGCAGGTGCTCTCCGCACTCCATTTCCTGGCCACGGGCTCATTTCAAGTGACAGTGGGCATGGGTGCTGGATTTTCACAGCCAATGTTCAGCATGGTACTGACAAGATTTCTGAATCCATTTGTACGACACCTGCAGTCCTATGTGAGGTTTCCCCAAAGTACTGACCTCCCCGCCATCAAGTCGGAATTCTATGCCTTTGCCAACATACCCCATGTCATAGGTGCCATCGATGGTACCCACATACCGATCATCCCCCTAAGAGTGAGTGAACAAGTGTACAGAAACAGAAAGAACTTTCACTCCATGAACATCCAATTGGTATGTACTGCAGACCAGTACATCTCACATGTGAATGCCATGTTCCCAGGTTCAGTCCATGATTCCTTTGTGTTGAGGAACAGTAGTGTGCCACACAGGATGGAACAACTCCAAGAGGACAGAGGGTGGATCATAGGTAAGTGTGCCTGTCACTAACTGACACATAGCAGACAGCCAGGCTGTCTGACTAAGGGGCATAACAATGACGACTCTGTATTGCACCTTTTTCTAGGTGATTCTGGCTATCCAAACTTGCGTTGGCTCCTGACACCAGTGAGGAATCCCAGGACGGATGCAGAGAGGAATTACAATGAGGCCCATGAACATACTAGGAGGGTGATAGAGCAAACTATAGGTCTCCTGAAGGCTAGATTTCGTTGTTTACATATCTCTGGGAGTTTCCTGGCCTATAGGCCTGAAAAGGTATGTAGAATATTGGTGGCCTGCTGCATGCTGCACAACGTGGCAGTGAGACATTCTAGCCCCCTCTTGGAGGTGGAGGGTGCTGTATGTCCTGACCAGCTACCTCAGAGAGGTGAGGAGAGTGATGGTGATGATGAGGAAGAGGAAGATGTCAATTCCAGGACCGAACTGATACAACTCTACTTCCAGTAACTGTGTTGGACTTGGGCCTGACATTGAGGTTTGTGACACATACTGTCAGTGTGCTCAGTCATATAGGGGGGGTTGGTAATGATAGCTGAAACATGGTCCACTTCTGTGTGGGTGTCAGACTGGTTTTGGACCAGCTGCAGCAGTGCTCCTGCTATGGTGGCCATTGTGGTGTTGTGCTCTTTCCACTGCTCCATGGCCTGTTGGTGGTGTTCCTGCTGCATCCTCTGACTGTGCTCCAGGGTGGACACAATCTGTGCCAACCTGTCATGGGTATGCTGGTAGGCCCCCAATACCTCTGATATCACGTCCTGGGCTGCTGCATCCATCCTGTGCCCCCCCCCGGCCCACTGCCACCCTTGCACGTGCCCTAGCCCCCTGTGCCTGTGTCCCCTGCACAGGTCTGGTAGTACCACTTGTACTGGGGCCCTCGCCTTCCTGCATGTTGGGAGTGGGGGACTGTGGCCTCTGTACCTGTATCCCACCAGTCTGTGGCCTGGATACACTGGTGTGGGGAGGCTTGCCCTGGGCTGCTGGTCTTGACTGGGTGGTAGGGGTGACAGTGGTTTCCTGGGTGGGGCTGCTGCATGGTGAGGGTCCAGGACTGTGTAAGGGGCCTGCCTGCTCATCAGTGTCCAGGGATCCTTCACCAGTGTCCTATGAGGTGCCTCTGTCTTCCTGGGAGGCAGTGGCACTCCTTGTCCCATCCATTAGGGTTGTATGGGTGATGGTGCCTGTTGGGGGACATAGACATGTCTGTTACAGCTGCATGAACATTTGAGGTGAACAGGACTGGGATAGTTTTTGCTGGGGTTACTTTCAGTGGCCTTACAGGGCACCTTTGTGAGGTTGACACTGCATTTAGCGTTGACTGGGGGGTTGCATTGTGGTGGGGGTGTCGTTCCATTGTGGGTACTTGCAGGGGTAGGTGACTGTGCACAGGAGGAGGGATGTGGGCCTGTTAGTGGGTTTGTGGTCATGCGGGGTGGATGTAGTGGCTGATGCCTGGTTGGGGTGTTGGTCCTGGTGGGTGTGGGTGGGGTGGTGCATGCATTACAGGTATGGTGTATATGGGGTATATGTTGATGACTTATCCGAGTCCATTCCTCCAGTGAGTCCCTCAGGGTGCAGGATGGCCAGTACCTTTTCCTCCCAGTCTGTGTATTCTGGTGGTGTTGGTGGCGGTCCTCCACCAGTCTTCTGCACTTCGATATGGTGTCTTGATGCCATGTCCCTGACCTTCCCCTGCAGGTCGTTCCATCTCTTCCGGATGTCGTCCCTGGTGCGTGGATGGTGTCCCACTGCATTGACCCTGTTCACAATGGTCTGCCATAGCTCCATCTTCCTTGCGATGGGTGTGTGCTGCACCTCGGCCCCGAATATTTGTGGCTTCACCTTCAGGATCTCGTCCACCATGGTCCTTAACTCCCTTTCGGTGAAGCGTGGATGTTTGGGGGGTGACATGGTGAGTGAGGTGAATGGTGTCGGGGCTGGGAACGCTGTGAGGGTGCTTTTCTGTGGGTTGGTGTGCATCTCCTCTATGCTGGCGTTCGATGTCTGCCTCTGGTGCTCTCCATCTTCTTGGACTGGTTTCATTGCAAAGGATTGTGGGGTATGTCTGGGGGTGTTTTATGGGGCTATGGATGTGTGTCAGGTGTGTGGGTTACACGCTTATCCAATGTGTGAACTTCTTGCTATTAAGTCCACTTGCCGCCCGTGGCGGTCAGAGCCGCCAATGGTCGTTCAGCCTCCACTGTCCGCCAAGGTGATTTGGGCATCATTATTTGGAGGGCGGGATGTGAGTGTGCTTGGTGGTGGCGGGGTGGGGAGGTCCGGGATTCCTGCCGACAGGGTCATGGTGGGGAGTGGTGATCTGATGATTTTTGGCAGGGCGGGGATTTTCGTTCATTATATGGCGGGTTTCCATTCACTGCCAACGGCGGCATTCTGTTCACCGCCGCCACAACGGTCGGCAGTGTTTCCCGCCGTGTTCATAATGACCGCCATAGTATCTGTCAGGTTCATGTAAAATGTTAGGTCTTTTACAGAAGCAAATGTCTTCTGAATTAGCGCTACTTTTAAAGGTGACTTCCCTACTCTATAATTCGGTTGATGCATAAAGATACTTCTGGTGGTTGTCTTGTTGTCCCCAAGCTTCATCACTTCTTCACCTGAATTATGGTGTTGGTTGTGAGGTTCTTTAGTTGCATTCAGGGGTTTAGCTTCAGGGGGGTTTTTGGGGAGTTACAACTACCTAATGAATGTATTGTCTCATAAATAGTTGGGTACAGGGGTTTTCAGTCAGGTAGGGGAAGATGTGTCAGATTTCACCAGGAATATTTACACACACAGACAAAACACACACACACACACTCTCCCTCTCTGTTTTGAAAGTCCTCAAAATATTGGTTACTTTACTAAATATTTAATTTTTATCTCTTAATACCCTCACACATCCGCGTTCCTCCCCCTTTCCACTGACCCTTAGGCCCCTCTCAGGCGCCCTCTTTGTTCTATAATGTATCTTATCATTATACGCCGGCGTGATTGTTGGAAAATCTGAAGGTCACATCCCCCCAATCTCAGTGACCAAGCTACGTCTCTGGTGGTATTAAAGGTGCAGTTCAAACACTTGATAAGTGAGGGCCACATGTCCAGATACAAGAGTGAGGGGTTGCTTTTTGCAGTCTGGTTTTCAGTTCTGTCACACTGGCACATGTATTTGACATGAGGACGGTTTAAAATCTTTTTTAAGTCGAGGACAGCTGGTTCTATTGATCACTTGCAACTATTACAAAAATGATTGGATTTTTCTCCTCCACAACTATTTCACTTTTGATGGAAAGCTCTATTTACAAAACTGCTGAACTGCGCAGGCTTGGAAAGTTGTGCCATCATACTTCAGTACTACGATTGGATGGTGGGAACAAGAGTATGAGGGGCAAACAACTGAATATGACTTCTTGCAACAAATCTCTCTCTGTCTGGGATTCATAGACAACATCCTCATAATATAGAAAGGTGATTGGATAATCTTTTAAACTATGTCAACTTTTTAAATGGGAAGAGGCGTAATATAAATTTGAGGGTGAATCTCAGCCAGAGATAAATACTATTTCTTGATATCTTGGTCATTGTCAGTGAAAATATTTTAACAACCACCTCCCATAGAAAATTAACTGCTACACATTCTCTGTTGTGTGCCACCCAACTCCACTACAGAAAATCATACTCTATGGAGAGTATCTTCGTGCAAGGCTAAATTGTAGTACGATTGAGGACTTAGTTGCAGAAACTAAAAAAAAAACAGAAATGTGTTGATCGGGGCTATAAATGTGGTCTTCTTAGGCAGCGCAAAGGAAAGTCTCTTCTTTCAGCAGAAACTCTCTGTTGTTTAATAGTGCAGAGCAAAATGATGCTAAAAATGTGGATGGTCAATACACAACAAGACTTATAATGAAGTATTCCATGAATCATTGGCAGCTAATGAAAATTATTGTCAAGCATTGGCACCTTCTAGTACAAGCTAATAATTTAGAAGTATTGAAATCTCAGTAAATGACCGTTATTAAACTGCCCAACCTCGGTCACTTACTTCCAAAATCACACTTCTCTGCTGTTCAATGTGCTGGCAGTAAAAGGTATGTGGTTACCTTCACTACAGCATTTTGTTTTACTTATGGGTATTGTAAATATTGTCCATTTGGTTTGAAAGCCCTTAAATCGTTTGACAATGGCTGTAAATTTTTTTAAAAACTTTATGCGGGAAGCACAATCCGCAAACTTAAAACTTGAATTGCAGAGCTCTTTAGGGCCATTGAATACAAAGATTTAAATTAAGCAGTTGCATCACAAAACATATGCAACATAATGATAGTCTGGGGTTCTAAAATTCCTGGTGCTGAGAAATGTATCACAGGACTATCGCCGAGGTGATAGAGAGTGCGTACTTAGACAGAAAGAATGGACATATATTCTGAACCTAAAAAGTATGGAACCAGAAGGGCTCAATACAGGATTGAGGGTTTCGGGGGTTTTTATAATGGAGGATTATAGTATTAATAAGTGTTCATCAAACTGTAGATGTATACGATTTGCTTTTAATTTTTTTGATAACAACACGTTCCATACGCCGTTGTTCATACCATCTTCTATGGAGGGTTTTAATGAGTTTTCAATAGGTTTTTCTGACCCTAAAATATCCATTAGATGGATTACAGTGGTCTAAAAATGGATCTTATGTTTAATCCTGAAAGAATGTCCTGAGAGATGTTTTAACAAGCCATAACTAATTAATTGAATTTGAAATGCAGAATAGTGCCTGGCTGAAAGAGTTGGATACTTTCGACGCAACATTTTCAGCCATGAGGGGTATTTGTAGTAATTATGGAACAGTCATGTGACCAAAAGTTTAAAGCAGGCTTCTCCACAGAATAGCTCTAGAGCTACTGGTAGCTCTCCAGCTACCCATAAGGAGCTCTCCTGTGTGCAGCCCAGCCCACTAAATTAGAAGCTTTTGCTAGGCTGAATTAAAATATGTACGCCAAAATTAAAATGTGGGCTCCAAGATCAGAATATGTGTATTTTCAGAACTCATAAGCTGATGTTAGGAGAAAATTGTTGACCTTGTAAAATATATTTAAAGTCAATACTTGAATGGCAAGTCAGGCGGCATCAAGGAGATATTAATACTATTATTACCTTTGTACCAAAGGGTTTGCTGCTATGGCTGTTATGTATTACCCAACTAGAGGAATTCCAAATTGATAAAGCCTTTTTTACGTTACTGGTGGCAACCCTGTCTGATGCACTGAAGTGATCATTGCTGGTCATTCTGCATACTAGCTTGGAATGATATTTTTTAAAGTAGCTTTTATTACAGAAAACATTGGTGACCCCTGATTTAAAGTGGTGTGCAGGGATTATGCTTCTGTAAAATCCTGACAAAGGGAAAGGTTGTTCTTGAAATACATAGGGTCTCATTACGAGGCTGGCGGTCTTAAACTGCCAGCCTTGCGATGGTGGTCCAACCGCCTCATTATGACCGTGGCGGAGGCGCCACGGTCAAACCGCCGACACCGCCAGGCTGCAGCCAGCCTACAGCCTGGTGGTCCCAGAGGTTGTAATCCACCAGGGCAGCGCTGCAAGCAGCCCTGCCCTGGGGATTACGAGTCCCCATCTGCCAGCCCCATGGAAAGGCTGGCAGAATGGGGGTATTGAGGGGCCCCTGCACTGCCCATGCACTTGGCATGAGCAGTGCAGGTGCCCCCATGCACAGCCCCATCGTGCATTTCACTGCCCGAATTACGGGCAGTGAAATGCACAACGGGTGCTGTCCCACCGGACACACCACAACATTGCAGCCGGGTCAATTACAAGCCGTCGTCAATGTTGTGGTGCGTGTTCCGCTGGGCCAGCGGGCAAAAATGCTGTTTTCGCCCGCTGCGCCAGTGGAACACGCCTAATATGGCGGGCAAAAGACCTCCATTACTGGCGGTCTTTTGCCTGCAGCGGCTTCAATGGTCCTATGAAAGGACCGCCAAAGTCGAAATGAGGCCCATAGTGTTGTGTGAAGCTAATTTGATGGAGACGTGAAAAAACATTTAAACTAGAAAGCTGTGAGGTAGTGCTATTGTTCCACAAATTAGTAAAGAACAGAATTTATTTTTCTACACTGACAAGCAGAGCTATTATTTTTGGCTGATTGTGTGCTGTGAGATTTGGGGGTGTTGGAATGTGAAGGAACCGAGTTATGCAGCTATACGGTTGCCCAATACCATATTTTTCATGAGGACCACAGTTGAAACTATTAACATATCATTGACTGCGGCGTGGTGTTTGGCAGCAGAGACAACTGGAAGTGTTGGTGAAATTCTGTTGTAATGACAGGTAGAATTGTACCAGTGCGAGCAGGATGATGTGTTAGAGTCCTTGCAGAGTGACAAGGATGGGGATTTTCTGAAGAACAGTTGAAGTTAACCAGTCTAAAAATGCAGTTTCAGCATTGATCAAAGCTGGATGAGCGTCTAAGGTTTGTGAAAAGAGGTTTTTCACTGAGAGGCTTGAGTTTGAAGCAACAATGCTGATAGACATATTTGAGGCTACTTCCCAATAATTCACTATGTTTTTTCCGGAAATGCCACATGTGTTTGATTGTTGTGTAGGGACTGTGGCAGCTGCAGCATGAGTTTTTGCTTACCGATTTGGCTTTTGAATTTAGTTTGGGGACCTCAGGGTCTTGTGAAGTATAAGGGATTATCAATTCCAAGAGAAACACAGATTTAGACCATTGGTATGTCTTTCTATGTTAATAGACAAGGTGATGTCAAGTGAGGTGAACCAGGCATGAGATAGGTTGTGCTGCTTCTGTTTTTAGACGTGACAAGGTGCTTTTTAATGGTCTCTTTTAATGGTCTTCTACATTCACTTTTTGGTTTAGGTAGTGGGGATTTTTGTTCTCTGCTTCTAAAGGAAAGTAGATGTGTTAGCAATACATTAATTGAGCATGATGCATTCATGAACTGCCAGGAAACATTGTATAATGCTTTTTCCCCACTGTTCCAATGGGGTTTGCCTGCCTGATGATGAAGATTCCTTTCTCCATCTGTCTTTTTCAGAATTGGCGATGGTTGGTCAGTTCCATGTCACAGTTGATTTATATAGCAGAATTAAACCAATTTGATTTAGTTTGACCTAAGAACCTTGCATTTGTATATTATTCTTTTGGTGGAGTTGAGAATAACCCAGTTGTGATCCACCCCACCTTCCAGCTACTGATGACGGCATACACAATTATCGATGGTGTGGTGGGGGCGTGGGAGGTACTCATGGAGGTGTTTCAGGTTTTTCATAGTCTGCCAGAAGAAGGCTTATACTTGTCTGATTATGACTTGATAGTTGTTAAAATCAGGAAAATGACACCAAGATGTTCTTTTATGATTTAGAGTTTCATGATAGCAATTCCTTTTCCATAAAATGTATTCAGGATTAGGTTAATTGACTTAAAGGTGAAGGTATAAACATGATAGGGAACATGGAGGGCAGGTAGAAAACAACTGTAGTGATAATTATCTTCATGAATTCAAGTCTACCCCACCTTGATGGTTTCAGTGAGCTCCAACAAGATAAGCCAAGAAGCAGGTAATCTCAAAGAGTCTTGGAAGACACCCTATAGCTGTTATGGAAGAAGAGCACTGGGTGAGTCTTTTTGCAAGAGACGCTAAACTTCAGATCCCTCTGGCATCAACTGGTAACAACTAAGATTTCAACATAAACACAGGAGATGACAACGGGAATGGAACAAGAGGATCTGAATGTAGCAATACGACTTAGGGAAAAAAGGACCTGTGAAACAAGAACACGACTCGAAGCATGCAGGTCAAAGAACACTGAAATACAAAGCAAGGAGTTTACTTCCAAAAAAAAGAGAGAACTGTAAGTGTGCAGGCAGTACTAGGAAAACTGTAATACATGAAAAGGAATCTGGAAGAGTGCTGACAGAACTAGGAACCTACAGTATACGACATGGAATTCTATAAACAGGAAAATGGACAATGGGGGATAGCAACAAGGAACACGGATAGAGAAACAGGTGACAAGAACACAGAAACTAGGAGCAAGCCTAACAACAAAGCACCTCGACAGGTCCAATTCGCACAGAGTCTGAGCAGGAAAGAAGGTGGTGAGAACACTGAGCATTGAGCTCACAGGAAAGAAGCGCTGGGAGCTCTGGGGAGAAGCACAGTTGCAGGGAGACATCACAGGTGTGAGCAATTGACCAGGTGCTCAGAATCAGGGATGAGCCAATGGAAGGAAGGCTGCACTTAGAAAGTCAGAAGGCACAAGAAGGATAACAAGGAAACCAGGAAAAAGGTGTGGATAAGAGCAGAGAGAGAGAAAAGCACAGACAGCATAAAAGTATGCACCAGTATATCCGCAGGTGCCAGGAACCAAGATACAGAACAAAGGTCCACCACAAGAATATGATCTAAGCAAAGTCTGGTGACATGGCACATAATGCATCAGAATGGTGGTGTGGAAACCAGGCTGAAGTTATATGTGGAGCAAGGCATGCAATGTGATGAAACGTGTTTGTAATACTTTTCTCTCACAAGTCCCGGAAGAGAGAATCCAGTGCTGAGGAATAGTCGGATTGTCCCATTGACAGCATTGCAAGGTGGATGCTGGATCTCTATGAAAACTGGCAAGAGCATTGGAGTCTGGACTCCACTGAAGCAAACAGAGGTTTTCCACTGTGTCATGGACTGAAACAGCATGCATGCTGTAGAAATATTCACACCTTGGATGAGATCTGGTGATGATTTCCAGGCTGCAGCTGGTCTGTTTTCACTGTGACCCAGTAGCAGAGTGATGGAATCCTGACCAAGCTATGTTAAAAGTAAATTATGTTTTATCACAGCGCTTTACATTGGGCAGAGGCACAGGACAGGCATGTCCTGTAAAACCTCATGCTTTCTGCCTGGGCTCTAAGGCCTTTGGCCTGTGGGATGAAAAACATGATTATAGAAAGTATGCATTATAGCTTTAGGAAGTTCAGGAAGTATTCTGGTTTTGGAATTGGAGTAAATCTTTATTATTCCACTTGACTCGTTGGTTCCCAAACCTGTAGCTCTGATACCTCCTTACAGTGAGAGACTCTAACTTCAAATGTTATGCATGTTACAAAACATAAGTGATAATTTATTATCTTAACCTTTAAAGGGTACTCAGCAAATTCAGGGAAGATATAAAACACTGTTGAATATTGCCTCTTTCCTTCACCACCAAGCAGATTTCTTCACAATTAAGCTTTCCAAACTCCTGTCTTTGTTTTAAAGAACATCCCACTTGGAACTTGAAGAGTTAATCAAGAATTGGTATGCATAAATATGTACACTGTGGTGGAATGGGAGGCCCCAGTATTTTAATACGCACACTCTGCCTTGAATAGAAAGGGACAGTGACAAAATGAACACCCCTGTAGGTGAGTGATCACTTTAAAGAAGCACTGTGTAGGAAGGGGTTCGCTAAGTGAAATACAATAGAGATGAACACTTTATTTCTGTCTGGGTGTCTGGAGCAATACAGTTCTACTGTAGTTGACCAAATGGGTTTGGTCAACTACAGTTCTACTATAGTCTTTTGGCAATGAAGTGTTTTGATATTTGTGACTTAGGCATGCCCTAAATGTATATGTGTGCCGTGATGTGTCAACTCAAGACTGCTCCCCACTGGAGAACAGATAACTAGCAGAAGTGGTAATCAAAAAAGCTGTCTCTCTAATTTATAAGACACTGGTAGACGGGAGTGGGAAGAAGACTTAGGCCCTCATTACAACCCTGGCGGTAAATGCCGCCAACCGCCGTGCTGACGGCCGCCAACATACCGTGAGCGCAGCGGTGTACCGTTACGGGTATCATGACCCACACAGAGAAATCCGCCACTATACAGACACCCACACAAGTCCGCCAGACCAAAGGTCAGTGATAAACTGACGGTACCAAAACCCACACCATTACGCCAACAGAAATACGCCCACAGCATCAGGACCCACGAATCACAGCAGCGGTAAACCATTGGCGGTACACACCGCCACGCTCAAAATACACACACACTAACAAAACTACACCACATTGGACAATTCAAACTATACACACCTGACACACATGCCCACACCACACCCACAACCCAATCCAATATAAAACACACACCCACATTACCCACAACCCTTCAGGCCAAAAACAATATATTGCCAACTGAGAGAGAGACAAGCCAGGAGCACCTACTTAATCTGAGCCACATAACACCATCAGCCATACACCATGCACGCACCTCACATCACACACCCCAACACATCACCCCACACACCCTCACACATACCACTCACACTACACCCATGGCACCACAAAGACACCCCAGGTTTTCAGAGGAGGAGCTAAGGGTCATGGTGGAGGAAATCATCCGGGTAGAGCCACAGCTATTCGGATCACAGGTGCAGCAGACGTCCATTGCAAGGAAGATGGAGCTATGGCGGAGAGTCGTGGACAGGGTCAACGCCGTGGAACAGCACCCAAGAACAAGGGATGTCATCAGGAAGAGGTGGAAACAACCTATGGGGGAAGGTGCGTTCCGTGGTTGCAAGACACCAGGTAGCCGTACAGAGGACTGGCGGTGGACCCACACCTCCTCCCCCACAACTAACAACATGGGAGGAGCAAGTCTTGGTGATCATGCATCCTGAGGGCCTCACAGGAGTAGCAGGAGGACTGGACTCTGGTAAGTCAAATCTTTACTACTAAATCCCCCACCCTACCTGCATGCCATCACAAACTCCTACCCTCACCCCCATCACTCCACCACCTCACACATATCACACTATCACAACCCAATACCAAGCCATGCATGCAACAACAATGCATGGACACCCATCACAGACCTGCATGGACACCCATCACCACAGCATGCACACTAGTAACCATCACTTAGCCAACCGAATCACAACTCACACAAGCCAAAGCTGCCTTGCTAATAACAACCATAGAGGGAAACATACCCATGCACAAGATGGCACACACAGATACAATAACACTTCATTTCATCCCCACAGGACCCCCACTCAATGTCACCGGAGAGGAAGTGCCACCAACATCCAGTCCCCCACAGAAGAGGCCAACAGTGGTGACAGCAGCTCTGGCCCATCATGGACCCCTGGACAATCGGTTACCCTGCCACAGTCCCAACCCTCCCCAGAGCCTTCCCCCTCAGGAAACACCAGCACAGCACCCACCCAGCAGGCCCATCACTCTGTCCACAGGACACGCCAATCAGCAGTGTGTCCACCACAACAGGAACCCCAGGTAACCCTACAAACCCAAGACAATCAGAGACCTGGGGTCAGTAGCAGTGGGCACACGGTTCAGGGGACAGAAGCACAGGACAACAGGGAGGCTGGAAGGACTGCTGTGCGACAGGGGGAGGGCAGGCCCAGGGAACCCACTCTCCACGAGGCACTTGCAGGGATCCTGGGAGCATACCACCATTACCAGGAGACCATGGGCCAGATAATGTACAAGTTACAGGAGACCCAGCGGCTGAAGGAGGGACAGTACCTAGGGATCAGGGAGGACCTCAAACACATCCACACCACCCTGGTCACCATTGCAGGGGGGCTGGCAGACATGACCAACACCATGAGGGAGGCTATGGCACACCAATGGGCCCCTGACACTAGCCAAACCGAAGAACAGCCCTCCACCTCCACGGGCGCTAGTGGACAGGAGGACCCGCCACAGGAACTACAGGCCACCAGCACCCCACCCCCTGCAGAAGGAGAACCACCCCGCAAACGGTCCCTGCGATCCAGGCAGAAGCCATAGAACATTGCCAAGACCTCCGCCAGGAAATAAGACTCTCCTGATTATCCCCCTTCTGTCCCACTCTGTTACCCTGTCCACCTTGAACTGCTATTGCTCCCCTTCCTATGCCCCATTGGACACTGCACCTGTGATACCAATAGACTGGACTCTACCCTAGACTTTCCTCCACCATCACCTCAGCCCATTGCAATACCTCCTCCACTTATTAGCACATAAATAAACGCCCTTGGAACAAATACAAGTATGGAGTCTGTCGGGCGTGGCCTACTGCTGGGAGATGGCGGACGTCTAATCTCCTAGCTCCGGAGGGGCCGCTAAAATTCACACAGAAAAGCGTGCCGCCTCCGGACGACGCATCGGCTGCAGACGTCCGCTGGGCTGGGAGCGGACCCTGGATGCTGTCCGGTCACCGTCCGTGATCCGGAACGAGCGCGGACCCGAGATCGGCCCGCAGGCGCCAGGGTGGACTTGCGGCCTTCCTTACCGCGTTGAGCCGGGGCCTCGAGTGAGGCCGTGGTCGCGGCTTGACCGGCGCGAGCGGATGGGGCGACCCCGCCGATTTAGATCCCGGTGAGGGGGACTGGGGCTGTCGGGCCTCCCCGGGAGGCGGGACTGAGCGGCGCCCGGCCCTGGGGTCGGCGGATGCGATCGGAGGAGCCCGGTGTGGACCGAGCCCTGGGATCAGGAGGCAGCATTGAGCAGCAGCGGGGGCCCCAGCAAGAGGGCGCCCCGCGGGGGAGCAACTATAACACAGGAAATGTTAAAAAAATAATAATAAAAAAAATAAAAAAAAGGAAAAATAGAAAAATAGGAAAAAAAGCACCACAGAAAGGGAGGGGCAGAACCCAAAAAAACAGAAATGAAAAGAACAAAGAAAATAAAGGAGGAAACAGAAACTGCCCAGCCTAGAAAGAGTGGCGGACCCAGAGGCTGCGACCCCCTAGAGGCTGTAATCGGAGCGGCTGAAGACAGGACCCAATGAACGTGCGGAGGGTGAGGATTTCTCCGGCACTGCACTAGCGGGCCCAGCCTAGCGCCGATCTGGGCCCCGGGGATCAAGCCTGAGTCACAAGACTGCGAAAGGAAGTGGGCCTGAGAAGAGGCTCGAGCCTGCGCCTGAGGGTGCAGTCCTCCCCGCCTGCCCGGCCGATGCCCCCCAGGGCCCGTCATAAGAAGAAAACCATGGACACTGCATCCCCACCAGAGCGCAAAGAAATGGAAGAACGGCCCCACCTGCAATCCAGCGTGAAGATACAAAGACTACATTACAACATGACATCAATCAAGTAGCGGTCGAAGTGGGCCTCCTAAGGACAGAACACCACAAACTGGCGGACAGGTTCAAGGAAACGGAATCCACATTGGCAATTGTTGAACCGAAACAGAAGGACCTTGCGGCTGAGGTGACCTCCCTGGCGGCTAGAGTAACGCACCTAGAAGAAAGGGCAGAGGACGCGGAGGGCAGAAACAGAAGAAACACTGTGCGTGTGGTGGGCCTTCTTGAGGGAATCGAAGGGTCCAACATGGTGGACTTCCTGGAAAAATGGTTTAGCACAACGGTTGCGCCCGGATGCCTAACGCCCTTTTATGCGCTGGAACGAGCACACCGAATGCCGTCGAGACCTCTTGCCCCCTGTAGGCCACCCAGAGTGGTGATTGCCAAATTGCTGCACTACAAAGACAGAGACATTCTCATACAGAAGGCCAGAGAGATGGGCCCATTCAAGGTAGCAAATGGGGAGGTGACGCTATTCCCGGACTATACTCTGCATGTACAAAACAAGCGAGCCTCATTCCTAGCAGTCAAAAGGACCCTCAGAGACGAAGGGATTCAATATTCATTGTTGTATCCGGCCAGACTGAGAGTGATACTGGATGAGAAAACCACTTTCTTCCAAACCCCAGTGGAGGCATGGGAATGGCTCGAGAAGCAGGGGCTCCAGGGGGGCAGGCCCGTCGGCGAGAGAGCGACTGCGGGCCGAAATCGCCATGCTCGTGAGACGCGACGACCTGGGAGTCGACCGAGGCTAGCGCCAACACAAACACAAAAGGAAAAAGACAAGAGAGCGGCTCTGGAGGCTGCGGCCCGAGTCGGCGGTGGAACCTCCCCTCCGGGGGGCTCAGGAGAGGACTCAGATGATACCGTGGTTTCTTCGGCTGGGGACTCGGTCTGCTCGACGCAAGCACCTAGGGTGACCCCGCAGACCGCTGATGATCTTGGTTAAGCATTACACGAACGGACCTGGCAACACGGCACAGCAGAGGATCATGCTGCCCCTCCGGACTTGACCGCCCCCCGAACCAGTACCTCGCTGGTCTAGCTAGCCTGGCGAGAACTGTAGCTATAATGTTGAACAAGTTGCACTGTTGCGTGAGTTTCTGGGCTACCTGCAGGTTAGTAGGCGCCCCGGGGTGGGGGAGTTGGGTTTTACAGTTATCAGTTATTTTGGCTATATGGGTGGCGACACATAACATAATAGTAGAAAAGGTTCCGAACATGGGTAGGAAAAGAGTGGTAACCGGGGGGGGGGCCAAGGACGGTATTATCAAATTACTCTACTAAAATGGCAGAATATAATCTCATAACATGGAATGTTAGGGGGTTGAGCACACCTGCCAAAAGACACAGAGGGCCTCATTATGACCCTGGCGGTAGAGAACCGCCAGGGCCAACGGGGGCGGGAGCACCGCCGACAGGTCGGCGGTGCTCCCTTGGGCATTCTGACCGCGGCGCTTTGGCCGCGGTCAGAACGGGAAAACCGGCGGTCTCCCGCCGGTTTTCCACTGCCCCTAAGAATCCTCCAAGGCGGCGCAGCGAGCTGCGCCGCCGAGGGGATTCTGACAATCCTTACCGCCATCCTGTTCCTGGCGGCTCGCCCGCCAGGAACAGGATGGCGGTAAGGATTGTCGTGGGGCCCCTGGGGGCCCCTGCAGTGCCCATGCCAATGGCATGGGCACTGCAGGGGCCCCCGTAAGAGGGCCCCGCTAGTATTTCACTGTCTGCATAGCAGACAGTGAAATACGCGACGGGTGCAGTAGCACCCGTCGCACCTTCCCACTCCGCCGGCTCGATTACGAGCCGGCATCCTCGTGGGAAGGGAGTTTTTCCCTGGGCTGGCGGGCGGTCTTTTGGAGACCGCCCGCCAGCCCAGGGAAAAACTCATAATACCCTCCGCGGTCTTCTGACCGCGGAGCGGTATTATGGAGGGCGGCATCCTGGCGGGCGGCCTCCGCCGCCCGCCAGGGTCATAATGAGGCCCAGAGTCCTCACCTACTTGAAGAGAAGAGGGGCGCAGGTGGCAATGTTACAAGAGACCCACTTGATAGCAGGGGAGGTTGTGAAACTGAGACGAAGATGGAGAGGACAGGTGTTTGCCACAGAGTACTCGGCTTATGCGAGGGGAGCATTGATATGGGTCAGGGCTGGGGTCCCACTGATAATAGACTCATCCAACATAGACCGAGAGGGCAGATTTGTGGTGTTAGAAGGGAGACTGCATGGTACTCCAGTCGTCATGAGTTGCATTTATGCTCCCAATCAGGACCAGGTCCCCTTCCTGACCAAGTCATCGAGCCACCTCACCCGTCAATGTGCAGGAGAATTACTAGTGGGAGGGGACTTCAATGCAATACTGGACATTAACATGGACAGATCGACCCCTCCGCTGCGGGGTGCGGTGTCCACTAGAACAGCCAGGAAGCTCTGTGAATGGTTGGACTCCTGGGGGCTTGTGGATGTCTGGCGGGAACAACACCCAAGAGACAGCGACTACTCTTATTACTCAGGCCTCCACCGACTGCACACAAGAATTGATAGAATAACATGCACCACGGGCCTGGCGCGTTATGTGACCCACGCAGAGTACCTTGGCCGCACACTATCAGACCATAACCCCTTACTGGTGACACTGAGTATTCTGGGGGACAGGCCCCCAATACCATCGTGGAGACTGCTCCCCGCTGCGCTGGAGGATCAGGCGTATAGAGAGGCCCTTCGTTTCCATTTGACAGAACATATCAAGATTAATAGTGGATCTACCGGGTCTAGGGCAACTGAGTGGGAAACACTTAAAGTGGTGACGAGGGGTTTCTGCCTGGGCCAGTCGGTGGGGGTGAAACGCACACTTGAAAGGGAACTGACCTCCTTAGAGAAGAAAATACACAAATGGGAAGTGAGACGGGATACTGGAGCCCAAGAGAATGAAGAATATAAGCGTGCCCGTAGAGAACACTCCCAGATTGAAGCACAGCTTAGATGCCATAGCACACAAAAATACCTAACATCAGTACAATCAGAGGAAGGTAGGTCAGGTAGGCTGCTAGCTTGGCTGGTACGCCCGGGCGGAGGAGGAGAACCCATCACGAGTGTACAAGACAAAGAGGGAATTTGCAGGCGAAGCCCAGGCCCAATCAATGAAGCTTTTAGGGGATATTATATGCACCTATATAGGAAACCCCAGGACTTAGGGGCTGAAGCCTTTCGGGATTTCCTCCAGCGAATCGCTCTCCCAACCTTAGACCCAGAGGGGAGAGACAGTCTGGGGGGTCCGGTACCAGCGGAGGAAATCAGTGAGGCCATATTGCAATTAGCTCCCGGGAAGACCCCTGGTACAGACGGTCTTCCAATGGACTTTTACAAAAAATACAAGACACCGATAGTGCCCCAACTAGCTGAGGTATACGCGGAGGCTCTGCGACGAAGAGAACTAACAGGCACACTGCGTGAGGCCTTGGTAGTGCCGCTACTCAAAACCAAAAACAGGGAGGCACCAGTGACTGACTTCCGCCCTTTATCAATGCTGAACAGCGATTTTAAGATCCTCAGTAAGATTATGGCTAACAGACTACTCCCCCGAATGACCGCACTAGTGCATGCAGACCAAAATGGTTTTGTTCCTGGCCGCAGCACATCGTTAAACTTGAGGTGGATCTTTGCTATTTTACATATGCCAGCAGCAGAGAAACTACCCACAGGGGCCCTTTTAGCAGTAGACTTCGAAAAGGCCTTCGACTCGATCAGGTGGGATTACCTCAAGGCTGTGATGCTAGAGATGGGACTAGGAGAAAATTGGGTGAGGTGGGTGGACCTACTGTACGCCTCCCCGCTGGCTAGGGTGAAGACAGGCAGAACAATATCTACTACATACCCGGTATATCGAGGAACCAGGCAGGGATGCCCCCTATCCCCACTGCTATTTGCTCTGGCAATTGAGCCCCTAGCGGCCAAACTGCGACAGGACGGAGTCGGTAAAGGAATTAATTGGGGCCCAGACGAGCATATCATCTCCCTATACGCGGACGACATTTTGGTGTATTTAAGAGATGGACCAAGTGGCCTCCCGTGGGTTTTAAAGAACCTAGAGGACTTCAGGGAATTATCGGGACTTCGCCTTAATCGAAGCAAAACATTTGTATTCCCTATATTGCCAAACAACGTATGCCCCAAAACGTGCCCAAGAGATGTGTGTTGGGCCCCGCGGACCTTTAAATATCTGGGGATCCAGATATTTCATGAGTTGGCCGACCTCCGTGATGGTAACCTGGGTAGAGCACTCCGGTCACTGCGCGCCTCAGTTGGGTTTTGGCGATCACTAAAACTAACAACAATGGCCAGAGTGGCACTGTCTAAAATGGTGATGCTTCCCCGTCTCCTATACTACTTTGCTAACATCCCGTTGTGGGTCCCTCCTGCATGGTTTCGGGAATTGAACGCTTTGCTTCGGGAATTGATATGGGATGTGGGTCGTAGGCGCACAGCACTGTCGACTATGTGTAGACCGACGCAGGCGGGGGGCCTGGGGGCTCCTGACTTTGAGGCATACTACCTGGCATCCCAACTGCAGTGGGTGGCGGGCTGGACAGTGGGCAGGGGGCAGCTGGACCTATTTAACTCCCATGGCGTGCTGGACATAGACCGAATAATAGCACGTATGATGGGGAAAAAGCTCTCCCCTATCGGGGACAACTTAATGACTAGCACTGCGTTAGCATGCTGGAAAAGGTGCATGAGAAGAACTGGAGTTAGTCCACCCTACTCTCCGGCGCTGCCATTACCGGTTTTAGGAGTGGAGCCGAAAGGAGTTGGACTTGGGGGACGAGAGTTGGGTGCATGGACGGATGCAGGAGTTACGACGGTGGGAGAACTCTTTAGGGAAGGTAAGCTACAGAGCTTCACCGAATTGGTGGTAAGGGGAATCCCTCAGGGTCAATTTCTTTTGCACAGGAGACTAGTGCACACTCTGAAGGACCATTGGGATACGATTAATGCGGAACCCGGGGTCCACGGAGTATTACACCTCCTGCTAACCTCGGGGGAAGAACCCCACTTGATTACGAAAATATACCGAGCCCAAATAGAGTCTGCTCTGGACCCCATGCGCGGGCTAAGGGAGAGATGGGAGAAAACAATCGGGCATGAACTAACTGAGTCAGACTGGAACAGAGCTCTGGCCTATCCCCGGAGGATATCGTGCAATACCCGGTTACAATATATCCAATATAACTTTTGCATAGAACATACCTTACCCCTCACCGACTGTTTCGCATATATGGGGGATCCCCCAGGACTTGCCCCAGGTGTGACAAATGCGAGGCAGACTTTGACCACATGATGTGGCAATGAGAAGTGTTACAGCTGGGCTGGAAAGCAGTTATAGAGCACATGTCAGGATTATATGACACAATACTACCATTAACCCCCGATGTCTGCCTGCTGGGTCTGAAGACGAACACGTCACAGGGGAAGATTGAGGGTCGCTTCCTGGATCTTGCCCTGGCTCTCTACAAGAGATTAATCACAAAGGGGTGGAAGGCTTCTAGCCAACCCTCACTGGCTGAATGGAAAAGCGATGTCACAAGGTGGGCCGGGGCGGAATTGCAGGTATAAAAGACGGAGGATGCAAAGGGGATCCGGCAGACTCCCATGGCCCCAGGGTGGGAAGAACTAATGATGAACTGGGTTGCCACAAGAGAAAGACCACTAACTCCCAATACAGCGGCAACAGAAGCAGAAACCTGAGTGAATACGGAAAGTGGGCAGGGGATTTCCCCAACAATAACACTAATGTAGAGGTGGAAAACATTAAGGGAAAAACTAGTAAAAGACACAATCAGCTCATAGCAAACTGCAGGGAACAGCCCGGAGAGGAACATAAGTTGAACGCAGAGAGCAGTAGCAAAATACACGAGTAAGATTGGCAGTCCCCCCCAAGTAAAACCCCCTCAGGGAATTACCCCCGCAACCCAACACTAGTTCCACCCACAAAAGCCATTAAGTATGTATATAGTTTAATGTTGAGTTGAAGCTGTCATAAGTATATGAAAAACGAACGGGTAACACAGCACTGCAAGAACCAGACACCCATAGAAATCCACGCTAGGACCACAAACCTAGCAGATAACAGAGATCGACAGAGCCCTGGGTGAGCGTTCAACCACAACACAAGATATTTATAAACGCAAGTACAATGTTACATCCTTTTAAATAATAGGCATAACAAGAATAAGATGTTCCCAACAATGTGATTATGTGATGTAAACAGCAAACTGTTAATAAAAATATATTTAAAAAGAAAAAGTATGGAGTCTGTCAAGGGCAGTGTGCATGTACTAGGTGCGGGGTCCCTTAGGGTGGCACAACACATGCTGATTTCAACATGTATTCATTTAACAAGCTGTAAACATTGTAATTCAACTGTACAGTTATGTATGCATAGGTATGAGCTGTAGTGGGCAACTGTAAACACACCAGGAGCCAAAGTGGGGCACAGAGATCTGAAAATAGAGATGCCAAAGGGTGCAGTAAGTCACCATAGACATAGGGAATCAGGCTGCCAGGTCCAATGTCTAACACAAAACTGCAATGGAAAGTGAAGTTACAGTGTCTTACCTGTGTGTCACTGGAAGTACTGTTGAATGAGTGAACTTCTGTTGTCCACATCTTCTTCCTCTGCCTCCTCTTTCTCACTGTCCACAGGCTCCACTGCTGCCACAAGACCATTTCCAGGCTCATCCTCCTGTAGAAAATGCACCTGGCGTCTGAAGACCAGGTTGTGCAAAATGCAACATGCAATGATGATCTGGCACACCTTCTGGGGTGAGTAGTACAGGGATCCATCTGTCAGATGCAGGCACAGGAACCTGGCCTTCAGGAGGCCAAAGGTCGGCTCAATAATCCTCTTTGTTCGCCCATGTTCCTCATTGTAACGTTCCTCTGCCCTTGTCCTGTCATTCCTCACTGGGGTCAGTAGCCATGAGAGGTTGGGGTAACCAAAGTCACCTGCAAATATTCGAGGGATACCTGTTAGACAGACACTCACCCTTAGGGACAACCCCACACCCATATATCTACATCAACTGGGTGGGGGCCATGGGCTCACTTATTAGCCACTTATTAGCCTCTGGAGTTGAGACATCACATATGGGATGCTGCTATTTCTCAAGATAAAGGCATCATGCACAGAGCCAGGATACTTGGCATTCACATGGGAGATGTACTGGTCCGCCAAACACACCATCTGCACATTCAGAGAGTGAAAGCTTTTCCTATTCCTGAACACTTGTTCATTCCTCCGGGAGGGGACAAATGCTATATGTGTACCATCAATGGCACCAATGATGTTGGGGATATGTCCCAGGGCATTGAAGTCAGCTTTCACTGTGGCCAAACCCTCCACCTGGGGGAATACGATGTAGCTGCGCATGTGTTTCAGCAGGGCAGACAACACTCTGGTCAACACTCCTGATGCCATGGCCACTGTCACTTGGAAGGAACCACTTGCCAGGAAATGAAGCACTGACAGGACCTGCACAAGAGGGGGGGGATACCTGTTGGCTGGCAGATAGCTGAAATCAGGTCTGGCTCCAATTGGGCACACAGTTCTTGGATTGTTGCCCTATCAAGTCTGTAGGTCAGGATAATGTGTCTGTCCTCCACTGTCGCCAGGTCCACCAGGGGTCTGTACACGGGGGGATGTCTCCATCTCATATTCATCCTCAGCGGTTGAAGTCTAGGGAGAAAAACTGTAAGCAGAGGGTCATATTCACACATATGTTGTAATAAAAATGCATTTCTTCCTTTACAGAAACAGTATGTGAATTCGAGAGTCAGTTGATGTGCCAATGTCTGCTGTGACGCAGTTAGGTGCCATGGCTGTGCCCCCCTGAATTGGCTGCCTGACCTCTGAGGAGAGACAAATGGAAATGAGGTAATTCTGCTGGCTTTGTGCGCCGTAGCAGTCAGCGGTCGACGACCGCCGCGCAACTTCACATTGGTTAACATTGGGTCCCATGGGTTCCAGGAGCCAATGGTGAAGTACGCCGGCGGTGACGGTACGCACCGCCGCAGACGTGACCACCATTTTCTATCTGTTCACTCACTTGCTACCTGACCTTCAACAGGAGAGGACCTACACTGCAAGTGCTGCTGTGACCTGTGTCTGGAACCGACAATGGCTGAAGTGTCTGGGGAAAGGGCCATTGCCTTCACTTCGAAGGAGTTGGAGAGACTGGTGGATGGGGTCCTACCCCAGTACACTTTACTCTATGGTCCTCCAGACAAACAGGTGAGAACTCTATGAGCATGATGTGTGGGCCATGAATGTATGGAGTGCTGTGTGTGTAAGCCTCATGTAGGGGGGGGGGCTAAGAGGTCCTGGGCAGAGTGCTGCAAGTATGGTGGACAATGTATGTGCGTAAGGGGATGGGAGGGATATGGTGGGCCATGAGTATGACAGTCCGGACGGTATGACTAATCCCTTTTCTGCTGTTTTTTTCCTGAAGGTCAGCACCCATCAGAAGAAGGGTATTTGGTGTGCCATCGCCAAGGAGGTGCGGACCCTGGGGGTATTTGAAAGGTGGAGCACCCACTGCCGCAAACGCTGGGAGGACCTGTGCCGCTGGGCAAGGAAGACAGCGGAGGCCCAGCTGGGCCTGGCCTCCCAATGAGGAAGGGGTGCCCATCGTACCCTGACCCCCCTGATGTTCCGCATCCTGGCGGTGGCCTATCCGGAGTAGGATGGGCGCTTGAAGGCATCACAGCAGCCACACGGGGTGAGTACAGATTCAGAATCATGACTTTGCGCGTGTTAAGGTTTTACCTGGGTGGGGGATGTGGGCTGTGGGTGCCCCTAGGCCAGGGTGAACATGGCAGGGTAGGTCCCTTGTTGGGCAGGCTCTGAAGCACTCCAACCCCAATAGTGTTAGTGGCCATCTACTACTGGGCAGGGTCCGGTTGGTTTCAGGTGTGCAGCTGATGGCATTAGGCAACGTACCCCATGGGCTGGTGACTAGCTATGTAACTGGTAGTGCATGGCCTAGTGCATAGGGCTGATCCCTGTGTGTTGTGTACGCCAATGGTAGTGTTGTTGCGGGCATTGACCAAGTGTATCCTCTGTCTCTCCCTCCCCTTCTTGTTTTGTCACCCTGTTCTATTGTGCATTAGCATCATCTGGCGGAGGAGCAGAGGCACCGGCGACGGAGGGAGCTGCATCCCACATGGGTCTGGAGGCCAAATCCACCGACGGTGAGGGCCCCAGTGGGACGAAGGGCAAGGGGAGCACCACGACGGAGACAGGAGGGGACACTACAGACAGCAACTCCTCCTCCGATGGAAGCTCCCTGGCGGTGGCGGACACCTCTGTGCCCACCCAAACAACAGGTACAGCTGCCACCCCCGTACCAGCACCGCCCTCCCAGCAGCCCCTCAGCGTGTTTCCCGTGCCCGCTCACCCAGGAGGTTGGGCATCTCCTTCGCCCCAGGCACCTCACGCCCTGCCCCAGTAAAGTATTGTGATGTATAAAGGTGTACACTGTGGTGGAGTGGAAGGCCCCAGTATTTTAATATGCACACTCTGCTGTGAGGTGTATGATGGTGGCATAGCTCTACCAAATATCCATAGGCATTATTAGATGTCACAGTTAATGATGGTGAATGACTGGGCTTTTGCATCACAGGGAGAGATACTGAAGACTCCAGGCTACCCAGCAGCACTATACAGAAATGGAGGGTCCCAAAATGTGCCTGGTCATAAATTGTCAGTGATAAATGCATGGCAGACTGCAAAGATAAACCTTGAATAGAAAGAGACAGTGACAAAATGAACGCCCCTAGGTGAGTGATCTCTTTAAAGAAGCACTGTGTAGGAAGGGGTTTGCTAAGTGGAATATAATAGAGATGAACACTTTGGCCCTGTAAGGAAATGCCTCCTTGGCATGGTTGCCCCCTGACTTTTTGCCTTTGCTGATGCTATGTTTACAATTGAAAGTGTGCTGAGGCCTGCTAACCAGGCCCCAGCACCAGTGTTCTTTCCCTAACCTGTACTTTTGTATCCACAATTGGCAGACCCTGGCATCCAGATAAGTCCCTTGTAACTGGTACTTCTAGTACCAAGGGCCCTGATGCCAAGGAAGGTCTCTAAGGGCTGCAGCATGTCTTATGCCACCCTGGAGACCTCTCACTCAGCACAGACACACTGCTTACCAGCTTGTGTGTGCTAGTGAGGACAAAACGAGTAAGTCGACATGGCACTCCCCTCAGGGTGCCATGCCAGCCTCTCACTGCCTATGCAGTATAGGTAAGACACCCCTCTAGCAGGCCTTACAGCCCTAAGGCAGGGTGCACTATACCATAGGTGAGGGTACCAGTGCATGAGCATGGTACCCCTACAGTGTCTAAACAAAACCTTAGACATTGTAAGTGCAGGGTAGCCATAAGAGTATATGGTCTGGGAGTCTGTCAAACACGAACTCCACAGCACCATAATGGCTACACTGAAAACTGGGAAGTTTGGTATCAAACTTCTCAGCACAATAAATGCACACTGATGCCAGTGTACATTTTATTGTAAAATACACCACAGAGGGCACCTTAGAGGTGCCCCCTGAAACTTAACCGACTGTCTGTGTAGGCTGACTAGTTCCAGCAGCCTGCCACACCAGAGACATGTTGCTGGCCCCATGGGGAGAGTGCCTTTGTCACTCTGAGGCCAGTAACAAAGCCTGCACTGGGTGGAGATGCTAACACCTCCCCCAGGCAGGAGCTGTAACACCTGGCGGTGAGCCTCAAAGGCTCACCCCTTTGTCACAGCCCAGCAGGGCACTCCAGCTTAGTGGAGTTGCCCGCCCCCTCCGGCCACGGCCCCCACTTTTGGCGGCAAGGCTGGAGGGAACAAAGAAAGCAACAAGGAGGAGTCACTGGCCAGTCAGGACAGCCCCTAAGGTGTCCTGAGCTGAGGTGACTCTGACTTTTAGAAATCCTCCATCTTGCAGATGGAGGATTCCCCCAATAGGGTTAGGATTGTGACCCCCTCCCCTTGGGAGGAGGCACAAAGAGGGTGTACCCACCCTCAGGGCTAGTAGCCATTGGCTACTAACCCCCCAGACCTAAACACGCCCTTAAATTTAGTATTTAAGGGCTACCCTGAACCCTAGAAAATTAGATTCCTGCAACTACAAGAAGAAGGACTGCCTAGCTGAAAACCCCTGCAGAGGAAGACCAGAAGACGACAACTGCCTTGGCTCCAGAAACTCACCGGCCTGTCTCCTGCCTCCCAAAGATCCTGCTCCAGCGACGCCTTCCAAAGGGACCAGCGACCTCGACATCCTCTGAGGACTGCCCCTGCTTCGAAAAGACAAGAAACTCCCGAGGACAGCGGACCTGCTCCAAGAAAAGCTGCAACTTTGTTTCCAGCAGCTTTAAAGAACCCTGCAAGCTCCCCGCAAGAAGCGTGAGACTTGCAACACTGCACCCGGCGACCCCGACTCGGCTGGTGGCGATCCAACACCTCAGGAGGGACCCCAGGACTACTCTAAGACTGTGAGTACAAAAACCTGTCCCCCCTGAGCCCCCACAGCGCCGCCTGCAGAGGGAATCCCGAGGCTTCCCCTGACCGCGACTCTTTGAATCCAAAGTCCCGACACCTGGGAGAGACCCTGCACCCGCAGCCCCCAGGACCTGAAGGACCGGACTTTCACTGGAGGAGTGACCCCCAGGAGTCCCTCTCCCTTGACCAAGTGGAGGTTTCCCCGAGGAACCCCCCCCTTGCCTGCCTGCAGCGCTGAAGAGATCCCTAGATCTCCCATTGACTTCTATTACAAACCCGACGCTTGTTTCTACACTGCACCCGGCCGCCCCCGCGCTGCTGAGGGTGAAATTTCTGTGTGGGCTTGTGTCCCCCCCGGTGCCCTACAAAACCCCCCTGGTCTGCCCTCCGAAGACGCGGGTACTTACCTGCAAGCAGACCGGAACCGGGGCACCCCCTTCTCTCCATTCTAGCCTATGTGTTTTGGGCACCACTTTGAACTCTGCACCTGACCGGCCCTGAGCTGCTGGTGTGGTGACTTTGGGGTTGCTCTGAACCCCCAACGGTGGGCTACCTTGGACCAAGAACTAAGCCCTGTAAGTGCCTTACTTACCTGGTTAACCTAACAAATACTTACCTCCCCTAGGAACTGTGAAAATTGCACTGTGTCCACTTTTAAAACAGCTATTTGTGAATAACTTGAAAAGTATACATGCAATTTTGATGATTTGAAGTTCCTAAAGTACTTACCTGCAATACCTTTCGAATGAGATATTACATGTAGAACCTGTGGTTCTTAAAATAAACTAAGAAAAGATATTTTTCTATATAAAAACCTATTGGCTGGATTTGTCTCTGAGTGTGTGTACCTCATTTATTGTCTGTGTATGTACAACAAATGCTTAACACTACTCCTTGGATAAGCCTACTGCTCGACCACACTACCACAAAATAGAGCATTAGTATTATCTCTTTTTACCACTATTTTACCTCTAAGGGGAACCCTTGGACTCTGTGCATGCTATTCCTTACTTTGAAATAGCACATACAGAGCCAACTTCCTACATTGGTGGATCAGCGGTGGGGTACAAGACTTTGCATTTGCTGGACTACTCAGCCAATACCTGATCACACGACAAATTCCAAAATTGTCATTAGAAATTCATTTTTGCAATTTGAAAGTTTTCTAAATTCTTAAAAGTCCTGCTAGGGCCTTGTGTGTTAAGTCCCTGTTTAGCATTGTCTTTTTAGAGTTTAAAAGTTTGTTAAAAGTTTGAATTAGATTCTAGAAACAGTTTTAGATTCTTAAAAAAGTATTCCAACTCTTAGCAGAATAATGTCTGATACAGAGATGCAGGTGGTGGAACTCGACACCACACCTTACCTCCATCTTAAGATGAGGGAGCTAAGGTCTCTCTGTAATATCAAAAAAATAACCATTGGCTCCAGACCTACCAAAATTCAGCTCCAGGAGCTGTTGGCAGAGTTTGAAAAAGCCAACCCCTCTGATGATGACCTCACAGAGGAAGAAATTAGTGACTTGGAGGCCAATGTCCCTCCTCCAGTCCTAAATAGGGAGAACAGGACCCCTCAAGTCCTGTCTCCAACTGTGTTAGTCAGAAATAGTGAGTCCCTCACAGGAGGGTCCCACATTTCTGAAATCACTGAGGATGCTCTCAGTGAAGATGACCTCCTGTTAGCCAGGATGGCCAAAAGATTGGCTTTAGAGAGACAGCTCCTAGCCATAGAAAGGGAAAGACAAGAGATGGGCCTAGGACCCATCAATGGTGGCAGCAATATAAATAGGGTCAGAGATTCTCCTGACATGTTAAAAATCCCCAAAGGGATTGTGACAAAATTTGAAGATGGTGATGACATCACCAAGTGGTTCACAGCTTTTGAGAGGGCTTGTGTAACCAGAAAAGTGAACAGATCTCACTGGGGTGCTCTCCTTTGGGAAATGTTCACTGGAAAGTGTAGGGATAGACTCCTCACACTCTCTGGAAAAGATGCAGAATCTTATGACCTCATGAAGGGTACCCTGATTGAGGGCTTTGGATTCTCCACTGAGGAGTACAGGATTAGGTTCAGGGGGGCTCAAAAATCCTCGAGCCAGACCTGGGTTGACTTTGTTGACTACTCAGTGAAAACACTAGATGGTTGGATTCAAGGCAGTGGTGTAAGTAATTATGATGGGCTGTACAATTTATTTGTGAAAGAACACCTGTTAAGTAATTGTTTCAATGATAAACTGCATCAGCATCTGGTAGACCTAGGACCAATTTCTCCCCAAGAATTGGGAAAGAAGGCGGACCATTGGGTCAAGACAAGGGTGTCCAAGACTTCAACAGGGGGTGACCAGAAGAAAGGGGTCACAAAGACTCCCCAGGGGAAGGGTGATGAGACAACCAAAACTAAAAATAGTAAAGAGTCTTCTACAGGCCCCCAAAAACCTGCACAGGAGGGTGGGCCCAGAGCCTCTTCACAAAACAATGGGTACAAGGGTAAAAACTTTGATCCCAAAAAGGCCTGGTGTCATAGCTGTAAACAGCATGGACACCAAACTGGAGACAAGGCCTGTCCCAAGAAAGGTTCCACTCCAAACTCCCATCCAGGTAACACTGGTATGGCTAGTCTCCAAGTGGGATCAACAGTGTGCCCAGAGCAAATCAGGGTCCACACTGAAGCTACTCTAGTTTCTGAGGGTGGGGTGGATTTAGCCACACTAGCTGTCTGGCCGCCTAACATGCAAAAATACAGACAGCAACTCTTAATTAATGGGACTAGGATAGAGGGCCTGAGGGATACAGGTGCCAGTGTCACCATGGTGACAGAGAAACTGGTTTCCCCTGGCCAATACCTGACTGGAAAAACTTACACAGTCACCAACGCTGACAATCAGAGAAAAGTACATCCCATGGCAATGGTTACTTTAGAATGGGGAGGGGTCAATGGCCTGAAACAGGTGGTGGTCTCCTCAAATATCCCAGTGGACTGTCTGCTTGGAAATGACCTGGAGTCCTCAGCATGGGCTGAGGTAGAACTAAAAACCCATGCAGCAATGCTGGGTATCCCTGAACTGGTGTGTGTGAAAACAAGAGCACAATGCAAGGCACAGGGTGAAAAAGTAGAGCTGGAGTCTGGAAAAATGGCCCATCCTACCAAGAGAACAGGAAAGTCAGTTGGGAAACCAACTGCATCACAGCAAAAGAAAGGGAACCTCTCTTCTCAGGAAGAAGTTCTGCCCTCTGAGGGAACTGAGCCTTTGGAGCTTGAACCTTATCAGGTTGAGCTCTTGGGCCCAGGGGGACCCTCAAGGGAGGAGCTGTGTAAGGGACAAGAAACCTGTCCCTCTCTTGAAGGCCTTAGGCAGCAAGCTGCTGAAGAGTCCAAAGGCAAGAAAAATGGAACACATAGGGTCTATTGGGAAGATGGACTCCTGTACACTGAGGCCAGAGACCCCAAACCTGGTGCCACTAGGAGAGTGGTAGTGCCTCAGCTGTTCAGGAAGTTCATCCTAACACTGGCCCATGACATTCCCCTTGCTGGACATTTGGGACAAACCAAGACGTGGGAGAGGTTAGTCAACCACTTCTACTGGCCCAATATGTCCAACATGGTTAAGGAGTTTTGCCTCTCCTGCCCCACCTGTCAAGCCAGTGGTAAGACAGGTGGGCATCCAAAGGCCCCCCTCATTCCACTTCCAGTGGTGGGGGTTCCCTTTGAAAGAGTGGGTGTGGACATAGTTGGTCCACTAGAACCTCCCACAGCCTCAGGAAATATGTATATCCTGGTAGTAGTGGATCATGCTACCAGGTATCCTGAAGCTATTCCCCTTAGGTCGACTACTGCCCCTGCAGTAGCCAAGGCCCTCATTGGTATCTTTACCAGAGTGGGTTTCCCTAAGGAGGTGGTGTCTGACAGAGGTACCAACTTCATGTCAGCATACCTAAAGCACATGTGGAATGAGTGTGGAGTGACTTATAAATTCACTACACCATACCATCCACAAACTAATGGCTTGGTTGAGAGATTCAACAAGACATTAAAAGGCATGATCATGGGGCTCCCAGAAAAACTCAAAAGGAGATGGGATGTCCTCTTGCCATTTCTGCTTTTCGCTTACAGAGAGGTGCCACAGAAGGGAGTAGGATTCTCACCCTTTGAACTTCTGTTTGGTCATCCTGTAAGGGGACCACTTGCCCTTGTTAAAGAAGGCTGGGAGAGACCTCTCCATGAGCCTAAACAGGACATAGTGGACTATGTACTTGGCCTTCGCTCTAGAATGGCAGAGTACATGGAAAAGGCAACCAAAAACCTTGAGGCCAGCCAACAACTCCAGAAGTTTTGGTATGACCAAAAGGCTGCACTGGTTGAGTTCCAACCAGGGCAGAAAGTCTGGGTTCTGGAGCCTGTGGCTCCCAGGGCACTCCAGGACAAATGGAGTGGCCCTTACCCAGTGCTAGAAAGGAAGAGTCAGGTCACCTACCTGGTGGACCTGGGCACAAGCAGGAGCCCCAAGAGGGTGATCCATGTGAACCGCCTTAAGCTCTTCCATGACAGGGCTGATGTGAATCTGTTAATGGTAACAGATGAGGATCAGGAGGCAGAGAGTGAACCTCTCCCTGATCTTCTGTCATCAGACCCAAAAGATGGCACAGTAGATGGAGTGATCTACTCAGACACCCTCTCTGGCCAACAGCAAGCTGATTGTAGGAGAGTCCTACAACAGTTTCCTGAACTCTTCTCCTTAACCCCTGGTCAGACACACCTGTGTACCCATGATGTGGACACAGGAGACAGCATGCCTGTCAAAAACAAAATCTTTAGACAGTCTGACCATGTTAAGGAAAGCATCAAGGTGGAAGTCCACAAGATGCTGGAATTGGGAGTAATTGAGCGCTCTGACAGCCCCTGGGCTAGCCCAGTGGTCTTAGTCCCCAAACCTCACACCAAAAATGGAAAGAAAGAGATGAGGTTTTGTGTGGACTACAGAGGGCTCAATTCTGTCACCAAGACAGATGCTCATCCAATTCCAAGAGCTGATGAGCTCATAGACAAATTAGGTGCTGCCAAATTCTTAAGTACCTTTGACTTGACAGCAGGGTACTGGCAAATAAAAATGGCACCTGGAGCAAAAGAGAAAACAGCATTCTCCACACCTGATGGGCATTATCAGTTTACTGTTATGCCCTTTGGTTTAAAGAATGCCCCTGCCACCTTCCAAAGGTTGGTGAATCACGTCCTTGCTGGCTTGGAGTCCTTTAGCACAGCTTATCTTGATGATATTGCTGTCTTTAGCTCCACCTGGCAAGATCACCTGGTCCACCTGAAGAAGGTTTTGAAGGCTCTGCAATCTGCAGGCCTCTCTATCAAGGCATCCAAATGCCAGATAGGGCAGGGAACTGTGGTTTACTTGGGCCACCTTGTAGGTGGAGGCCAAGTTCAGCCACTCCAACCCAAGATCCAGACTATTCTGGACTGGGTAGCTCCAAAAACCCAGACTCAAGTCAGGGCATTCCTTGGCTTGACTGGGTATTACAGGAGGTTTGTGAAGGGATATGGATCCATTGTGACAGCCCTCACTGAACTCACCTCCAAGAAAATGCCCAAGAAAGTGAACTGGACTGTGGAATGCCAACAGGCCTTTGACACCCTGAAACAAGCAATGTGCTCAGCACCAGTTCTAAAAGCTCCAGATTATTCTAAGCAGTTCATTGTGCAGACTGATGCCTCTGAACATGGGATAGGGGCAGTTTTGTCCCAAACAAATGATGATGGCCTTGACCAGCCTGTTGCTTTCATTAGCAGGAGGTTACTCCCCAGGGAGCAGCGTTGGAGTGCCATTGAGAGGGAGGCCTTTGCTGTGGTTTGGTCCCTGAAGAAGCTGAGACCATACCTCTTTGGGACTAACTTCCTAGTTCAAACTGACCACAGACCTCTCAAATGGCTGATGCAAATGAAAGGTGAAAATCCTAAACTGTTGAGGTGGTCCATCTCCCTACAGGGAATGGACTTTATAGTGGAACACAGACCTGGGACTGCCCATGCCAATGCAGATGGCCTTTCCAGGTTCTTCCACTTAGAAAATGAAGACTCTCTTGGGAAAGGTTAGTCTCATCCTCTTTCGTTTGGGGGGGGGTTGTGTAAGGAAATGCCTCCTTGGCCATGTCGACTTACTCGTTTTGTCCTCACTAGCACACACAAGCTGGTAAGCAGTGTGTCTGTGCTGAGTGAGAGGTCTCCAGGGTGGCATAAGACATGCTGCAGCCCTTAGAGACCTTCCTTGGCATCAGGGCCCTTGGTACTAGAAGTACCAGTTACAAGGGACTTATCTGGATGCCAGGGTCTGCCAATTGTGGATACAAAAGTACAGGTTAGGGAAAGAACACTGGTGCTGGGGCCTGGTTAGCAGGCCTCAGCACACTTTCAATTGTAAACATAGCATCAGCAAAGGCAAAAAGTCAGGGGGCAACCATGCCAAGGAGGCATTTCCTTACAGGCCCTCATTACGACCTTGGCGGGCGGCTGAAACCTAGTTTCCGCCCGCCGGCCCAGCTGGGATCCCGGCCGCAACACAGGAGCCGGCTCCAAATGGCGGTGTTGCGGCCGTGCGATGGGTGCAGTTGCACCCGTTGCGCTTTTCACTGTCTGCTATGCAGACAGTGAAAAGCTGCCCGGGGCCCTGTCAGGGGGCCCCTGCACTGCCCATGCGGTAGGGGGACTCGTAATCCCCTGCTGCCCTGGCGGATTACTACCGCCGAGGCCATTGTGGCGGAAAACCGCCGGCCCCGTGGTGCGACGTCGTAATGCCCTGAGAAGCACCGCCAGCCTGTTGGCGGTGCTTCCGTCATTACAGCCCTGGCGGTCTTGTACCGCCGGGGTTGTAATGACCCCCTTTATTTGATGTCTGGAGCAATAATGGGTTAAAACCATTGGGTCAACTACAGTGCTACTATAGTCTTTTGGCAATTAAGTGTTTTGATATTTATGACTTAGGCATGCCCTAGACGTTTATATGTGTGCTGTGATGTGTCAGCTCAAGACTGCTCCCCACTGGAGAACAGATAAATAGCAGAAGTAGGAAGCTGGCTCTGTATACACTATCTCAAAGTGAGAGATAGTGTGCACAGAGTCCAGGGGTTCCCCAAGAATCTTGACAGAGGCAATAAGAGATAATACTAATGCTCTATTTGTAGTAGTGTGGTTGAGCAGTTAGGCTTATCAGAGAGTAGTGTTAAGCATTTGTTCTACCCACACAAGCAATAAGTGAGAACACACATTCAATGACCTAACTCCAGGTCAATAGGTTTTTATATAGAAACATATTCTTTTGTTTATTTATTTTTAGAACCACAAGATTCAGATTGCAGACAATAAATGTAAGGTACTTTGCATAGTAACACTTAGAACTCGGAACCAAAACAGTAATGTACACAGTTTTTCATAAAATGGGAATAAGCTATTTTAAAAATGGACACTGTGCAATTTTCAACAGGTCCTGGGGAGGCAAGTACAGTATAGTTATTAGGGTAAGTAAATCACTTACAATTTAGTCTCTGGGGCATAGGTAGCCCACCATTGGGGGTTCAAGTCAACCCCAAACACCCAGCACCAGCAACACAGGGCCAGTCAGGTGCAGAGGTCACAGAGGAGCCAAAATAACATGGGCGCCTATGGAGACAAGGGGTGTTCTGGTTCCGGTCTGCTGGCAGGTAAGTACCTGCGTCCTTAATGGCAGAATAGGGTGGTTTTATAGAGCACTAGGGGAGAGGAGGAGGGGGTGTCCCAATAGGCACACAAAGTACACCCTCAGTGGCACAGGGGCGGCCGGGTGCAGTGGGCAAACAAGGCGTCGGCTTTGTGATAGAAATCAATGGAGGGACCTGGGGGTCACTCAGATGTTGCAGGCAGGGCACAGGGGGCTTCTCGGGCCAGCCACCGACTGGGCAAGGGTGATGTGCTGCCTGCTGGTCACTGCTGCACTGGTAGTTGGTTCTTCACGAGCCTGGGGGCTGCGGGTGCAGTGCTTCTTCCAGGTGTTGGGTTTCTTCTTTCCCGGCAGTTGTGGTCAGGTGGGTCCTCGGGATTCCCTCTGCAGGCGTCGTCTTGGGGGTGCAGAGAGGTTAGCCCAGGGTGGACACGTCATCGGAGTCACCTGGGGATCCTCTCTGGGTCGTTGGTTTCTCTGGACACGGGCCAGGGGCGTCGGGTGCAGAGTGGTGGGGACTCACGCTTCTGGAGTGAGGTAGGAGTCCTTCAGAAGAGGTTTCTTCTTCTGTTCTTCTTTGGACAAGGCCGCTATCCATGGGAGTTCTTGATCCTCTGTGATGCATGCAGTCCTCTGGAGGTTTTTCAGAGGTCGGTAGACCTGCAGGATGCATTGCTTTTCTTTTGCAGGTGCTTTGAAGCAGGAGACAGGCCAGTAGGGCTGGTGCCAAGTCAGTTGTTGTCTCCTTTCCTTCTCTGCTGGGATTTCCGCTAAGCAGTCCTTCTTCTTCTTGTGAGGTCATCAGGAACCTGACTTTCTGGGTTTAGGGTCGCCCCTAAATACTAAATTTAAGGGTGTGTTAAGGCTGGAGGGCAGTAGCCAATGGCTACTGTCCCTGAGGGTGACTACACCCTCCTTGTGCCTCCTCCCTTTGGGGAGGGGGCACATCCCTATTCCTATTGGGCTAAATCCTCCAAAACAAGATGGGGGATTTTCTAGGGAATGGTCACTTTAGGGGTGGACCTGGCTGAGGGGGTGACTCCTCCTTGTTTTTCTCATTTTCTCCCCGGACTTGCTGCCAAAAGTGGGGGCTGTGTCCGGGGGGGGCAGGCATCTCCATTAGCTGGAGTGCCCTTGGGCATTGTAACACGAAGTCTGAGCCTTTGAGGCTCACTGCTAGGTTTTACGGTTCCTGCAGGGGGGGAGGTGTGACGCACCTCCCCCAGTGTAGGCTTTGTTTCTGTCCTCAGAGAGCACAAAGGCTCTCACCCCAGGGGGTCAGAAACTTGTCTCTCAGTGGCAGGCTGGCACAGACCAGTCAGTCCTGCACTGAAGGACTGGGTAAAATACTAAAGTGGCCATCTACTACTGGGCAGGGTCCTGTTGGTTTCAGGTGTGCAGCTGATGGCATTAGGCAACGTACCCCATGGGCTGGTGACTAGCTATGTAACTGGTAGTGCATGGCCTAGTGCATAGGGCTGATCCCTGTGTGTTGTGTACGCCAATGGTAGTGTTGTTGCGGGCATTGACCAAGTGTATCCTCTGTCTCTCCCTCCCCTTCTTGTTTTGTCACCCTGTTCTATTGTGCATTAGCATCATCTGGCGGAGGAGCAGAGGCACCGGCGACGGAGGGAGCTGCATCCCACATGGGTCTGGAGGCCGAATCCACCGACGGTGAGGGCACCAGTGGGACGAAGGGCAAGGGGAGCACCACGACGGAGACAGGAGGGGACACTACAGACAGCAACTCCTCCTCCGATGGAAGCTCCCTGGCGGTGGCGGACACCTCTGTGCCCACCCAAACAACAGGTACAGCTGCCACCCCCGTACCAGCACCGCCCTCCCAGCAGCCCCTCAGCGTGTTTCCCGTGCCCCCTCACCCAGGAGGTTGGGCATCTCCTTCGCCCCAGGCACCTCACGCCCTGCCCCAGTAAAGTATTGTGATGTATAAAGGTGTACAATGTGGTGGAGTGGAAGGCCCCAGTATTTTAATATGCACACTCTGCTGTGAGGTGTATGATGGTGGCATAGCTCTACCAAATATCCATAGGCATTATTAGATGTCACAGTTAATGATGGTGAATGACTGGGCTTTTGCATCACAGGGAGAGATACTGAAGACTCCAGGCTACCCAGCAGCACTATACAGAAATGGAGGGTCCCAAAATGTGCCTGGTCATAAATTGTCAGTGATAAATGCATGGCAGACTGCAAAGATAAACCTTGAATAGAAAGAGACAGTGACAAAATGAACGCCCCTAGGTGAGTGATCTCTTTAAAGAAGCACTGTGTAGGAAGGGGTTTGCTAAGTGGAATATAATAGAGATGAACACTTTGGCCCTCATTACGACCTTGGCGGGCGGCTGAAACCTAGTTTCCGCCCGCCGGCCCAGCTGGGATCCCGGCCGCAACACAGGAGCCGGCTCCAAATGGAGCCGGCGGTGTTGCGGCCGTGCGATGGGTGCAGTTGCACCCGTTGCGCTTTTCACTGTCTGCTATGCAGACAGTGAAAAGCTGCCCGGGGCCCTGTCAGGGGGCCCCTGCACTGCCCATGCGGTAGGGGGACTCGTAATCCCCTGCTGCCCTGGCGGATTACTACCGCCGGGGCCATTGTGGCGGAAAACCGCCGGCCCCGTGGTGCGACGTCGTAATGCCCTGAGAAGCACCGCCAGCCTGTTGGCGGTGCTTCCGTCATTACAGCCCTGGCGGTCTTGTACCGCCGGGGTTGTAATGACCCCCTTTATTTGATGTCTGGAGCAATAATGGGTTGAAACCATTGGGTCAACTACAGTGCTACTATAGTCTTTTGGCAATTAAGTGTTTTGATATTTATGACTTAGGCATGCCCTAGACGTTTATATGTGTGCTGTGATGTGTCAGCTCAAGACTGCTCCCCACTGGAGAACAGATAAATAGCAGAAGTAGGAAGCTGGCTCTGTATACACTATCTCAAAGAGAGAGATAGTGTGCACAGAGTCCAGGGGTTCCCCAAGAGGCTTGACAGAGGCAATAAGAGATAATACTAATGCTCTATTTGTAGTAGTGTGGTTGAGCAGTTAGGCTTATCAGAGAGTAGTGTTAAGCATTTGTTCTACCCACACAAGCAATAAGTGAGAACACACATTCAATGACCTAACTCCAGGTCAATAGGTTTTTATATAGAAACATATTCTTTTGTTTATTTATTTTTAGAACCACAAGATTCAGATTGCAGACAATAAATGTAAGGTACTTTGCATAGTAACACTTAGAACTCGGAACCAAAACAGTAATGTACACAGTTTTTCATAAAATGGGAATAAGCTATTTTAAAAATGGACACTGTGCAATTTTCAACAGGTCCTGGGGAGGCAAGTACAGTATAGTTATTAGGGTAAGTAAATCACTTACAATTTAGTCTCTGGGGCATAGGTAGCCCACCATTGGGGGTTCAAGTCAACCCCAAACACCCAGCACCAGCAACACAGGGCCAGTCAGGTGCAGAGGTCACAGAGGAGCCAAAATAACATGGGCGCCTATGGAGACAAGGGGTGTTCTGGTTCCGGTCTGCTGGCAGGTAAGTACCTGCGTCCTTAATGGCAGAATAGGGTGGTTTTATAGAGCACTAGGGGAGAGGAGGAGGGGGTGTCCCAATAGGCACACAAAGTACACCCTCAGTGGCACAGGGGCGGCCGGGTGCAGTGGGCAAACAAGGCGTCGGCTTTGTGATAGAAATCAATGGAGGGACCTGGGGGTCACTCAGATGTTGCAGGCAGGGCACAGGGGGCTTCTCGGGCCAGCCACCGACTGGGCAAGGGTGATGTGCTGCCTGCTGGTCACTGCTGCACTGGTAGTTGGTTCTTCACGAGCCTGGGGGCTGCGGGTGCAGTGCTTCTTCCAGGTGTTGGGTTTCTTCTTTCCCGGCAGTTGTGGTCAGGTGGGTCCTCGGGATTCCCTCTGCAGGCGTCGTCTTGGGGGTGCAGAGAGGTTAGCCCAGGGTGGACACGTCATCGGAGTCACCTGGGGATCCTCTCTGGGTCATTGGTTTCTCTGGACACGGGCCAGGGGCGTCGGGTGCAGAGTGGTGGGGACTCACGCTTCTGGAGTGAGGTAGGAGTCCTTCAGAAGAGGTTTCTTCTTCTGTTCTTCTTTGGACAAGGCCGCTGTCCATGGGAGTTCTTGATCCTCTGTGATGCATGCAGTCCTCTGGAGGTTTTTCAGAGGTCGGTAGACCTGCAGAATGCATTGCTTTTCTTTTGCAGGTGCTTTGAAGCAGGAGACAGGCCAGTAGGGCTGGTGCCAAGTCAGTTGTTGTCTCCTTTCCTTCTCTGCTGGGATTTCCGCTAAGCAGTCCTTCTTCTTCTTGTGAGGTCATCAGGAACCTGACTTTCTGGGTTTAGGGTCGCCCCTAAATACTAAATTTAAGGGTGTGTTAGGGCTGGAGGGCAGTAGCCAATGGCTACTGTCCCTGAGGGTGACTACACCCTCCTTGTGCCTCCTCCCTTTGGGAGGGGGCACATCCCTATTCCTATTGGGCTAAATCCTCCAAAACAAGATGGGGGATTTTCTAGGGAATGGTCACTTTAGGGGTGGACCTGGCTGAGGGGGTGACTCCTCCTTGTTTTTCTCATTTTCTCCCCGGACTTGCTGCCAAAAGTGGGCGCTGTGTCCGGGGGGGACGGGCATCTCCATTAGCTGGAGTGCCCTTGGGCATTGTAACACGAAGTCTGAGCCTTTGAGGCTCACTGCTAGGTCTTACGGTTCCTGCAGGGGGGGAGGTGTGACGCACCTCCCCCAGTGTAGGCTTTGTTTCTGTCCTCAGAGAGCACAAAGGCTCTCACCCCAGGGGGTCAGAAACTTGTCTCTCAGTGGCAGGCTGGCACAGACCAGTCAGTCCTGCACTGAAGGACTGGGTAAAATACAGGGGGCATCTCTAAGATGCCCTATGTGTGCATTTTATAATAAATCCAACACTGGCATCAGTGTGGGTTTATTATTCTGAGAAGTTTGATACCAAACTTCCCAGTATTCAGTGTAGCCATTATGGAACTGTGGAGTTCGTTTTGACAAACTCCCAGACCATATACTTAATATGGCCACACTGTACTTACAATATCTAAGAATGGACATAGACACTGTAGGGGCATATTGCTCATGCAGCTATGCCCTCACCTGTGGTATAGTGCACCCTGCCTTAGGGCGTTAAGGCGTGCTAAAGGGGTGACTTACCTATGCCACAGGCAGTATTTTGTGTGCATGGCATCCTGAGGGGGATGCCATGTCGACTTTGCCTTTTTCTCCCCACCAACACACAAAATCTGCAAGGGCAGTGTGCATGTATTAGGTGAGGGGTCCCTTAGGGTGGCACAACACATGCTGCAACCTTTAGGGACCTTCCCTGGTCAATGGGCCCTTGGTACCACTGGTACCTTTTGCAAGGGACTTATCTGTGTGCCAGGGGTGTGCCAATTGTGGAAGGAAGGTACATTTTTAGTGAAAGAACACTGGTGCTGGGGCCTGGTTGGCAGGGTCCCAGCACACTCTCAGTCAAGTCAGCATCAATATCAGGCAAAATGTAGGGGGTAACTGCAACAAGGAGCCATTTTCCTACAGTAACCAAATAAGCTGTCTCTCTAATTTATAAGATACTAGTAGACGGGCGTGCGAAGAAGATTTAGTTACACAATTTGCAGATACGGACTGTAACTGGGCACGTGAACTGGTGAAACGGGTATCTTGCAACGCAAGATTAAAACTAGCACATTTTAATTTCCTACATCGCACTGTTTTAATCCCGGTTAAACTCCAAAGGATGTACCTACACAGAGGGGCCAGATGCTCAGATGTCACATAGATGGGGCCTCGTTCATACATTTGGCCTGGGAATGCCCAGCAGTGCAGCGGTACTGGCTAAGGGTGGCACAGAAGCTGAGAGAGGTAACCACACTCACACTTGAGACAAAGCTGCAGAGATGTTTGTTGGGCATGATCACCCACCATAAGAATGGGAAGATGCGCTGGAGATTTTTACAGTTGGCGCTGACACTCGCAAAATGGAGGGTGGCCATGGGATGACTGGGGACAAGAACACCGTCTACTAGCCTATGGTGCAGAAATGTCTTAGAATGGACTAGAGCAGAGGAAATACGCATGGAAAACTCCCGTAGGGATGAAAAATAGGGAGAAGACTTGAAGGACTGGGCAGACATGATGGATAGGATGCTAGAATGTGAGCCAAGATAGGAGGGGAGCACAAGCACCACACAAAATACAACGCTGTCCGATTCCCTGGAGCAACATATAACTAACACATGACCAGAGGCGGTCAGTCTAATCCTGCAATGATAGATGCGGAGGGTGCTGATAATAGGGGGGTAATGAACATTGCCACAAACTGTGGGGAAAGCGACAGGGGGAATGGTATTCCTGTAGAGAAATAAAAAATATGCACCAATGATCCATTGAAGGATTATATGAGTTGAATGTAAACCTGTACCAGGAGTGGGTTGGGGGGTCTTGCTCATAATATTATTGTTATTATTGAATGTTTATTAAGTAACTGGAGAATATTTGAGATGATGAATTGAGTGAATGAAGAAGACTTGGCTATATACATACGTCTGGATTAGATATGGGCGTAAAACCCAAAATGTAACATATTGCACTGCAGATGTAGTATAATTCAAAATCCTAATTATTGCAATGCATTGTAATGTACTTACCAAAATGCCAATAAAGAGATGTATAATAATTTATAAGACACTTGAGAACAATACACCTCACATGTTAGGCAAAGTCAGAGTGAAATAGGAAGGTGACTCAGAAGAAAGAGAGGATACTGAATGGGAGGAGGCCTTGCATTACCCCTGGTAAATGGTAATCATGGCTGAGCTTAGACTGGTTCAGACCATAATGCTACGCACAATATGCTACATTAGAACCCAGCTATTGATATTCAGTAAAATCAACAATTACCTTGTGTAAACTCTTTACTTCCCTGCTGGCCCCAAATTTGACCAGGTTATTTAATATGTTTTGGGACACCATGTGATGCAGTCACAGTGTGAAGTGGGCATAACCCTGTTACATAAAACATGAAGGCCCAAAGAACAATGTGCAGCTTATAGTCCCATTTCACTTCTTAACTGAGACCTAAAAATATATATGAAAGTACTGGTAAACAGACTGTAAAAAATCAAGCCCTTTTTGATTGACCCGGACGAGTTGGGGTTTATAATAAACCACCAGACATTTGAAAATATACGTATAGTTCTGTATCTGATAGAGAAAATCAACAGATGCTCCATACCCATGAAAATATTGACTATTGATGCTGAGAAGGTATTTGATCATGTTGAGTGCCTATCTACAGCAAGAGGTGGATAACATGGGGATCGTCCGTACTTGAAATAGTACATTTTGGCTAACTACACAAGCCCGGCAGCCAGAATTCTGAATAATAGAGACAAATTAGACAGCTTTAGGCTCTCATGTGGGACAAAACAAGGATGCCCTCTAGCACCACTCCTGTTTGCGTTATCAAAAGACCCACTGGTCCAGTTGACCAAACATGCTCCAACAATAAAGGGAATGCCATTTGGGGGCAATATGCATTAGATAAATTTTTTTGCAGTTGATATCCTGCTGTCTCTGGTGAACCCTGTTAATTCCACACAGCCGATTATCCTAGTACTGCAGAATAGAATGGTATATATGTTTAACGTCAATCTCACTAAATCTGAATTCTAGGGATCAAAATAAGCACATTAGAACATAAATTTAACACATTTCTCCTTTTAAATGGAGGAAACGGTTCTCTGAATATCTTGGGATACAAATTACATAAACCCTTCAGAATATGTACAAAGAAAAATATACGTCCCTCATAAGTGAGATAAATAGCAATGTGAATAGATGGGTGTTAGACTTTTCATCCTTGGCGTGGTCTCCCTTAACTTTTTGCCTCTGTTCCCCAGGTTATTGATGTGTGCTGGACTCTGATTTTGCTGTTTTTATTACTCTGGGCACTTTACCACTGCTAACCAGTGCTAAAGTGCAAGTGCTCCTGTTTAAAATGTGTATGTAATTGGTTCTCCATGATTGGCATATTTATTTTACTGTTAAGTCCCTAGTAAGGTGCACTAGAGGTGCCAGGGCCTGTAAATCAAATGCTACTAGTGGGCCTGCAGCACTGGTTGTGCCACCCACACAAGTAACCCTGTAATCATGTCTCAGACCTGCCACTGCAGTGTCTGTGTGTGTATTTTTACACTGTAAATTCGACTTGGCAAGTGTACCCACTTGCCAGGCCTAAACGTTCCCTTTTCTTACATGTAAGGCACCCCTAAGGTACGCCCTAGGTAGCCCCAAGGGCAGGGTACAGTGTATGGATAAGGTAGGACATATAGTAATGTGGTTTATATGTCCTGACAGTGAAATACTGCCAACTTCGTCTTTCACTGTTGCAAGGCCTGTCTCTCTCATAGGACAATATGGGGGCTACCTTTAAATATGATAAAAGTGTAGATTCCCCTAGAGAGTAGATGGACATGTGGAGTTTGGGGTCCCTGAACTCACAATTTAAAAATACATCTTTTAGTAAAGTTGATTTTGAGATTGTGCGTTTGAAAATGCCACTTTTAGAAAGTGAGCATTTTCTTGCTTAAACCATTCTGTGACTCTGCCTTGTTTGTGGATTCCCTGTCTGGGTCAGTTTGTCAGTTGGGTTGTTTTTCACCTCGCACTAGACAGTGACACAAAGGGGGCTGGGGTGTAACCTGCATTTCCTGATTAGCCATCTCTGCTAGGAGGGAGGGGTGGAGTGGTCACTCTCATCTGAAAGGACTGTGCCTGCCTCTAACAATGCCGGCTCCAACCCCCTGCTGTGTGTCTGATGCCTTGCCTGGGCAAGGCAGGATTTCACAAGTAGGTGTGAATCCCCTTTGAAGAAAGGTGACTTCAAAGACTAAAATGGGTATAAGAAGGGCACCCAAATCTACAGACTTTAGAAACACTTCTGGAACCAAGAGGAACCTCTGCCTGGAGAAGAGCTGATAGCTGAGGAAGAAGTGCTGCCCTGCCTGTGACTGTGCTTTGTGGAGCTTTCCTGCAGTGCTGCTTCTGCCAGAGTAAGAGGGCAAAGACTGGACTTTGTGTGCCTTCCATCTTGTGAAGAAATCTCCATGGGCTTGAGTTAGAGCTTCCCTCCTGTTGTTTGAAGTCTCAGGGATAGCAAAGACTTCTCTCTGCCAGCACCTGGAGTCTCTGGAGAGACTCCTGCTCTGACAAGTGGTGCCCTATCCAGTCCCTGGGCCCTTGTAAGGAAAGCTGGTGGAAATCCAAGGAAATCGAATTCGGACAACTCCGGACTGACGCCGCTGCTGAATCCGGTGACGCTGCCTGCACCCGACGCCGTAACCTTCGCTGGAACGTGACGCTCTTCACAGGCCCGATGCCGCTGCAGCCCCGCTGAAGTCCGCGACTCAGTGGAAGTCGCCACACCACGTCCTGACCGACGCCGCTCGAAGTGCGTGGACTCAACGTTTCGCACAGACGCCGCGATCCCCGACTTCGCGCATCGGCTTGTTTTCACTCTTCACCAAAGGTACTGTACTTGGGGGTCTACACGACTCCGTGTCCGGCGCCGCTGGTGTCGGCTTGTTGGGAACGACTCCGTCACGACGCCGTGTTAACATCTCATCGAAGCATTTTTGTTTCTAAGTGCTATTTTTGAGTTTAATCTTTAAAAATTCATAACTTGACTTGTGTATGTCGGATTTTTGTCGTTTTGGTCTTGTTTTGTTTAGTTAAATATTTCCTATTTTTCTAAACCGGTGTTGTGTCATTTTGTAGTGTTTTCATTAAATTGCTGTGTGTGTTGGTACAAATACTTTACACCTAGCACTCTGAAGTTAAGCCTACTGCTCTGCCAAGCTACCAAGGGGGTAAGCAGGGGTTAGCTGAGGGTGATTCTCTTTTACCCTGACTAGAGTGAGGGTCCTTGATTGAACAGGGGGTAACATGACTGTCAACCAAAGACCCCATTTCTAACATTGGTGATCAGCGGTTGGGATTTGGACTTGTATTTGTACTTGACATACAGTAATTAAGTGTACACTACTGTTTGAGTTCAGACCACTACTTGACCACATACTACTAGTCTTGTGATTTTTGTTATTTTTCAATTTGGACTGTTTTTGCTCTGCATTCAGTTTCTTTTTTCGCTGATCCTGTGATTGACTTTTCTGGAACTTCATTTGGGAACTTGTTTCTGCATTTGGAACTTTGCACTCTTTTAACCTTTCATCATGTCTCTACTTGGAGATCCATCAGTTGAAGCTGTTTTTGACCTGAAGCAATTGGATAGTTATAACAAGGCTCAGCTAAAGCAGTTTTGTAAAAATGTTGGTTGTCCCATTAAGAGCTCTTCCAAGAAGGATGAGCTGAAAAAGGCGCTGAGGGCCTGGGTGACAACCAGAAGCACTGGAGGGCACACTGAGGATGAGGAGGATGAGGATGAGGAGGGAGGGCAATCAGTACATAATGGTATAGTGGGGAGACTTGTTATTTCCAGGGAGAGAGTCTCCAGGGCAAGTAGCAGTGTGTCCTCCAAGGGTCTGACACCTGAAGAGTTACAGGACAGACAGGCAGAGAGAGAGTACCAATTGGAGCTGAAAAAGCTCAGTCTAGAGATGGAACAGAGAAGGCTGGCCATTGAGGAAAGGAAGTTAGCAATGGTTCATGAGCTCAGTTTAAAAGAGATAGATCAGAGGAGTCAGCCTAGTAGGGATGGTGGTGGCAATCCTACAGTGCAGCCTGAGAGAAGGGTACACATCCCAAAAGACCTTGTGAGGGATTATAAGAGGGAGGATGATATCTACTTGTGGTTCAAGGGTTATGAGTCAGCTCTCCACATGAACCTGGTCCCTGAAGCTCATTGGGGGGCAGCCCTGTGGAAGCATTTTGAGGCAGAGGGGAGGGACACACTGACAGCCTTAGGGGATGCTCAGGATCTCACCTACCCTGTCATGAAGGAGGCCTTACTCACCAGGTATGGTCTCACCCCTGAGCAGTACAAGGAGAAGTTTAGATCCTACAAGAGAAAGGAATCCCAAACATGGTTGGAATGTGTTGATTCTTTTTGCAGGTCACTGAATGGTTGGGTGAAGGGCAGTAAGGTAAACACGTATGAGGGGCTTTACAATTTAATTGCTTGGGAGCACTTGTACAGTTTATGTTTTCCAGATCTGCGCGAGCACCTGATTGACAGGAAGGTGACTGACCCCAGGAAGCTTGCGCAGGAAGCGGACCGCTGGGAGAGCACCAGGGTCCAAAAGAGGTATGGGGGAGACCACGCCAAGGGTGGGCAGGGTCCCTCTCAGAAGAAAGGGGGGGGTAAGGGCAAACAGGGGGAGTTCTCTAAAGGGCCCCAAACTGATTCCCAGGGTAAGGATTCCCAACCCCCCAGTGAAAAGAAGCCATGGTTGTCCAAAGGGAAGCCAGTGGCAGGTGGTCCCCCAAGTAAGTGCTATGCCTGTGACCAGGTGGGTCATGTGAGGGGGGACCCCAAATGCCCCAAAAGTACACCGGCACCCACTGGTGCACCGTCCCAGGGTTTGGCCAGTGTAGCGCTTGGGGAGGAGTTGGTTTCAGGTTGGTGGGAACCAGCAGAAATGACCCTTCTCTCACTAGGGGACAGTGAGATGGTCCAGAGAAACCCAGTGCCTGATAACACTAAGAAGTACAGGCAATGGGTGACCATCAATGGACAGAGGGTGGAGGCTCTGAGAGACACAGGAGCCAGTGTGACTACAGTGAGGAGTCACCTGGTGTTTGAAGAGCAGATTGATCCCCGGGTACTTCACCAAGTAGTTGCGGTAGACAACTCTGAGCGCCTCTGCAGAGTGGCGCAGGTTCCCTTTGAATGGGGGGGGTCTCAGGTTCCTGGAAAGTAGCTGTGAGTCCAACCATGCCTGTTGATTGTTTGCTAGGTAACGACCTGGAGGATTCCCCTTGGAAGGAGGTGGAACACAGGTCTCACTTGGAGATGTTGGGTTTGCCTGGGTGGGTATGCGTATCCACCCGGTCTATGGCAGCCAATCAGGGTAGTCAAGAGCCCCTGGAGCCTGAAACAGTGGCCCAGGGGACCGCCAAGAAGAGGAAGGGCAGGGGGCACGGGAAACCGGCCCGAGGTTCCCACGGTCCGGGAGGAGGCGGAGCCTGAGGGTGACGCCCCGGAACCTACAGGGGAGCAGGTGGCTGAACTGGGGGAGGTCCCTGAGTTGTCACAGTGGCAGCAGGAAGGGGGACCCACCAGGGAAGCATTCTGCACAGCGCAGAAGGAGTGCCCTACTCTTTAGGGGCTGCAGCAGCAGGCTGCAGCCCAGGCGGCTGGTTAGGCGCCAGATACTCACGTGATATATTGGGAGGATGGCCTCCTGTATAGTGAGCCTAAGGTTCGTAGGCCTGGGTCAGCTCGTATGCTGGTGGTACCCCAGTGCTTCAGGGCCTTCCTACTGGGTTTGGCTCATGATGTGCCTTTGGCAGGACATCTAGGGCAGGACAAGACCTATAAGAGGCTTGTCTCCCACTTTTACTGGCCCTTGATGCACAAGCAGTCAGCTGCTTATTGTAGGTCTTGTCAGACTTGTCAGGCAAGTGGCAAGAGAGGGGGGAAATGCAAAGGTCCCCCCCAACCTTTACCTGTAGTCAGTACTCCCTTTGAAAGGGTAGGAATTGACATTGTGGGGCCTCTGGATCCCAAGACAGCCATGGGCAACAGGTTCATCCTGGTCTTGGTGGACCATGCCACCCGGTACCCAGAAGCCATTCCTCTAAGGACGGTCACTGCCCCCGTGGTGGGACGTGCCTTGATGGGAGTTTTTACCCACATGGGGTTCCCCAAGGAAGTGGTATCTGATAGAAGTACAAACTTCATATCCACTTATATGAAGTCTCTGTGGAAGGTGTGTGGGGTAACGTACAAGTTCACCACACCTTACCACCCCCAAAGTAATGGTCTGGTTGAGAGATTCAACCGCACCTTGAAAGGCATGATTCAGGGCCTGTCAGAGCCCTTGAGGCGTAAGTGGGACGTCCTCTTGCCATGCCTTCTGTTCGCTTACATGGAGGTGCCTCAAAAGGGACTTGGCTTTAGCCCTTTTGAGCTCATCTATGGCAACCATGTGAGGGGACCGCTCAGTCTGGTGAAGGAGGCTTTGGAGAAAGCTCCTAGTAAACCACCCCAGGATGTATTTAGCTACATGCTGGCACTAAGAAACCAGACTGCCCGCTTCAGGAGTCTCGCTCAGGAGAACCTGGAAGCAAGCCAGGAGGATATGAAACAGTGGTACGACCAGAATGCCACTCTGGTTGAGTTTCAGCCTGGACAAAAAGTGTGGGTCATGGCACCAGTGGAGCCTAGGGCTCTCCAAGATAAGTGGACTGGGCCTTTTGAGGTGGTGGAAAGAAAGAGCGAGGTCACCTATCTGGTAGACTTGCAATCCCCCAGGAACCCTTTGAGGGTCCTACATGTCAACCGCCTCAAACCACACTTTGAGCGAACTGAGCTATCCATGCTCCTAGCGACAGATGACGGGGTGGAGAAAGAGAGTGAGCCTCTTCCTGACCTCCTGTCTGCAGGAGAGAAAGATGGGTCTGTGGAGGGAGTGATCCTCTCCCCCTCCCTGACTGAGGAACAGCAGAGGGACTGTCGCCACGTGTTGGGACAGTTCGCCTCGCTGTTTTCCCTGATCCCAGGAGTCACACACCTGTGCACACATGATGTGGACACTGGGGACAGTACACCTGTTAAACATAAGGTTTACAGGGTGACTGACAGGGTCAGGGCTTGCATTAAGGAGGAAGTCTCCAAAATGCTAACCCTAGGGGTTATTGAGCACTCCACCAGTCCTTGGGCCAGCCCAGTGGTATTGGTCCCAAAGGCTGCTGCTCCTGGTGCCACTCCGGAACTTAGGTTCTGTGTGGACTACCGGGGTCTCAATGCGGTCAGCAAGACTGACGCACACCCCATCCCCTGAGCTGATGAGCTCATTGATCGGTTAGGAGCTGCCAAGTACCTCAGTACGTTTGATTTAACATCTGGGTACTGGCAGATTGCCTTAACTGAGGGGGCAAAGGAGAGGTCCGCATTCTCTACCCCAGATGGGCACTTCCACTTCAACGTGATGCCCTTTGGGATGAAGAATGCCCCTGCCACCTTTCAGAGGTTGGTCAACCAGGTGCTGGCAGGACTGGATGAGTTCAGTGCCGCCTACCTGGATGACATTGCTGTGTTTAGTTCCACATGGGAGGAACACCTGCAACACCTCGGGAGAGTGTTAGAGGCCCTGCAGAAGGCAGGCCTCACTATTAAGGCGGAAAGTGCCAAATAGGGCAGGGTTCTGTGGTGTACATAGGACACCAGGTGGGGAGTGGCCAGGTGGCACCCCTACAGCCTAAGATTGACACGATTCTGGCTTGGGAGCCTCCTAAGACCCAGACTGAAGTGAGAGCCTTTTTAGGTCTCACAGGATATTACCGGAGGTTTATTAAGGGATATGGTACCATTGTTACCCCCTTAACTGAGTTGACTTCTAAGAAGCAACCCAAGAAAGTGATCTGGACAGAGGCTTGCCAGAACGCTTTTGATGCCCTGAAGGCTGCCATGTGCACAGCACCTGTGCTGAAGGCACCTGACTACTCCAAGGAGTTTGTTGTGCAAACAGACACCTCAGAGCATGGTATTGGAGCAGTACTCTCACAGCTTAATGAAGAGGGCCTAGATCAACCCGTAGCCTTCATTAGCAGGAGGTTACTACCCAGGGAACGTAGGTGGAGTGCCATAGAACGCGAAGCGTTTGCTGTGGTCTGGGCACTGAAGAAGCTAAGACCCTACTTGTTTGGGACTCACTTCCGAGTTCAGACCGACCACAGGCCCCTCAGATGGTTAATGCAAATGAGGGGTGAGAATCCAAAACTGTTGAAGTGGTCCATTTCCCTACAGGGGATGGACTTTACGGTGGAACATCGTCCTGGTACAGAACACACCAATGCTGATGGTCTGTCCAGATTCTTCCGCCTTAGTGATGAGAACTCCCATGAGGTTGGGTAGTTGCTCCCCACTTTTAGCTGGGGGGGACAGGTGTTAGACTTTTCATCCTTGGCGTGGTCTCCCTTAACTTTTTGCCTCTGTTCCCTAGGTTATTGATGTGTGCTGGACTCTGATTTTGCTGTTTTTATTACTCTGGGCACTTTACCACTGCTAACCAGTGCTAAAGTGCAAGTGCTCCTGTTTAAGATGTGTATGTAATTGGTTCTCCATGATTGGCATATTTGTTTTACTGTTAAGTCCCTAGTAAAGTGCTCTAGAGGTGCCCAGGGCCTGTAAATCAAATGTTACTAGTGGGCCTGCAGCACTGGTTGTGCCACCCACATAAGTAACCCTGTAATCATGTCTCAGACCTGCCACTGCAGTGTCTGTGTGTGTATTTTTACACTGTAAATTCGACTTGGCAAGTGTACTCACTTGCCAGGCCTAAACCTTCCCTTTTCTTACATGTAAGGCACCCCTAAGGTAGGCCCTAGGTAGCCCCAAGGGCAGGGTGCAGTGTATGGATAAGGTAGGACATATAGTAATGTGGTTTATACGTCCTGACAGTGAAATACTGCCAACTTCGTCTTTCACTGTTGCAAGGCCTGTCTCTCTCATAGGATAATATGGGGGCTAACTTTAAATATGATTAAAGTGTATATTCCCCTAGAGAGTAGATGGACATGTGGAGTTTGGGGTCCTTGAACTCACAATTTAAAAATACATCTTTTAGTAAAGTTGATTTTGAGATTGTGCGTTTGAAAATGCCACTTTTAGAAAGTGAGCATTTTCTTGCTTAAACCATTCTGTGACTCTGCCTTGTTTGTGGATTCCCTGTCTGCGTCAGTTTGACAGTTGGGTTGTTTTTCACCTCGCACTAGACAGTGACACAAAGGGGGCTGGGGTGTAACCTGCATTTCCTGATTAGCCATCTCTGCTAGGAGGGAGGGGTGGAGTGGTCACTCTCATCTGAAAGGACTGTGTCTGCCTCTGACAATGCAGACTCCGACCCCCTGGTGTGTGTCTCAGGCCTTGCCTGTGCAAGGCAGGATTTCACAAGTAGGTGTGAATCCCCTTTGAAGAAAGGTGACTTCAAAGACTAAAATGGGTATAAGAAGGGCACCCAAATCTACAGACTTTAGAAACACTTCTGGAACCAAGAGGAACCTCTGCCTGGAGAAGAGCTGATAGCTGAGGAAGAAGTGCTGCCCTGCCTGTGACTGTGCTTTGAGAAGCTTTCCTGCAGTGCTGCTTCTGCCAGAGTAAGAGGGCAAAGACTGGACTTTGTGTGCCTTCCATCTTGTGAAGAAATCTCCAAGGGCTTGAGTTAGAGCTTGCCTCCTGTTGTTTGAAGTCTCAGGGACAGCAAAGACTTCTCTCTGCCAGCACCTGGAGTCTCTGGAGAGACTCCTGCTCTGACAAGTGGTGCCCTATTCAGTTCCTGGGCCCTTGAAAGGAAAGCTGGTGGAAATCCGAGGAAATCGACTTCGGGCGACTCCGGACCGACGCCGCTGCTGAATCCGGTGACGCCGCCTGCACCCGACGTCGTAACCTTCGCTGGAACGCGACGCTCTTCGCAGGCCCGACGCCGCTGCAGCCCCGCTGAAGTCCGCGACTCCGTGGAAGTTGCCGCACCACGTCGTGACCGACGCCGCTCGAAGTGCGTGGACTCAACGTTTCGCACAGATGCCGCGATCCCCGACTTCACGCATCGGCTTGTTTTCACTCTTCACCAAAGGTCCTGTACTTGGGGGTCTACACGACTCCGTGTCCGGCACCGCTGGTGTCGGCTTGTTGGGAATGACTCCGTCACAACGCTGTGTTAACATCTCATCGAAGCATTTTTGTTTCTAAGTGCTATTTTTGAGTTTAATCTTTAAAAATTCATAACTTGACTTGTGTATGTCTGGTTTTTGTCGTTTTGGTCCTGTTTTGTTTAGATAAATATTTCCTATTTTTCTAAACCGGTGTTGTGTCATTTTGTAGTGTTTTCATTAAATTGCTGTGTGTGTTGGTACAAATACTTTACACCTTCAAGCTACCAAGGGGGTAAGCAGGGGTTAGCTGAGGGTGATTCTCTTTTACCCTGACTAGAGTGAGGGTCCTTGCTTGAACAGGGGGTAACCTGACTGTCAACCAAAGACCCCATTTCTAACAATGGGGGACTGTTGTTCATCTTGTGGATGACAACTTTGAAGATGAACATTCTCTGAAGACTGCTATATTTCTTCCTGGATGTACTATTAATAATACCCAAAGCAAGATATATGCCAGATGCAATCAGCATGGGATGAGTTTGTCTGGCAGAAAAGCAAGCCAAGAATATCTAGAAAGGTATTACAGGGAGTTAAAGGAGCAGGTGTTATGGGCCTCCCATACATACAGACCTTAGAAGCAGTAGCACAGTTGTGTATTGCATTTGAATGATCATGATGGGAAATGGAGAAACAATGGCCTATTATGGAAATGCATTTGTTGGGGAGACCACCATAGAACCTCCTGTGGCTTCAAAAATAGACTGAAATTAGTTTATTTCTCAAAGACAAGACGACTACTTATGGAAACATGGGACTCTCTTACCAAATCTCCCTTGATAACAACCTTTATTCTGGTGTTGAATAACCCAAATTTTACCCTGGCTCTAGATGCATCAAGATTCACCGTTTGGCAAGGAAGTGATTGCACTATGTTTAGGGATTTGCTTCCAGGTTCAAATGATCAAACCATTCACTCAATGCAAGAAAGATTTTAAACTTATGAAGAATAATATACACCAATGCTTTCAAATACAAACAAAATGAGGACGGGCTTTCTTTGGCAGAGACACTAAGATAAAAGGAGTCAAGGAAGTGATAAGAGAAAAGGAAGAGCATGATGGAGGAAAGATGTATTTGAGGAAGGAGACGGGGAGGATATGGAGAAAGTGGTGGAGGGACGCAACCCAGAGGAATGAAAAGGTAATGAGAGACCTGAAGAGGAGGACTCTGAGAATTGGGACATCGAGGAGGGAGATGCCTGGTCAGAAGAGTGGTGGACACCAACAACATTCGCCTTATATCCTGTCAGTCCAGGAGGACTGCGGCATTCTAGGTGGGTGATTGTTCACCAGACACCTTAGTGTAAAAGATGTTTAGCCACACTTTGATTTGTTTGCTCCTTTTTTTGTTTCCCTCTCTGTTTCCTTCATGGTGTTGAGAAATTACACATGTGACAGGTCTGCAAAGCGTTCCTCTTCCTTGATGGTGATTGGCTACAAGAAGTTAAACAGTGTACTTGAAAGAAAGTATATAAAGTCAGTTTTGTAAACATTTTGTTAATAACTGTAGAAAACAGAGTATAACTGTTTTTTTTTCACTTGTATTCACCCAGTGGTTCTTTTGGGTTACTTGATTATTTTCCCCTTTTCTACCTACTAGGTTTACTTCCCCTTTAAGGTCAGCACAACGGAGAGACCAGTAAGGCCACTGATCAGGATGGCACAAAAGGATGTGAGAGGAAAGAGGAAAAGCAGAGAAAAGATTAGGAAAGGCAAAACAAGTACTATTAGAAATCGCGTCTCTAGTTGGCTGAGGTATACACCCGTGTCCAAGTAGGGACCACAATCATAGTCAGGATAAGTCACTACACAACCTAAATTATCCTGTGTTCACCCTCTGGTAGCTTGGCACAGAGCCGGCAGGCTTAACTTAGAAGACAATGTGTAAAGTATTTGGGCAATAACTCATACTGCAACACAGTGAAAACACCACAAATGTACCCCACTCCAGTTTAGCTAATTAGATAATATTTATCTGAATAAAATAAAACCAAAACGAAAATAATCCAATATGCACAAGTCAAGATATCTCTTTTTGAAGGTGTTGATGAGTCTCAATACTTAAGAATCAGTGGTTGTATCCTTTTAACACACAGTACCTGGGATGCATCAAAAATAACGACGCATGGGGCCGCAGAGGAGATGCGTTGAAAAAGAAGGCTCTGAGTTGGATTTTCCAGTACGGCACAGACGGTGCATTGTTACTTTCCACGTTGCAAGGTGATGCATCGATTTCCAGCAGCATAGCCTTGGTTAATCACTGCGATGCAAGGATATTTTGACGCCCAGGGATGATGCATTGAAAATCCATGACGCACTGGTAAGAAGGAGCAAGCTCTGACTCGATCCGGTAGGCGATGCAGCAAATTTTCAGCTGCGAGGCAGGTGCAGCATCAATTTCTGCAGGTGTTGCTTCGATTTTACCATGCACAGGGATTTTCTTCTCTTTGGTGAACTCTTTGTGGCCCTGAGACTTCAGAACAGGTGGCAAGCTCAATCCAAGCTCTTGGAGAGCACTCGTGGGGAAGGCAGTTCTTCCAGCAGAGTCAGGGGCCAGCAGGCAGCAGGGCAACAAGCACAACGGCAGTCCTTCCAGCAAAGCAGACCGGATGAGGCCTTTGGGAAACTAGGCAGTGCCTCTGACAGAGTCCAGTTGTAGATCCAGAAGCATCTGATTTTGGAGGATCACAGACCCAGTATATATACCTAAAAATGCTTTGAAGTGGGGGCAACTTCAGAGAGTGGTTGTGAAGTGCACAAGATCCCCTTTCAACCCAGCCCTGTCCACCAGGATCCCTGTGGGGGATTATCAGTCCTTTGTGTGGGGTCAGACAACTGGCCTTTGAAGCGTACGTGAGGGCCTCTCCACCCTTCCTGCCCAGGGAGACCCATTCAGTATGCAGATGAATGCAGATGCAGCTGAGTGTCCTGTGTTTATGACTGTCTGGGTGGAATGCACAAGGAGAGCTGCCAACCAGCACAGACCAGACATGGATTGGAGAGAGACTGTAAGGTACAGAAGGCAGTGTGTGCAGAGAAATGCCCACTTTCTAAAAGTGGCATTTCTGAAATAGTAATATTAAACCCAACTTCACCAGTAAGCAGGATTTTCTATTACCATTCTGGCCATACTAAACATGACATGGCTACTCCTTACAGATTAGAATCTACCACTTAAAAGTATATAAGGGCAGCTCTAATGCTGGCCTATGAGAGGAGCAGGCCTCATAATAGTGAAAAATGAGTGTGTGAGTTTTCCACTACCAGGACATGTAAAACATATAAGTACATATCCTGCCTTTTACTCACATAGCACCCTGCCCTATGCGTTACTTAGGGCCTACCTTAGGGGTGATTTATATGTAGAAAAAGGGGAGCTGAAGGCTTGGCAAGTAGTTTTAAATGCCAAGTCGAAGTGGCAGTGAAGCTGCACACACATGTCTTGCAATGGCAGGCCTGAGACATGGTTAAGGAGCTTCATATGTGGGTGGCACAATCAGTGCTGCAGGCCCACTAGTAGTATTTAACTTACAGGTCCTCAGCACAACTAGTGCACTTTACTAGGGACTTAGAGGTAAATTAAATATGCCAATTGGGTATGAGCCAATGTTACCATGTTTTAGGGAGAGAGCACATGCACTTTCGCACTGGTTAGCAGTGGTAAAGTGCCCAGAGTCCTAAAATCAACAAAAATGAGGTCAGAAAAAGAGCAGAAGGAAGGCAAAAGGTTTGGGTTGACACTTCAGAGGGGTCCATTTTCCAACAAGTACAGATAGAGGAAAAAGTCTTCAACCACGAAACAGAAACTTACCTGGGAGACTCTTTTATTTGTTTTCCCTAAGGGATGTTGGTGGTAGAAACCAGGAAATGAGAGGTTTAAAACGCATGATGCTCTAAAAAGTGAAGAGAACTCAGAGGCATAACCTGAGAAATTGTTTTTTCTTGTGTTTATGTAAAAGGAATTAAAAAAAACATTTGAAAAAACAGCAATTTCTAAGCCACCAAAGCTTTATTTCCACAAATGCTTCAACAAAGTGGTGTCAGAAGAAATGGAGGCTTTTGTTGCAAAACCTGCAGATGGACAACAGAAGCTTGAGGCGGCTTTACAAACATTTATGGAAACTTCTCAAGAAGATCAGGAATCATTTCAAAAAGTTATTCAGGCTCAATCTGAACAGTTAGCAAAGCACCACAGTGTCAAGATATGGTCATTGGAAGACCTGCAGATTTGTTGGGGCAAAAGAAAGGCACTTTCCGTCCCTTGTTTTGCAACAATATACCCCTGAAGGAGATCCTGATTTACTCAAATACTTTGAGCAAATTGCTCAGGCTGCTGCATGGGCAAATGACCAGGGGGGACAAAACAGCAAATCAGGCTGCTAATCCGCGTGGGCTGACACCGTATCTGGAGATAAAGAAAAGCATACTTGAATGACTAGAGGTGGATAATGAAAAATGTAGAATAAGGTTAAGACAAGTAAAAGAGGGAACGGGCGGTGAAACACCTTGATCTTTAAATTATTGAGACAAAGATGTAACAGACAGGTGGCTCAATCCTGAAACCGCTATGAAGGAGGAGATACTTGAGTTCAATGATGGGTCAAACAGCATAGCACATTGACTATGGAATCTGCATTGTGATAGCTTATAATAGGACCCAAGAGCAGAGACTTGAGAAAGAAGTATTCTGATTCAAGGGAAAGTTGCCCACCAATAAAAATCATCAAAACCACTTATGAGAAGAAAACAGGAGGGAGAAACTCCCACTATGAGTAGTGTACATCTTTCTCACAGAAGATATTCTGCTTCCTAGATTGATGATGTTATCATGCATGTTGGCATGTAGAAATACATAGACAGCACAAATAAATTATGAGAGGGTTTATTGTAAGTTGAATGGATACATAAATTACCCCACCAGGAGCAGATGTAGTGTCTGGCTCAACCGCCCTCCAGGGAACCCTCATAACACTGGCATTCCAGCAGCCTGACGATCATTCCCTGCATTGCCCACCCCTTCCCAATTGCCTGATTGAAACACCTTCTTGTCCAACGCAGTAAATGTTGTGACAAATTTGCTGAAATCTTTTACAAAAAGATCCCCAAATACCATCCCTTCTACCACTAGACCAGCTTCAGCTTAGACTAGGTCTGTTAACTTTAGATCAGTCCTCATTAGGATAGGACAATGTCACTCAACCAAATTTGCACAATTCGCATTGCCCAATTGCCACACTGAATGTTGGGTCCAACCAGCCAAAGCATCTGAGTCAATGGGTATGCTTGTGTACTTGGCTTGGAAGGCCATCTCCAAAATCTTGCACTTAGGACCTGACAAGTCATGTAATTGGCCCTGGCACAAATCCTGGTTCTATCAATCCCTTCCTTAGAATCCTTTGAGAATTTCCTCATAAATGTTACCGTATTGGGGTCTACATCTAGAGTTTCTACAACCTTACCAGATGAGGTCAGTCTCCAGCATTCTACCCAAAGGCAGTTACACACGTCTTTTTCAAATCTTTTGCCTAGCCTGGCCTGGATAAAATGCATGAACTCAGGCATAGGAATCTAATTGGAAGACTGTTGGTGGACTATATCACCCAGGTCCAACGTCAGAATGCTTGACTGCCATACAGATCAAGTGTCCCAGTCCAGAAAGTTGCTGTTCCTCAGAGGAATCAGAATGATCAGAATCCGTATCATCCTCCACCGGGGAATGTGAACCAGAGGAGCCTTGTGCATGACACCCACCTGGGTGTGTGAGGGCTCTTGCTTCTGAGCATTCAGATCCTTCAATCTGCTTTCTCAGTTTCTGACTCCAGCCTGGTTTTCTTTTCACTTCGCAACCTCTCCAGACCCATCAAAGATCGTCTCAGAACCAAAACCTTCCAGACCCAAGGCTTAATTGACAAATTGGCCTCATCCATGTCTGAATAATTATCTGAGACTTGTCTGGAAGATCACAGTTATAGAATTGTGGTTCTTCAGCAGGATGCTTCAAGGCCACACTCCCTGACTCAAGCAAATGACACCAATGCCTCAGATCATACCACTCAGTCTGACTCATCCCAGAAGCCACTCTTCTCAGGGAAGAGGAGAAGGCATTCAGTTTAATCTGCTGGTGCACCCTGAGGTCACTTTGGAGTGCTGTCTTTTGATCCAGATGATACCATTCACCAAATATTCTCTGACTGCATGCTACTGTCCATATATCCTCAGGCCAGATTGTGCAGGAGACTTGACAAGGAAGTGCATAATCGTCTCCAAGCAGAATACCCCAGGCCTGTTTTACAAGGCAAGGTAGCTAACACACCGGGTGTTGATCCTAATACCGTCATCTTGATGTGGAAATTCACTAGAGATCCCAAGAAAGGGATCAACAGATCCTAGTGAGCATGCCAGGACAAGCTTCTGGATTTGGCGGGACCGCTCACTAAAATTTTAAAACTAGCATGCCAAGCTAAAGAATCCAGTTTGCCTGTGGATCCTGAGATTTTGACTAGTGGGCGTAAAGGAGCTATTTGCCAACTTGACAATGTCAACAGTGGCATTTTGGCAGAGTGTAGGAAATCTATACTAACTTACTTAGTTGGACTCTGTGGAGGCGGGTACCATGGTGAAAGGCATGTTGGTTGGAGACCACTTTGTGAAAGACTTGGGTAAATTTGTAATCCCTTTTACAGCACTCGGAATGGCACAGATGTCATTAACATGGTTTTCCAGCCTGGCCTTTTTGGACAGGCTGGGTGATATAGGGGTCGATTTCCAGGCTTTCAATTCCATCAGGGCCTCCAAAGAGGTTTTCCCTCGCACAGAAGGGGAAATTGGTATGATGGTGCACGCTGAAGAACATTTTTCCCCTCCAAAAACAAAGGAGGCCGCAGCAGATGCCACAGAGGAGGCTATAAAGGACTGTCCGCAGCATGTTCTGGTTCAAGATTTGCAGATAACGATTATCCCTGGGTCAAGCATGATTGTGGGGGTAGACTGCGCTAGTCTGTCATAATTGGTGGTTGGTGACGTAGAATGCATGGGTGTTGGAGACTTTTTAGGGTTTCAAACTCAAGTTTTACAGCCCCCAAGGCAGCATGGGCATCCCAGGCAATTATATTTTTTACCTACACAAGCAAAGTTTTATAGTTTTAGAGCTTCTGGTTTTATTGGCTAAGGGGGCACTATTGTATGCCAAACTCCATCCCAGGGGGTTTCTCCCTGGTAAGTTAAAAAAGCGATGGTTGTAGACTGGTGTTAAATTTGTGGGAATTCAGTGGTTGGATCTTATATCATTGTTCAAAGATGGAGGTTTGCCATCTTTTGAGAGACCTCCTAAGGCAACAGGATTGGATGGTGGGATTGGATTTGAAGGATGCCTACCTCATCATTCAAATTGTTGCTCCACGCTGATACTTCCTTCAGTTCCAATGGGGGTCTCGTTGGTACAAGTTTCAAGTATTACGGCCTCTCAACGGTCCCATGGTGTTTCACAAAACTAATGAAACCAGAGGTAGAGTCTCTTCAAACCAAAGGAGTATGAGTGATAGTTTATCTGGATGATTTGATTATTGTAACTAAAGAGGAGTGCAACGTGATACTACATTTATCCTGGACAATCTATTGCAGAGGTGACCAGTAGTATAAACAAAACTAGGACCTTCCCATCTTGCTTTCTTGACTCTAAGAATCTGAACTGTTCTGGCTATGGCAGATCGAAGGGGTCTTGGTGGCACATACCAGGTGAACTTCTTTTTGAGCTACTCTGGACCTTTTCCGTAGATTGCTTTATGTGTCAAACACAATGCTTTGAACGCAATTCTCGTTTTAACCGGAAACCAGTGAAGATCTGCCAATGCTGCCCTAGCAGATTAGTACTTTGGTAGTTTCTTAATAAGACGAAAGGGGGAGTTTTGCAGCAGTGGAAGCTTTTTTAGTGGTCTCTGATTAATGCCCAAATATAAGGCAATGCAATCATTTAATCTAGATAGAACTAGGGATATGACCACCAATATTGGTATTGACTCAGACCCAAAATATAGAGTTTTTTGGCTTTCAAGCACTTTACTGCTCCTGCTTCAGAGTATACTGAGCATCAACAAGGAACTGAGGTCAGCACCACTAACCAGTCAGAGTTTATCACTGCATTTGGTGGCGACCGTTGTAGGCCTTTTGGCATCTTTGATCCAAGAGATTTTCCCGAGCAACCTGCGTTACAGGGAGCTTGAGAGAGTGAAAATCCAGCACCTTCACTGGGGTCTGCCGTTTGCAGACCAGGTGAAGCTGTCAGTGAAGGAGGCTACATAGCTCAATTGGTAACTGGAGCACATGGAGACTTGGAATAGCAGGGCCATTTTTGGCAGTCAATTTGAGGTTAATAGAATTGGCTGTCTGCAGACGCGACTGGGGAGCTAAGTGGAGTTCAGTGCCCATGGTGGGGAGGATAGTCTAGAGAGGAACTTACCCTGACATAAATTGTCTGGAGCAGTTGGTGGTTTCTTTTACAATCAGAATTATATTACTGCAAAAGACAAGGTGTTGTTTTGTTAAGGTGATGGACAATATCTCTGTGGTTTCATCAACAAACTTGGTGGCACAAAATCTCTACTGTTAACAGTGATAGCAACCGAATTGTGGCAATTTTGCCTTCAACGTCACATTTCTGTAGTGGCAGAGTACATTCCAGGTCAACGAAATGTCATCACAGATTGGAACTCCAGGTCCTTGACAGACCACAGCTACTGGAGTTTTCATCTGCGGTGTTTCACTCGTTGAGTCGGATGTGAGGTCCATGTAGAGAGACTGTAAGAGGATTTCCAGGGAGGTTCCTATTTGTACCAGGTGTTTTGGAACTGCATGGGCCAAATGACAAACATGAATGGGTGATAACTGAAGTGATTTATTGTCTTGTCTCCAATATTTCACACTTTTAGTTTAGTCCATCACTTTGATTTCCTTCTTGTCTCTTTTCTCTCAGGTGGTTCCGGTCTTTGGGAAAATCAGCGCTCAGCAGTGTGCACATTAAGAAAAGAAAGAGAAAGGACCAATGACAGGTAAGTCTGTTGATCGGTATGTGGTGTTTCTTATATAAAAAAAAGATATAATATTAATAATAGGAGGAGTGGATATTTAGTAAGAAGAGGGGATACTGATGTCCCAAAAAAATAAATAAAGGTGACTGCATGCACTGTGATTCCTAATGTGCACCAGTCAGCATGCTTCCCCAGTGAGGTTTTCAGACTCTTCCAATTCCCCTCCCTATTCTCCAGCCTCGGTAATATGGGTATATCCTTTGACTTCTCTGCCTCTCCCCACCTCCTCTTTCCCCTCCTTAATATGGATGAGGCAGAGCCCTGCAATCGGGCACGTACCTCGGATAGCCACGTCTCTCCTGGGACGTGGCGGGTTTCTGGGTCCTGACTCTTGAAACCTTGTTGTTCCTCCGTTGGGCTGGTTCTTCCGCAGTCTCCTCCTGCTCCCTCCTCAACCGCTTTGTTGGTCCACTCTCTTCCTTGCCTGTTCTCCTCTTGCTCCCCGGTCTCGTTTCCCCTTGTTCTCGGGCAACGTCTACTTCCTGCTCCCCGGTCACATTCTCCTCCTGTTCTTTGGTGGCGCTCACCTCCTGCTCCCAGGTCACCTTCTCTTCCTGCTTGACGGCGTCTTTTCTCTGCTTCTTGCCAGCGTCCTCCTGTCGGCTCATTGCTACCCCCTCTTCCGGTCCCCTCATCTCCTCACCTGCGTGCTTCCCCTATGTCGGCACGCAGGATTCTGCTTGGTCCCCCTGGGGCACCCTTCGGTCAGCCCTGGTCCTTCAACTTCATTGACGGGGTCTAGTTCCCTGTCACAGAGACCTTTTAACATACAGGTTCAACAAACAATTAGAGTATTTTTTTTTTTGTTTGAGACCAGATCCACTGGCGAGAGTAAAGGATCCATTCCTACAAGACTGGTTGGGGAATTTTCATTAGGCCTTTCACCTTTCCTAATGATCCTGAGTCACAGATCAGGTGATGAGACAGATGGTGGAGTTGATCCTGGTGACTCTGTTGTGTAGAGTGGAACCTTGGTTTCAAGTGCTCTTGGAGATGGCTTGTGATTCTTTGGAAGAGATTCCGGTCTTTCTAAATTTGCTCAGGAATCTGTTGTGTCAAACAGAGCCGCTTGTGCAATCCGTGATCCTGACACTCATGGTCTGGAGAATTTCGGGAGTCGATGGCAAGTACCATGACTTTTGCAACAGGCTCCTTTTTACATGAATTAGGCAAGATTATACAGCACAAATAAGAGATATTTGTATGCCTGGAAATGATGGAGTTATTAGTGCAACAAAAGGAGTATGGATCCCATGGAGGCAGGATTGCACGTGGTTTAAACATTTCTGTTCGCACAAGCAGCACAGGACTGGCCTACCAATCAGTAAATAATTTATATCCTGTCTTTTCGGCAGGAAATGTCCCTACTGATAGCAAACCATCAAGTACATCTGTTAGTTTGTAAAATGATGAGGGGATTTCGATTTTTCAGTCTAGATAGTCCACAATATGGGATGTTAATATGGTTTTAAAGTTCCTGGAAGGTGACCCGAATAATACTTATTTATTGAGGAGGCTGTTGTCGACCAAGCTAACTAGGTTGTTATGCCCCCATCTCCTTTTGAAGGGTTTCAGATGTCAGAGCCCTAGATTGATCAGGTAGAGTGTCTTTTTTCCAGATGGAGACTTGTTTCATGTTTCTAAACATAAACAGGCACATTCATGTTGTATTGCTTAGCCTAGATTTACTAATATTAAGAAACTTTGTTGTTGTATAGTGTTTGAAAATGTATGATGATAGTACCAAAGAGCTTAAAGAGGATGGTAGAGGTCAATTGTTAATTGTGCTCCAGAGGTCTTTCAGGCCAGCGGCTTCAGCAACTCAGGCTAGATGGGTCAATCAATCAAGCAATCAGGGTATTTGTAAAGCGCATTACTCACCCGTGAGGGTCTCAAGGAGCTGAGGGGAGGGGGGGCTGCTACTGCTCAAACCGCCATATCTTGAGGTGTCTCTTGAAGGCAAGTAGGTCCTGTGTCTGTCGCAGGTGGGTGGGAAGAGTGTTCCACGTCTTGGCAGCGAGGTGTGAGAACGATCTGCCACCGGCGGTCGATCTGTGGATGCGTGGGATGGTGGCAAAGGCAAGGTCGGTGGAGCGAAGCTGTCGGGTCGGGGTTAGAAGGAGAGCCGTCTGTTAAGGTATTCTGATCCGGTTTTGTGCAATACCTTGTGAGTGTGGGTGAGGAGTTTGAACGTGATTCTCTTGTTGACGGGGAGCCAGTGTAGGTCTCTCAGGTGGGCTGTGATGTGGCAGTGGCAGGGGATGTCCAGGATGAGGTGTGGGGAGGCGTTCTGTATGCTTTGCAGTCTTTTCTGGAGCTTGGCCGTGGTTCCTGCGTAGAGGGCATTGCCGTAGTCCAGTTTGCTCTTTACAAACGCCTGGGTGACCGTCCTTCTGGTTTTAGTGGGGATCCATTTGTAGATCTTCCAAAGCATGCAGAGGGTGTTGAAGCAGGAGGAAGAGATGGCGTTGACTTGCTGGGTCATTGATAGTGATGAGTCCAGGTCGGTGGGTGTCGGTGCGGTTCCCAGTGTGGCAGGCCACCAGGAGTCGTCCCATGGGGAGGGAGTGGAGCCAAAGATGAGGACCTCAGTTTTGTCAGAATTTAGTTACAGGCAGCTGTTCTTCATCCATTCTGCGATGGCCTTCATTCCTTCGTGGAGTTTGGTTTGGGCTATGGCGGGGTACTTCTTGAGGGAGAGGATCAGCTGGGTGTCATCAGCGTATGAGACGATGTTGAGGTTGTGAGATCGGCGATGTTTGTGAACATGTAGATGTTAAAGAGGGTCAGGCCGAGGGCCGATCCCTGGGGTACGCCGCAGATGATTTTGGTGGCTTCAGAGCGGAATGGTGGAAGGTGGGCTCTCTGAGTTCTGTCGGTGAGGAAGGAGGTGATCCAGTCCAGGGCTCTTTCGCCGATCCCTGCTTCGTTGAGGTGTGTGCATAGGGTGTGGTGTCAGACGGTGTTGAACGAGGCTGAGAGGTCCAGGAGTATGAGGGCCGAGGTTTCGCCATTGTCAAGTATGGTCCTGATATCGTCTGTGGCGGCGATGAGGGCGGTTTCGGTGCTGTGGTTGCTGCAGAATCCAGATTGGGAAACAGGTCAGTTGTTTGTTGACAATTTTCACCGGGAAGGGGAGCAGGGAGATAGGCCGGACGTTCTTGAGGTGCCTTTGATCCGCCTTGGGTTTCTTGAGGAGGGCGTTGTTCTCGGCGTGTTTCCAGCTCTCCGGGAAGGTGGCGGTCTCAAAGGAGCTGTTGATGATCTTCCGGAGTTGGGGTGCGATGACGGAGCTTGCTTTGTTGAAGATGTGGTGAGAGCCGGAGTGGATGGTGTTCATGATTTTGATGGTGTCGTTGTTGTTGACGTGGGTCCAGGAGAGCAGGAGGCTGGTGGGTGGTGAGTCTGTGGTGTTGGTGGTTGACGGGGGAGTCTGAGTCTTGAAGCTGTCATGGATGTCTGCAATCTTGCGGTAGAAGAAGGTGGCTAGGGAGTCGCAAGGTCTTGTGATGGTGGGATGTCGTTGACGCTGGAGCCGGGGTTGGAGAGCTCCTTCACGATGTTGAAGAGCTCCTCGTAGCTGTGTGCGTTGTTGTTGATGAATTCTTTAAAGGTGGTTCTCTTGGCGGTTCTTTTGCCGGTTCGGAAGAGTTGGTGGTGTCTGCGGATGGCGTTCTTGAAGGCTGGGAATGGGTATGATGGCTCTTATCTGAAGCAGCTATTGATGTTTCCATTTTTGGGGCACAGCCAACATGAGGCGCAATGGCTTCAAAAGCTTATGCTTGGGTTTTAGACTGAAAGATACTATGAGAACAATGGATTGATTCACGGAGTCTATGTTTAAGATGTTTTATTTTAAACCTAATGTGGGTGTTGCTTCTGTTGTTGTTGGTCAGCTTTAAACTAGTATAATCTGAGCCTCCAGTCCTGTGATAGAATAGCAAAATCTCTATGGCATCAATAAATTTCAATTCTATTAAGGACACAGAGACAAGGATTATCCCACCCATAGGTAGTGTCTTACTGGTATTGTAATTGTATATGTATTTATTTAGTGCTTATTACCCCTGACAAGGCGTTGAAGCACTTTTCGTCGAGTAGTATGCGACTACGGTACCCCAAAAAGATTAGTGGATGATTAGTATTGGGAAATTTGAGTTAATTTGAGCAGTGTCTGTTAGTTGGATAGTGGAGGTATAGATCAGGGAAAAGTCTATAAAGTGTTATTTGGGAATCATAGTAGTAAGATGAGGTTTGGGATGAGTAAAAGTAGAGCTGGAGGTGGAAAGAGTCTCTACAAATGGATGAAGGAGATCATACTAGTAAAATGTGGCTTGGGATGAGTCAAAGGAGGGAAAGATAAGGGAAACTTTAGAAAGGGTTGTTTGGGAGATTGTAGTAGTAAAATGAGGTTTGGGCAATCCAAGGAGGGATGGAGGAGGGAAGATAGTTGCTACTATGATAGTATTAGGTGGAAATTTTGTTACCAAGTAATTCACCCTCTCTATGAGAACCCAGTTACAGGCCTAGGATTTGGATGAATCCTCAAATCCAATAAACATGCTGAACACCATAGGGGTCAAAACAGATACAGAACTGATCAAACTCCAGAGATTAACATTGCTACTCAATCCTATTTTTTATCAGTTAGAAAACAAAGTATATGCTTCAATTCATCTCACTTGTTGAGAAAATGAGGATGGTGAATATTTTTATATTAGCAACGCCACTTTATGCCAATACTATGGATGTAATATAGTACAAGCTATTCAAAGGCTTCAGTTAAATCATAGGGCCAGATGTTTCAATAATTCCAATAGAAATTATCAAATTACGATTTTTTGTGAATCGCAATTAAGTAATCGCTATTGGAAGGTTGAAACGCCAGGAGTTTCATATAGCGATTCGCAAGGGCTCGCAAATGGACCTACCTCATTAATATTTATAAGGTAAGTCGCAATTTGCGACCCATTGCGAATGGCTACCATCACAGGGATGGTGGCCTGCTGGGCTCAGCAGACCACCATGTCTGTGATTACTTTTAAATAAATCAATCTCTTTTTTTTTTTAATGCAGCGAAAACAGGATGCGTTTAAAAAAGGAAAATGGAAAGTTTTCTTTTCATTTTTCAAGAGTAGGCTTTGGTCCGTGGGACCACTGCCTGCTCTTAAAAAATGTTTCCGCATGCAATCACAAAGGGGAAGGAGTCTCTTGGGGACCTCTTCCCCTTTGCGAATGGGTTAGCACCAATTTGAAATTGGTGTTAACTGCGATTGTTTTGCAACTGCATTCACGCCCTTGACACGCCCCTTCCTAGTACCGAATCAGTATGTAGTCGCAAATCCAATTTGCGATTCGGTAACAAGTTACTGATTCGCAAATTGAACTTGATACATATCGAAATGCATTTTTGCAATCGCAAACGGCCCAAAATGTTTGAAATGCAATAGGATGGATGTCATTATGACTGGTAGATAAAATGGTTCATGTCCAAAAGACTTCCCCCACGGATATATAATTTTCAAAATATGTTCCATCTTAAAAATGATAGTCAAGATTCTCCGGACTTCTATCTATCCCAGGTTTCACAAAATCCAGACAACCATCCCTCGCTGGCAGGCTGTGGACTTTCCCGCCATCTCCGGCCTGCCTCAACATCACCTTTCTAAGATTCAGGAAAACCTTAGGAATGATTAATGGTCTGATGTATATTGGCAACAAAAACTTTGATTACATTCCCTTTGTAGATTGTGATAATTAGGTTAAGTACAATGATTTGTGGCAGGAATTACATTTTGAGCTAAATTTCAGGAAACAAACGGAAGCAAGAGTGAGGAGACAGATGACGTGTCGTTCAGCCATGATGTCATCGAATTTCCAGCCTTCGCATAGAATTGAAGTCCTGACGTTCTGTCAAGAATGAGCTGCTCTAAGGTCAACAATTTGAGGTTGTAGAATGCTCAATATGTTGGACTGGATTGCTGGTCCAATGTTCTTTGAAGTTAAGACTTTTGGCAACTACAAAGCCAGAGTCCGGCAAAGAAAGAGACAACAAGATGGTGTCTGTCAAATTTAGAGAGGTACTTGCATAGTGATTGGTGGACAATGTTATGACATGTTCTTGTGTTCATAGGAAACGTAGTTATATTTTCAAACATTCTGATTGGCTGCTATAATTTTGCAGTACAGAAAAGCAAAGCAAAATTCTTGTCTCTGTGTCCTCAATAGAATGGTCCTGAAAAGTTGACAGGTGTGTCAGTGAGGTGGGTGGGTGGATGCCTACACCTGACATCCGTAGTGTGCCACCTTGATAAATCCATAATAAGACAGAGCTACAGCACACACCCCGAAGGCGGGTGCAGTTGATGGGGTAAATAAAATAGGCCCCACAGGGCCTGTTTCTTAATAATGTACAAGCAGGCCATAATTTATCGAGTGGGAGTAGAAGCCTAATGGCCACCCATACGCCCACCTCATTCCCAGTGCAACATAATACCTCAGACACCCAGGCCCAGAGTGCATATGCCAACACTCATGGTATATGCGGAAGATTCCGAGTTTCAAACCACAAAGTAAGGGCGTTTTGGCTTTCTTTGCTTAATTTATTTCTTCTTAAAACAAGTTAAAGGCATCTCTCCCGAATTTTTAAGCCAGAAACGCCTTAATTGACCTGTTTCTCACCTAACATTGCCTTTGCTTCAATATGTATCAACGAATGGACAAAATCCATTCTTTTCAAAACCTCCCACTTTCCACTTGTAAAAATGTTGGCCTCTATGGTTAAAGGGGAAATTAACTTCCTTTGTTTTTCTACAGTTATTCTATTTCAGGACCGGAGGCTCCGATTATGCTGTCTCCTTCTATACTTACTCCAAACAGCAGCCAATCATTATACAGAAAAAACAATAACTACAAGCCCCATGAGGCATAAGCCCAGCATCACGTGGCCCAATCACCACCCATACCCTTTGTCCATAAATGCCATGACCTTTAACGTCACTTCCTCTTTCTTTGCTGCTCCGCAGCAGATAAGTGACTTTTTCTATACTCTCTTCATAATTGTATGTTTAGATTATATAATCAGATTAAACGTATCTAGTTAATGTTGTCGGGTAGCGACGCGATTCCGCTCGCGCTAACCCGTGTGTTTTTTCCTTACACTGTGTTTATTTTTAGAGGCTTTTCTCCGACTTTTATTCAGCCCTGTGGAGTGGGAGCGGGAGCGTCTACACGGCCGTGTAGTCCCTCTTCAATTGCGATGCTCGCGCTTCGTGCTCGCGTTTCGAGCCGAGCTCATCACTTTTGATGAGACGGCTTGATATTCAGACGCGCGGAGCGTTCGCCTGCTGCTTCCTCCTTGTTCATTTCATTTCTGCTCCCTGACGCCCGGTTCCTCGTAGAACTCGGGTTGTAAAATATAATAAGGCTTCGCCTAGAGTGTTTTTTCACTACAGGCAGCTCCCTCCACGCTATACTCGGGCTGCTGATTGCCTGTCAGGGGCTCACACTCCCCCTGTTATTGTAATATCAAACCCTTATTTTCCCATTATGGCACAATGGAGTGAGAATGAGACAGGGTATTACCCTGATGATTTGGGCAACCAACTAGAAGTAAACCTAGTTGAAGCCCTAGATAACAGAGTGCAGCAATCTGTTAATGACCCCCTGGTTAAAGCTTTGGGACCCTTTTCAGGGCAATTATTTGACTTCGCCAAATCCCAGGGTTGGCATAGCGAACATCAATCCTCTTCTCAAGAGAAGAAATCTAAATGCAAAACCAAAACCAAAACCAAAAACCTAGAAGAAGTTGAAAACACGATCTCTGGTGTTCATGCTGAAGCATTTAACAAATTATTTAAAAAACATTCCTCCGAGCATAATTATAGTAACTCTAAAGTCCTAGACTCTTCTCAGTCCTCTTCTGATTCCAACTCTGACTCCAGCGACTCTGACACTTCGGACACTCCTATCACCAGCAAAAAACTTAGGAAAGAACCTTCCTCAGCTAAAACCCTAGATTTCGACCCCACACAGATCATTCACCCTAGAGCCTCCAACTGGACCCCACCTCCTGAAGTAGCTCAATACATCCACGACAATGTCAGAAGAAGTTTTGACAAGGAGGTCCGCTCAAGCCTTAGGGCTGAATGCCCTAGACCTGATGTAGATGAAAAGGTGACGGACACTCCTGACATTGACCCCAACATGGTCACATTCATGAGAAAATTTGGCAAAGACCCCAAAAAAGGTTTGGACAGATCATGGCGGATTTGCCAAGACAAACTACTGGATGTCACAGGCCCCTTGACTAAAATCCTAGACATGGCCTACCTTGCCAAACAATCAAATACACCCGTGGATACCGATGTCCTGATTGGCTGGGCCCAGAGGTCACTTTGCCTACTGGGCAACGCAAACTGTGCGGTGTCGTCGGAAAGTCGCAAATCCATTCTTATGAGAATAGATCCCAAACTAACAGACTTGGCAACCTCCGAAGCTGGCCCATCGGCCGATGGCCTCCTTTTTGGCTCATCCTTTATTAAGGATCTAGCAAAATTTTGCGCTACTTTCTCTTCCCTCGACAAGGCGCACTTATCACTTAAGAAGGTCTTCAAAAGAAACCTTTTTGCCAGGGCCGGACGTTTTGGAGGGCGTATGCCCGGCCGAGGATCCTTCCAAAGCTCTCAATATCCCTACCCAAGAGGGAGAAGCAACTGGTACTCCGATCAATCGGACACCACCTTCTACCCCACTCGCAACCGAGGCGGACGCCCCAGATACAGACGAGGACCCCACAGAGGTCAGCAGGGTGCGCTCCAAGACTCCAGTTATTCAGGTGAGCATTATTCCTCATTCTCAAGTACGTCTTGGGGGCAGAGTGGGCTTATTCCTAGAAAACTGGAAAATAATTTCAGGAGACCCCTGGATTCTTCAGACAGTTACTGGTTTTCATCTAGAGTTTATAAGTACTCCGATCCAAACTTCCACTCCAACACAAATTTATTTTTTCCTAACAGATCAGACTTTTATAGATGCAGAGGTTCAAGACCTCTTACACAAAGGAGCGATAAGTTATTCCTCCCCACACCCAACAGGTTTCTTAAGCCCCATCTTTGTCATAGACAAAAAGGGAGGAGGTCACCGTCTAGTGCTAAATCTCAAAGAATTCAACTACTGGATTTTGTACAGACACTTCAAGATGGAGGGTATTCACTTGTTACGAGACATTCTTCTAGAGGGAAATTGGATGGTGCGTCTCGACCTCAAAGACGCTTACCTGTCAGTGTCCATTTTTCACCCTCACAGGAGATTCCTACAATTCCTTTGGAAAGGACACTGTCTGGAATTCAATGCTCTCCCCTTCGGTCTCTCATCGGCCCTGTGGTGCTTCACAAAATTATTGAGGCCCGTGATGGAACGGCTGAGATCCAAGGGAGTCAGACTCATAGTTTACCTCGACGACATCCTTCTGATGGCTCAGAAACCCCAGACACTCCTGATACATCTGGAATGGACAATCAATCTTCTGCAGGAATTAGGTTTCCTTATCAATGTGCAGAAGTCATTATTGATTCCTTCCCAAGTGATAGACTTTTTGGGATTCAGGATAGATTCCAGCCTCTCCCTTCTTATTCTCCCACCTCAAAAACTCTGAGGAATCAAGAGAGAACTGAGGGCTGCTTTAGCCAACTAGATAATTTCCTTGAGGAACATTGCCAGAATAGTAGGTCTCCTGGCCTCTTCGATTCAGGCAATCTTCCCGGCCCCTCTCCACTACCGCGCCTTTCAGAGACTCAAAATCAGACACCTTAAACAGGGTCTCAGCTACTCAGAAATTATTCCCCTGACTGACGAAGTGAAAGCAGAACTTCATTGGTGGCTCCAACACATGGAAGCTTGGAACGGCAGGGCAATTTTCGGCTCTCACCCAGAAATTGTGATAGAGTCCGATGCCAGCCGTTGGGGACGGGGAGCCCGGTGCGGCTCGATAGTAACTGGAGGTCGTTGGTCGACCTGGGAACAGACTCTTCATATCAACTGCCTAGAGCTCCTAGCGGGCCCGTTTGCCATCAGGAGTCTTTCTCCTCAAAAGACGGACTGCTGCATTCTGCTACGAATGGACAACATATCTGCAGTGCGGTATGTCAACAAACTGGGGGGCACAAAATCCAGGATACTGGCCGAAATTGCCAAGGAATTCTGGCACTATTGCCTCAGCCATCGCCTGACTATCATGGCGGAATATCTCCCAGGGCCCAAAATACAATAGCGGACTGGAACTCCAGACACCTGACAGACTTCAGCGACTGGAGACTGGATCCGATAATTTTTTAACAGATCTCCAAATTTTGGGGCCTGTGCGAAGTAGATTTATTCGCATCTCGTCTCAATACTCAGATACCAGCTTTCTTCAGCTGGCGCCCAGACCCTCTGGCTCTAGCGACCGATGCTTTTCTCCAAGATTGGTCGAAGTTTCGGGGATATGCCTTTCCCCCGTTCTTAATGATCCCCAGAGTACTGTCTCAGATAAGACGTCAGAAAGCAGAGAACATATTAGTGACCTCTTGCTGGAGAGCTCAGCCTTGGTTCCCACTTGCCCTTCAGTTAACCTGCACCCTACCTCTTCTCATTCCTCCTCGCCCGAATCTCCTTTTGAACCCGGAGAATCATCAACATCCAATGATTGTTTCACTGAAACTAACATTGATGGCTTGGAAGGTTTCAGGGCAAGATGGAACACCCTAGGAATTTTGCAGCAAGCTGCGACATTCATCAAGCAAGCCTGGGCAGCAGGTACCCACAAGAGATATACATCTGCATGGCGAAGATGGACTAGTTGGTGCGATAGACGGGATCTCAATCCCGTGGAATCAAATATTGAAATGATTGTTAATTTTCTGGCTGAACTAGCTGGCTCGGGCCTAGCTTATAGAACAGTCAACAACTTTAGATCGGCCATTTCAGCTGGACATAACCACATAGATGGGAAACCGGTGGGTGAGCATCCGCTAGTATGTAAGTTACTTAGGGGTATTCGCTTATCCAATCCTCCCCAAACTAAATATACTGTCTTATGGGACGTCAACATTGTACTGAAGATCTTGGAATCCTGGCCAGACAATGGTTCTTTATCCCGTAAACAGATTTCATCCAAATTGACAATGTTATTATGCCTCATCTCCTGCAAACGCGTATCAGACGTCAAAGCCTTGGACTTAACAGGTAGAGTGTACTCACCAGAAGGAATTACTTTTAACATCTCCAAACGGACAAAGACTAATTGCAGGTTGGTATCTTACCCAGCATTCTCAGACAACCCAAAACTTTGTGTGGTTCAATGCTTAAGACAATATGAAATGGCTACAGAGTCTCTTAGACAGGATACCTCTGGTCAGCTCCTTATAGCTCTACAAAAACCTTTTAAACCGGTCTCATCTGCTACCTTGTCTCGATGGGTTAAATGGTTAATGAATGAAGCAGCCATAGACATTAACATATTTGGAGCTCATTCAGTGAGAGGCGCAATGGCGTCTAAGACATATGCTCTAGGTTCTCGTCTAGAGGACATTATGAAAGCGGCAGACTGGTCGTCTGAATCCACGTTTAGAAAATTCTATCAAAAACCTGTTTTAGACGTTGCTTCTGTGGTTATTAATCAGCTTTAAACGAGCATAATCGGAGCCTCCGGTCCTGAAATAGAATAAAAATGTTTCTAGCTTACGCGTCAAGAATTTTCAATTCTATTAAGGACACGGAGGCGAGGATTATCCCGCCCTAAGAAACAATGTTGTTAATATCAAATGATTGTAATTATGTTTTGATTATATAATAGACATTATTTCTTCCCACCCTGAACTGTTATTATCATTGAAATATTGTTTCCTTGCTTTATTATGGGATATTACCTTATGTATATTTTTTCCTCAGGGTCTGATCAGAAGAACTCTTGAGATCGCATCTTTCCTATTCTGAGGACTTTGTTCACGGACCTGTTCGTCGGTCCATTCAAGAAGTTCGGTTCCAGAGAAGTTCGGCTCACATCAAGTTTGCAGTTTTGAGAACTTTTGATTTTAACTGTTTGCGAACGGACCTAACCAAAGAAAGAGGAAGTGACGTTAAAGGTCATGGCATTTATGGACAAAGGGTATGGGTGGTGATTGGGCCAGGTGATGCTGGGCTTATGCCTCATGGGGCTTGTAGTTATTGTTTTTTCTGTATAATGATTGACGGCTGTTTGGAGTAAGTAAAGAAGGAGACAGCATAATCCTCGCCTCCGTGTCCTTAATAGAATTGAAAATTCTTGACGCGTAAGCTAGAAAAAAATGTATTCTCCTTCAACGGTTGCATCATAGTAAGTAGGTACGAATGCATTCCTGCTTTCAAAGTCCTAAATTAACTTCTGCATTTTAAAAAATAGGTTTTCCCGGGCTTGGGGGGGGGGGCCCTAACTCATGGTCACGTGACTCTCTCGCCGACCTGTCAAAGGGAGACTCGGCCATAGTCCTCCCTTTGTTTTCACAGCTCGCGGTTTAATGTGACAGGAAAACATTTTAGTCCCGCCCACCAAACAATCCGTCTGCGCAGCCCTTCGACGTCAGGGTTCGAAAGAGGAGACCGACGAGTCACGCCCGTCTCTGACCAATGGGAATGCGCGGTTGGACGCGAGGACGGCTCGTCATAAGCCTGCGCCGGGTCGGACATGAGCGCGCGCTGTCTGCTGGCGGCCGAGCTTTAGAGGGAGATAACTCGTCTTGAACCCCCGCGTCCGCCATGAGCGCCGCTGCCCCCAGCGGGATGGGAGAGCAGCCGGAGCCGCCGAGCGCCGCGCCCGCCCCCAGCCAAGAAACCAAACCCAGCCCCTCCGCCTTGGGCGTCCCCGGACCCCCTACCCCCGGGCCCGTGGGGGGCAGTGGGGCCGGATCAGCGGCGCCCGGGGCGGTGGCCGGGCCCGGCAGCGGCCTGCCTCCGGGGAGGGAGACGGGGGAGCGGAGAGCGAGCGGTGAGTGCCCCGGGTGACCCCCTGGTGCGGTAGGAGGGAGATCTCGGGGCAGGTGTGAGAGAGGGACCAGGCATTGGGCTCTGCCCTTCAGATGTATTAATGTTACTATCTTCCAGTTTTCAGACAGCGTAGATGGGCAACGAGGCACGTTGAGGTCAGAGGATTTTCGTTGGGGAGATACGGGTGCCCTTCTGCAGGTTTGTGGGTACTGGATGCTGTAGGTGGGCCCAGGTTTTGACAGGTGTTTCAGGCTCTTTCTTTTCCCTTTAATTAGCGGAGATTCCCACCATTTCGGATACGCGTTGGCCTGGCATTCCAGACGTTTGGTGCATTGCTAGAGTGCGCTTATTTCAGGGTGGAAGATTTTCTCAATCCGGGAGTGTCCCACTCGATCAGAGCCTGTGCCTCTTGATCAGAGTCTGTGCCTTTAAAGTTTCTGCCAAGGTGCTGACGTTTTTGAGACTAGTGTTCATGTCTCTTTTTAATGTGAATTTCATTTTAGGTGATGCAGGCGGCCTACGTTCCAGGGAAGTGTCAGGGGAACTAAAACTAGCCACGAAAGGACCGATTATCTGCTTTGTATCTTGGAGGTCGGACATCCTGTCAGATGGAGAACCGCTTTCAAGAGTGTTGTGTGAGAATTACGCAGTCCAGCCCATAGCATCTTCCTGTAATCTATATGTACAATAACTAGAACTTTTTAAGTAGGAAAGGTTTGATGCTTATGAGCAATTTTACATGGTATTTGACATTTTTGGCCAGAGCTTTCATTGGTGGGTCAAGGTGGAATAGTTTATTAACTTCGATGCCTAGAATTTTAGCTGAAGTGATCTCTTGGAATAGGGCCTATCTCCTTTTGTTTAGTAGATCACTTAACTGGCTCTTTGTTTAGAGATAGGATAAATTCATCTCTTTTTGGGTCAGTTTCACGTTTCTTGTCATAACTTAAATTTTCATAAGGGTGAATGTTTACTTGGGTATCAACATAGTTAGCATTGTGGATATTGTCTGTTTAAGAGACTTGATGAAGTGGCATTGCCACAGCACGAAAGGAGAACATGTGTTGGCATTTGGAACAAGTGGGTGGATGGCACTGAAGGCAAGTGGGGGTAAACAGTGCAGTGCAAAAGGGACAGGAAGAACGAGTACCGTCAGAGGGGCATAGGGGTGTCTGAAAGAGCGCTTGTGTATGTCCAGTGGGTCATCTAGAGGCTGGAGTCCTGGGATGTCCTAGGAGCATATGGAAGGAAAGTGCGTTGGTACTGCAGACGACAGGAGGGAATATGCTGTGGCAGGGGAGCATGTGGAAGAATGACAGGTGCAGTCCGAGGGGAGAGGTTTTGGAATGAGGGCAAACCGACTCAGAAGGATGTCTGGAAGCAAGAGACACTTGTGAAGTGCCAGGCTTTAATCAACAAACAAGACCTGGTTTCTCAAAGGAGTGTGCAAATGCAATCACACTTACATAAATCTGGCATTCTGGAGTGTTTGGCCTGTATCAGTGGATGCTGGTTGATATTTTTAGCCCAACAACTATTGTGGTATTGAAGCGCTTGATAGCTTCGGAATGTCTTTAAAACGGCTGTAAGTTTTTCATTGAGGCGGGGGCAAGTTGAGTGGGAACAGGAACAAACCAAAAGGTCTTAAGTGTTTAAGAACTGCATTTGGAAGCATTGTTTCTGCACTTGTTTACCTCCAGAATACAATGTATTACTTCAGTAAGTATAACTTGAGTGCAGTACTGATGCTAAAAAGAGAAGGTGTAAAAACAGCGTTACTTTTGTTTTGTGGACACACAAAGGTGAACAAAATAATTACTCTGTAGTCGAGCAGGATGCTTCTCGAATTTGAGCGTGGTTGGTAAAAAAAAAATCAGACTTCAAAACTGTGATGCAACTTTCCATGGTAAGTGTTGACCACAATCTATGAGCTTGCTCTTACAGGATTACCATAATCTAAAGGATTTGTACCCGGGATTCACACACCACTAGTCACTGTGGCTTGTTCTTGGTGATTGCCATATGAATGTTCAGTGGGAGCAGTGCAGAAGAATGTGGAAGCAAGAGCTTTGGAAGGGGAATGTTTTCTGTGTGGTGTTCAAGTGTGTTCCTTTGTGATGAGGGCCTGACTCCATATGAATCGTGAATCCTGAATTTGATTTTGGCCCTGGCATCACGGCAACCATTGATGTTAGCAGAAACCTTGACCTTTTCCTGTTACCGTAAGGTTCAGGAACTGGTTTTTGATCTTGATGGGTGCATCCAGCATGCTCTCATAGTGAAAATGTTTTATAAAGTATAGTGTGATTAAACTTTTTGTTATCCCTTTCAAGAAGGGTGTTAGCTACTGACACCGTTCTGATGTTATGGGAGACCCAACCCTTTGTGCTGACATTCCTTGTCTACCATGATTCATCTTTAATAGGACTGTGTGTGAGCCTGAGTACTGATGCCAGCAGGTTGTATTTTGGATGCCTCAGGCTTAGCACAGCACAAACTTAGGATAGTATCTTCAAACCTTGGCAGTGCGTTGCTTGCGTTCTCATAGCTAGAGGTTGGAGATGGACACTGAAGCTAAACAGATGGCTACGGGGCTGCATTTGTTTGAAAGTGGCTGCTGATTAGATCTTCCTGCGCACTTTCATTTGGTAAAGAGTAGGAGTGATGGATGGGACTCCAGTTTCAGTATCCAAGGTGAGGAAGTTTTGAGGGTACGCCCTTTTTTTCTGAATATGATTACTGCTTCAGGAAGCCTGGGGCAGAAAACTCACGCGTCTTGGTGACCATGTTGTGGGTGCTCCTACTTAGCTATAACCCCAGTGCTATCAGCTGTGAGAAATATCACTTTATACAAAGGCTGTGTCTGGATAGCAGCCTGAGAAAGACACTTGAAAGAGAACCACCCAAACAGCTTCTCAAGTTGGAGACAGTGGTTCCACATCCCCTGTGTAGAAACTCTGTATCACAGTAGGATCCAAGCCACCTACTTTGTTTCAGTTCCAAGTTCTTGACCAAGTTCTTTGCATTCCGCAGTGTTCTTGAAAAACTGCTGCATACCGGGGGCTGGCGTTTGTCACACAGCCTTCAGAGGCGAAGGCACATCACCTGAAGATATTTCCTTCTGCTGAAGGATCTACCTGGAGAAGACAGACTTCCTGCTGAGAAAGGAAAGACTACCTGGCCCTGCACAAGGACAGACGGTTCAGGAAGGCATAGTTTTTACAGCATGAGGTGCACCCAGAGGAAATTGCTGAACTTGACAGAGCGATCCAGGGGCATACCTGCGCCTACACTTACGAGAGAATGAGAGGCACACTGATAAAACCACTGCACTTCCTGAGACTGTCAAACCTATTTAAAAAAAAAAAAATACCTTCTAAAATACTTTAAACAGATCCAATAGAACTTAAAGCATCCTGCTCCTGAGCCTATTTCTTGCCTGCTCCTTGATATAAGTTAAAGTAAAGCTAGACTGTAAAGCAAGTTAAAAATGGTTGCCCGGGTGGTTGGAGTGTAGTACCTTTTGGTTAGCACAACCTGCATAATGGATAGATTCAAATATTTAGCATTGTTGTCCTAGTACAAATACTCTCTATTCTAAATAGCTAAGCACTGGACAGTATATTATGTCTGATTGTTGGTCTAATCGCCTCACCCCCTCGCTACTTTACAGCACACCCTGTGGCTGTTTGCCCTTGCTACCCTGAATTAACATGCAGAAAGGCCTGGTTTGCAGAGCTATAGTAGAACGGAGCCCAGGACATCCATGGCAGATAACCTCCACCACCACTGAATGAGGCATGATGAGGAAACAATTGGAATGCTTGTGTGCATTGTGCTTTTAATTAGGGCACATGAGTGGAAAAGAACAGGAAAGATTTGTTGTTTCAGCAAGATAAGTTATATAAAAAAAATAACCAAAAAGAACTAAGTGCATCTGTTTTAATAAAATGTACTTGTCCAAGATAAACTTTCATTGGAAGAGAGAGACGCATGCACATCCACTGGGCCCACATGTTTGTTCATTATTGATAACCCATAAAGTCCACTTTGGAACAATCAGATAGTAATATGGGTACAATTTTTAGCAGCTTGAATTTGGTATTAATGCAGACATAATTGTAACAAATCTTACAGCATGCAATGATGGTGGCAAGTGCTTGGAAACGGAAACGCCTCCTTTGCAACGTATAGACTAGTTAGCTGGACCTTGGTATTGTTTGAGAATAAGTGTAATACAGATGATGCTTTATCCAGTTTTTCCCATGCACTTCTAATACAGGCTGGTGCGTTATTTTTTTAATGTTTTCTTTGAAGATGGGTATCGTTATTTTATTTGTTATTCTTTAGCTCGGTAGTTAGAGGAAAATGCTATCGCCATTGCTTCTTTTTTATTCTTTGACAGTTACTGTCTGATGTTGGCATTCTGCTCATAAATTTTTCTGAAAGTTGTGCCAGAGACTTTTTAAGAGAAAGAGTTGCCTTTTATTGACCCTTGGAAGTATTGCTGGCATTAGATGGCAGTAAAAGGTGTACGCTTTTACTCTGTGCTCCCTCCATGCTGGAAAAACCTGACTGTATCCAAAGAGCTACCTAGAGATGATGACCGCGCTGACAGATTTAGTCATTCGGTCCTGCTAGATACTAATGTTATGATCTATAAAAAAAAAAAAGCTGGCCACATTGAATTTGTGTTACTGGTGGGGTGTGAGAATGGAGAGGTTGTTTACATATAGCACATCACATAGCCTCCACTTACCTCTCTGAAGGCTACCTCAAAAGTTGCCCTACACATAGAGGAAATCAAACACACAGCTAAATAAATAATAATAAAAAAAGGCACTGTTCCTGTGGACTAAAGCTCCACGCCAATTGGACATTCACAAGGTGTGTATAAAAATTAAATAATTGAAAAGGGACAAAATAGTGTGTGTGTGTGTGTGTGGTTTTTTTTTTTTTTTTTTTTTTTTTTTTTTTCTCTTTCTTTCTTTCCCCTAGTAGTGGAAGACGGAGAGGGATGGTGGGTAGCGGGTTTAGTAAATGCGTCTTTAAAACTCTTTGAAATTCCACATAGTTGGAGGGAGTCTGTTTCCAGTTTGGGATACAATGTGATGACTTTTCTATCTGTAATGGAAAGAAACTCCACTGCATTAGGGCTTCACTAACCTTGCCATAATCAGCTAAGGTTTACCAGAGGTTCTTTTTTGATTTTTATTGTATTAAAGTACTTTCAGTAGAATTTCCTTTCTCGCATACATTTCTAAAGGTGAAGCAGTTCTTTCTGTGAAGATAATTGGTGCATTAGCATTGTGGAAAACCTTTACCAGTAACCTGAACAAACTTGTATGTACTGCAACATTCGTGGAAGTTGATGCTCCTGGGTATTGGCCCTCGGTATAGAGCTTAAAGGGCTGGATGCATGTGATCTGTCATTGAAGGAGCAGAATTCAGGCAAGGAACTTCCATCTCCGTTCTAGTCTGTGTAGGAAGCATGGGCTCAAAGGTAAATTGAATTGGTTTAAAGCAGGCAGGGTAGGGTTAGGGCAGTCGTGTTGTGGGCCTGATACAGAGCTCAATGGGAAATATTTATCCGTATGTTAAGGGTAGATCAATTTGGATGCCTGGTTGATCTTTGGAATATGGGGTATCCGGATCCATGACCACTTATAGATTCTTAACAGAGGCGAAGGGGTAGATACCATAGCTAGGTGTACTATGTCAAAAGCAAAGGTCTTAGAAGAGGGGATCAGTCACTGTGTTAATATCAACAGTTAATTTGAAGTCATCCTACGTTGTCAGGAGGGATAATTCTTTACTGCTTGCATGCTGGAATTCAGTTTAAACATTCGAGAAGGCCTTCTTTTCAAGAACAGTGTAAATTTGTTGGAATACAACTCTCCCTATCCCCTTTCCCTAGAGTGGGCCTGTTACAAATAACCTGAAATTAGATCGATCACAATGTCAAGGACTGTTTTTTTTTAAAGGACGTTTGATGTGCTCTAGCTTCAGGTTGGTGAAAAAGGGAGCGTTGCATTGGGGGGCGTAACTGGAGATGTCGTTTTTCAAGGTGCCTAGAGAGCAAAGCTCCAAGGGAGAGTCGGAGTTGACTTTTACGAATTCCTGGGATTGTGCCAAGTCAAAGGGCTGATGGAGTTATGTTGGACAAAGAAGTTCAGATGTTTTGGGGGAAAGATAGGATTCCAAGTAACTCCTTTTTAGGAGCACATTCTGTGATAATGAGTCTCAGAAGGAATGAGATTGGGTAACAACCTTCAAAGTATAGTTAAGGCTCCTGAAGTTTCCACACTAAAAGTTGACGTTCTCACATTCTCGTAGTAGGTTAGATATGTGCAAGTTGAGGCATTCCCCTTTGATATCCTAATGGCTGCTGTAAGAAACTGGATTGTTAGTTGAGGCGGGTAAGTACTCACCTCAAGGAATAATCACAATTGTTATCATGGTTAACCACTACAGTTAGGTTGCATTCACTACACCTTGGCGTCCAGGCTGCCTAATCTTTCTCTGGGGGTGTCTAGTCAATGTGGGTTATATATTCAAGCGAAGCACCCATAGAGCTGTATTCTTTAAGAAAAGGCTATTGTGTTGTAAATTTTCAATACATCCCCTGTGGTTTGGGTAGTCTGCTCTGTTAATATGCAATTAGTCTAGTGCCCTGGATCATGTCTGTCTCGCCATACTAGCCTTAACTCTGTGCCTCGTCAATTAATATGAACTGAATATCCTGCATTTGTTTCTTGTAATGCCTTAATTAGAGCAATAAGATGATTGCAAGATCAAGTGGAGTTCTAATTTTCTTGATTTATTTTTTTCTCAGCAGTCTGCTTCTAATCTTTCAAACTCATTTTCCAGGCTTTGATAATCATCTCTCATTCAGTCACCGATATGTCTCCAACATATCTTTTAAGAATCTCTCCTGTCTCTGCAGTTCTAGCGCTGGGCCAAATCCTGCATTAAGGGGGAATTGCTCCTTGATCTTACGCTGATCTGTCTCCTGCTGAGGTCTGCAGCCATATCCTGCTCGTCCAGGTCTCATTGTCAGGGTGGAGGCTTCAACTGGTGGTGTGCTTGGGGCCTCCTTAGACCATAGAGGCCGCTCCTATCTTACTGCTGCTAGAGCCATCCTTCTGGGGTGAAACAAGCCTGCCGGGTTAAGAATTCTCAAGTCAGGTGGCGGGTTGCTCCCAAGAAGGCCGGCCTACCTGTTCTCGTGCCTGCCTGTTCAGGGCTCAGTATTTCAGGTGGACTGACTGTACCACACTACAGGCAGACATTGCCTCTTAATTATTTCAGTGCTGCACTCGGCGGTTAGCATTTAGAATACTTGTTCACACTATCATCGTAGATCTCCAGTGTTCTTCTTCAATCCTGGACGTATTTAAAGTTTCAAGGGCCTTTTTTTTGCTTCCCAGTGGAGATCAGCAAATGTAATGCCGCACCGGTAAAGCCATTTTGGAACGTTATTGTCCCTAGAATAGCATTGGTTTACCATTTTAAGATGTTCACCATGTTTAGAAGCTTTATGTTGGCCACCTAAGATCATAAAATAGTTGATACACTGCCTTATTTTTTCTGTTTTTCACAATACATGCTGAGGGGGGTGGGCTCTCTGTATGGTGGGGGATTTATATTTTTGTATTGAGAGAAAAACTCTCCCATTGGGAATTTATTTCCTCTCGAAAAATTGTAGTGTGGGTAATTAAAACATGGCACCCACTATGCAAGCCTTAGGTGCCTTGAAAGAAGTGGACAAAGTGGTTACTTTTGCCAAAGGACGGAGATCCGTGCCAGATGTTTTGATGAAAGCAAAGGTCTTTGACATCCTTGTCAGCCATCTGCTAGGATCTAAATGTCTTCCTGAGAAATTTAACAGGGTTGAGGATAGGTGCTTCTCTGACATAGTGGAACACCAAAGAGAGTGAATAAGGGATGATCTGAGGAGAGAAGGAAGCAAGTAGGACGCTAGTCTGAGAAAACTGGTTGGAACGTGTAACGTAGGAATAGAACTGAAAAGCCAGTAGGGGAGGACCAGGAGGGGGGGATGCCAGGATGTGGCCTACAGGCAAAAGAAACATCAGAGGGGATATTGTCTTATTTCCAGGTTATTGCCATTGGTTTAGGGAGATGTGTTGCATGTTGAGTAGTATGCATCTCGTCTTGTGATTTGCATTTGCCCCCAGGAAATTAGGCTGCATTTTCCTTTGTTAGGCTAATTGGTCTTTTTCTTTCCCAGTACCAGTGCCTGCAGCAGTAGCTGCTGCCCCGTCTGAAGGATCAATGTCCAACGGGGTCTATGTGCCACCAGGTGCAGCAAATGGAGATGTGAAGCCTGTTCTTTCCACTACTCCGTTAGTTGACTTTCTGATGCAGTTGGAGGATTACACACCCACGGTACGAGTCATCTTACTATTAATATTCAGGTCAGTAAAGAGACTACTGGCTACACATGTACTACCCACAGTTCGTCTGAATAGGTCTAGCTCCAAGATACTGATGCACTATGAACTCACATGGGATCAAGTTGTACCGTGGTGAATGTTTATCTTTTTGATGTGAGTTTACATCCCTATAAATTGAAAACTTCTGTGCTAAGCTTAGAAAAGACAAAAATCTGTAAGTAAATACGAAATTGAGCATTGTTTAACCTTTCAGTCTTGGAATTGCCATTCTCAAGCATTACAGAGCTGGTCTTCCCAATGAAAACTTGAAATGTTTTTACTCTGTGTGAAGATCAGTGGTGTTAAATTCCGTCTTATGTTTGTGTGATGTTCAGCTTTTGAAGGTGTTTAAGTAATTAGTTTCTCATTTCCCACTGACAGATTCCAGATGCAGTAACTGGATATTACCTCAATCGTGCTGGCTTTGAGGCATCTGACCCTCGCATGTGAGTAATCTGTTCTAAAGGGGTAAAAAAAAAAACCTCTTTCGATTGATCAAATTCCCCGGTAGAACTCATGGGGCATGGCATAAGGGTTTTTTCACCATTATCCAGCTCTTGAAGTGAATGATGCGGTATCTGCACTTTGTGCTAGATTTCTTTTATTTGATGTCTGCTGTAGAAAAAGTAGCTGGTTCTGTTTGTCATTGTCACAAGTGCACTGTTGTGGAGTGAGGTGATTGGTACTGATGAACAACACTAAACTGCCATCCTCCTGACTGAAGGGATAGTGCACACTGAGACAGGTAACTTGCATCACTCTCACCCTAGGGGAAAACAGGGTTGAGGTTAAGAATGAGCGAGAACCATTAGAGTGGTTTCCTTAGATCTGGTCTTAAATTGGCGTTAGACCGAGTTTCAGAGTCAGATTTGACTTTTTTGGCCATTCTTAGTCGGAGAAGTAGAATATTTTGATCACACTTTAACCACTGAAGGTGTCAAACCTAAGGGAGACTTGGCAGCTGCCAATAAATCAGCACCGACAAAGAGCAGTTGTACTATTTTTATTTGTAGGTTTAATTGAGTACTATGCAAAGTTCAACAACTTTGCTAACAAGACAGAATTTGAAAGCCCTCATGCTCAAAGGAGTGAATGTTGAGAGTCTGCACAACAGCAATAATTCCAACAGATGGAGAGAAGTGTGTAGTGCCAATTATTGGTACCCTATGATAATTAAAACAAAAAAACAATATAACCACTGATGCCAGTGCTATAGGGATTGGTGCTGTTTTGGTCTCTTTAAGGGCTCCACAGAGAACTGTTGCTTTTGCCTCATGCACGCTAACAACATCCGAGAGACACAATGCCGTTATTGGAAAAAACTTGGCAGCAACGTGGCTTTTAGAATACTTCTATACATATGCGTGGGGATGTCAAATTACATTATGAACTAATCACAAACAACCGTTGCTAATTTTGTCAACCGGAGATACTGGTAAAGGTTCAGCAAGGCTTTCTAGACTTGCCTCACGTCTGCAAGAGTACAACCATAGAATAGAATGCCTTCCTGGTTAGAGAAATGTTCAGGCAGATTGCCTTTCACACATGGCACTCCTGGGAATGTGTAGATGGAAAAAGGAGTAATGAAGAATGTACAAGAGGGAGCAGTGGGGAGTGTGTATGGTGTGGTCGACTGGAGCAAGGGAATAGTGAGCAAGTCCGAATGGTCTACAGCCATAGAGAGTGACAATGTGTTGAAAAGATGAGAGAAGGGTCAGCACTCTTCCTGCAGTACTTTGACCCTACAGAAAAGTACTGGATGTATTTTCTGAACTAGGAGAGAAAATAGTGTTGCATGGAGACAAGAATATCCCGCCTACAGAAGTACGCAAGAGATTGAAATTGCACAGGAAGGACATTTGGGGCAGACTATTACAAAAAAAGACTCGGGTGGCGTTTTGGGTGCCAGGAATGGATGATGACTTACTAGAATGGGTTGAATGACGTTCTGTATGCAAGGAGATTGAAAAGAGATTGAGAGTTGGTGTACAAACAGATGGTAGTAATACTTGTGACCCTAGCAGCCTGTGGCATAGAGTATGCTTGGACTTCATTAGACCCATGTCGGCTCTGGATTATGGAAGAAAATTTGCTGTGGCAATGGCTGATGTTCATTCTAAATGGTTGGTTGTAAAAGTTGTCTGAAATCACTACTACAGCAACTATAAGAGCTTAAAGGGAAGTATTACTGAGAGGAAGGATTCCCTGCTGTCCTCATTATTGACAATGGGACGCAGCTGACATCTGCAGAGATGAGACTTCTTAATGTCCTCTGGTATTAAACATTGACGTACAGCGTTATAAAGTCCCAGTGCGAATGGATTTGTGTAAAGGGCGTACCACATGATTAAGGGAGGACTGCAGTTAGCTGGGGTCAACAGACTGGATGTGGAGGTTTTACCCCCATGCTACCTGGGACCTCGTCCTGCACCAGGCCCACTGTGGGCTTTCCACCCACACCCCCTGTCGGGGATGGAAGAGGAATCGCTTCCCCCTTAATTATAATTAGGCCGATCTGAAACCCCTTAACACTAGGGATATAGATATATTTTTTGTTTATTTTATGTTTTTATGTATGAAGAGCGACCCGCTTAGGCAGGGGTCGCTCCCCTGGGTGGCAAATTGTATTTAGACTATTTCTGCCCCCCTGGGGGGCAGAAACCACTAGACGCCATTTTTGTAAGGCCCATCTGCCCCCTAGGGCGGGGCAGAAAGCCCACCAGAGACCAGGAAGGATTTTTTTTTCTTTTCTTTTCAAGATGAGGGTGGGGTTATGGCCATCCCCCAAATAAATGGGGCCAAAGTTGTTCGGGCCACCAGTGGGAAGATGGGGCAATTATCCCTGATCCACAACCGGGGAGGGGGGCAGAAAGTCCACTAGATGCCAGGGAATGAATTTAAAAAAAATAAAAATAAAAAAAGTGTGGTGGTGGCTACCAACCAGTATGGGCATAGTTATGCACCCCCCCAGCACACTAAAACATCTTATCCAACTGCAAGCAAGAGTTCATTTGATTGTTTTGGTTTTACTTTTGGGTCATGAGAGCTTGGAATGGTGGGGGTTGTACTTTTTGGACTTTTGTACACTGGCATGTACAAATATCCACAAGACCTAGACACATCTGAAAACTAAATATCTGGGTGAGTCCAGGGTGGTGTGAGTCACATGCACCCTGCACTATTTTCTTACCCACAATGCCCTGCAAACCTCCAACTTTGCTTAAAATCACACTTTTCCCCCACATTTTTGTGATGGACCCTTCCAGAATCTGCAGGAGTCCACAAAATTCCTACCACCCAGCATTGTCTAATCTGTGCCAATAAAAATTCTGCCCCACTTGTCAGCCTAAAAATGTTTTTTGATCCGCTTTGGTTCCCCCTCAATTTCGACATGTTTTTGGTTCTTCTCTGTCACAGGCACTTGGCACACCTACACAAGTGAGGTATGATTTTTACCGGGAGACTTAGGGGAACGTTGGGTGGTAGGAAATTAGTCCTGGTGCAGTGATCTCACACAGAAATGTTGTGTGTGTGTTTTTTTTTTCTTTCTTTTTTTTTTTTTTTTTTTTAAGCTAAATTTTAAGTTTGAGGTAAGAAAACATTGGGGGGGGGGGGGGGGGGGTCCATGTAAGTTGCACCTCCATGGATTCCCTCAGGTGTCTAGTTTTCAGAAACGTTTGGGTTTGGTATGTTTTCCTACATGGCTCCTGAGCCCAGGACCAAAAACACAGATTCTGGGTACTTAGGGTTCTTGATGAACCTACAAGCCCCATATATCTCCACAATCAGAAGTCCATCAGATGCAACAGTATATTACTTTAGTAAATGGCTGTGGATTTTATTTTTTTATTTTTTATTTCTGCTGTTATTTTCTGTAGGAAGACCTTGTAGTATCTACACAAATTATCCCTTGCTGAATTCAGAATTTTGTCTATTTTTCAGTAATGTTTAGCTGTCCGGGATCCAGAATTGGTTTCGCACCCGTTTCTGTCACTAACTGGAAGGAGGCTAAAAGAACAACAAATAGTAACAATGGGTTATGCCCCAGTAATATGCCAAAATTGTGTTGAAAAACTGGGTTTTCTGATTAAAGTCTGCCTGTTCCTGAAAGCTGGGAAGATGGTGATTTTAACACCACAAACACTTTGTTGATACAATTTTCAGGGAAAAAACCACAAGCCGCCTTCTGCAGCCCTTTTTTCCCATTTGAAAAAGGAAAAAAAATCTGCAGTGTTTTGGCTAATTTTTTTTGTCTCCTCCAGGGGATCCCTCAAAGTCTTGGTACCTCTAGAATCCCTAGGATGTTTGTGTGGGGGGGGGGGGGGTGAAGGTGGGGGGAAGGACACAAGTTTGGTGTAGGTAGCTTATGTGGACAAAAAGTTATGAGGGCCCAAGCGCGAACTGCCCTAAATAGCCAAAAAAGGCCTGGCACCTTGGGGGGGGGGGGGGGGGGAGGCCTAGCTACGAAGAGGTTAATATCAGATCTAGTATGGGCTTATCACACTACTGAAAACACGGTTACAGGAAAGGTTCTATTTTGTATGATGAGGGGTAGGAAACCCATTTCGAAACTCAGTCCCGCTTGGATGCAAGATTTGATTGAAGGGAAGGATGATCACAATGATAATTTGCCACTGGGGAATGGTAGGGCTAGAATTGTGCCAAGTGATTGGGTTAAGATTCAATCTGGAAGCTTAAAGGCTTGAATACATTTTTAGGACCTTTTTAAAGTGAAGAAAGTACATGGGTGGAATGTCATTCTGACCAGTGGAGAATGATGGAACTTAAGCAGGGTGGCCAAACAGTGACCTTGGATAAGCAGAGGATGAAGGCATGATTGATGGGTGTAGTGGGTGCATGTTAATGAGAAATGAAGATATGGTGAGTTCAAGTGGCACTCGAGGTTGCTTGGGAAGTGGAGATTGTGAGAGTCTTGGAGTTGAAAATAATGCCAATATTGGACAAGTAGCAGGATCAGTAGCATTCCAAGACCAAGAAGATGACCTGTGTTTTTTGCAGGATTATGTTAAATTAAATTTTGTGTTTACTACATGGTTTCGCCCCAGTGTAAATACTGTTGTAGCTTAGTATGTCTATACTTGTTAACGGTCACACAGTTCATTAAACTTTTAATATTTTGAAGTTGTTTGCTATATATGAATTGTTTTATTCTCATTCCTCATCTTAAGATTTCTTGTTTTACAGTTCTTAGCATCCTCTTTGTTAACAGAGGGGGATGTTTATAATTTTGTAATTGGCAAATTAATATATTTTATTGCTCAAAGTACTCTTTAGGGATCCTGTGTTCTAACAAAGAAGGTTGAACAGCGGGGTTCTATTTGCTGGCAGTTACCTGCTGACTGGCAAAGGTGGCACCATGTTTAAGAATTCATTCTTGTTCAATAAATGCTTTAAACGCTTAACAACAAAGGACCATACCGTTTAACTATCTAACCAGAGAACTTCCAACGTCCACAACATATTATGTAAAATGCAAAATATTTAAGGAAAAAACGTCACAAATAAAATTGCATCAGGCGTTTAGTCATTAAGGCTTTTCATACCTCACAAAAAAGAATTTATCACAACGCAGGGTTTAAATTATTTTTTCCTTTGCAGTAGTCCAAAATCTAAAAACCAATTCGGAGGTTATCAAGGGCACCTAAAATGTGCATATGAAAGTCCAATTGACCCTGGAGTTGATAATCTGTCACTGCTTCTACATGAAAATGTATACACAGAATGTTATGTTGCATGCTTGTTGTTTTATTTCCTTTAAACATAGTCTCAAAACATCATTTCAGTATCGCTAAGTTTCTTAAGTTGACTCTCTGTAACCAGCACACAAGGTGTTTTCCACACACTAGTTTGAGACTCCTTACATAGTGTAAGGAAATGCCTCCTTGGCATGGTTACCCACTGACCTTTTGCCTTTGCTGATGCTAAGTTTTGATTTGAAAGTGTGCTGAGGCCTGCTAACCAGGCCCCAGCACCAGTGTTCTTTCCCTAACCTGTACTATTGTTTTCACAATTGGCACATCCTGGCATCCAGGTAAGTCCCTTGTAACTGGTACCCCTGGTACCAAGGGCCCTGATGCCAAGGAAGGTCTCTAAGGGATGCAGCATGTCTTATGCTACCCTGGGGACCCCTCACTCAGCACAGACACACTGCTTGCCAGCTTGTGTGTGCTGGTGAGGACAAAACGAGTAAGTCAACATGGCACTCCCCTCAGGGTGCCATGCCAACCTCACACTGCCTATGCAGTATAGATAAGTCACCCCTCTAGCAGGCCTTACAGCCCTAAGGCAGGGTGCACTATACCATAGGTGAGGGCACAAGTGCATGAGTACTGTGCCCCTACAGTGTCTAAGCAAAACCTTAGACATTGTAAGTGCAGGGTAGCCATAAGAGTATATGGTCTGGGAGTCTGTCATGCACGAACTCCACAGCACCATAATGGCTACACTGAAAACTGGGAAGTTTGGTATCAAACTTCTCCGCACAATAAATGCACACTGATGCCAGTGTACATTTTATTGTAACATACACCCCAGAGGGCAACTTAGAGGTGCCCCCTGAAACCTTAACCAACTACCCGTGTAGGCTGACTGGTTTTAGCAGCCTGCCACACTCGAGGCATGTTGCTGGCCACATGGGGAGAGTGCCTTTGTCACTCTGTGGCTAGTAACAAAGCCTGTACTGGGTGGAGATGCTTATCACCTCCCCCTTGCAGGAACTGTAACACCTGGCGGTGAGCCTCAAAGGCTCACCCCCTTTGTTCCAGCACCCCAGGGCATTCCCGATAGTGGAGTTGCCCGCCCCCTCCGGCCACGGCCCCACTTTTGGCGGCAAGGCCAGAGGAGATAATGAGAAAAACAAGGAGTCGTCACTAACCAGTCAGGACAAGCCCCTAAGCAACCTGAGCTGAAGTGACTCTGACTTTTAGAAATCCTCCATCTTGCAGATGGAGGATTCCCCCAATAGGGATAGGAATGTGACCCCCTCCCCTTGGGAGGAGGCTCAAAGAGGGTGTAGCCACCCTTAGGGCTAGTAGCCATTGGCTACTGCCCTCCCTGACCTAAACACACCCCTAAATTCTGTATTTAGGGGCTCCCCTGAACCTAGGAACTCCGATTCCTGCAACCTAAGAAGAAGAGGACTGCTAAGCTGAAAAACCCTGCAGAGAAGACGGAGACACCAACTGCTTTGGCCCCAGCTCTACCGGCCTGTCTACCCCCCCCCCCCTTCTGAAGAAGCTGCTCCAGCGACGCTCTCCCCAGGACCAGCGACCTCTGAATCCTCAGAGGACTGCCCTGCTCTAGAAGGACCAAGAAACTCCAGAGGACAGCGGCCCTGTTCACCCAAGACTGCAACTTTGTTTCAAAGAAGCAACTTTAAAACAACTGCGTTTCACGCCGGAAGCGTGAGACTTGCTACTCTGCACCCGACGCCCCCGGCTCGACTTGTGGAGATAACACTTCAGGGAGGACTCCCTGGCGACTGCGAGACCGTGGGTAGCCAGAGTTGCCCCCCCGAGCCCCCACAGCGATGCCTGCAGAGGGAATCCCGAGGCTCCCCCTGACTGCGACTGCCTGTTCCTCAGATCCCGACGCCTGGTAAAGACTCTGCACCCACAGCCCCCAGGACCTGAAGGATCCGAACTCCAGTGCAGGAGTGACCCCAGGAGGTCCTCTCCCTTGCCCAGGTGGTGGCTACCCCGAGGAGGCCCCCCCCCCCCCCCCCCCCCCTCCTTGCCTGCCTGCATCGCTGAAGAGACCCCTTGGTCTCCCATTGATTTACATTGGAAACCCGACGCATGTTTGCACACTGCACCCAGCCGCCCCCGTGCTGCTGAGGGTGTACTTTCTGTGCTAACCCTCCTTTCATCTCCTCCCCCCCCCCCCTTCTTTTTTTTTTTTTTTTTTTTCTTGTGTGTGTAAACCCGCAGCACTAGTGGGAGGACATCTAGGCAGTTTTGTGAGGCAGAAGAGGCCACCCCCACAGGGCTGACAGACACACTTTTTCTCCGGGAAAATGGTGAGGCGGCGTTGGCCCATTGCCTTTATCGACGGTCTGCGGCTGCTTCTAGGCATAATGTTGTCATGCATAGTCCTAATTCTTTTCTGCCGACTTGACAAGTAGCCTCTCCAGGATGAATTTATTTGCACAGCCAGTGGACTCTAGTTTCTGTATCTTTCAAAGTTGCTGATACTGACAAACATAATGAAGCAAGCTCTGTTAGACATCACCAAAGGCTACAGGACCAGGGCTGATTTTTTGTCTACCCCAGTCCCACATTCTCTTCAGGACAGCCCCATCAATGTATGGGGTATTGTGATCATCTTCAAGAACTGTCAGCCAAGGATCTGTGGCCCTCACAAGAATGAAACCTGTACATAAATGTCCTCAAATATGTGGTTAAGAAGAGCCCTACAATAATTTCTAACACATATACAACATTTTGTGGTGGTAATCAAGACAGACACCACGCTCAAGTTTTATATCAACAAACTGAGAGGAACATGCTCAAACTGTGGCACTAGGTAATTCCCCCCCCCCCCCCCCCCCAATGTATGAGCAATAGTACACCTTTTGGGGGATACGGATTAACCAAGTGGACTATTTTAGTAAAATTGTCACAAGTAGAAGCTGAAAGACAACATCCTGAATAAAATTTTCAGCATGTGATGAACACTGAATGGAGATCTTTTTGCAATACATAGCAACCAGAAAAAATGCTTCTATACAATGAGACCTGTTCAGCAAAACTAATTAGGGACGACCCTTTCAATAGGATGTGCAAAAGGTTTGTCTGTGCTTTTCTGCAGGTTTCCCCCCCCCCCTGTTGCCCAAAGTAATGGCCAAAATGAAAAGGAAGCACTGCAGGCCGATTCTCACAGCAAACCTGCCACCATCATGTTACAGGCCCTCCCAAATGAGCCATCACCTAGGTCCTATAGGATTAAGGAATCCCAAAAGGTCTATTCAGAGTGTATCTGCCACAAAGGACCCTGCCAGTAGTGTGGGAACTCAATACTGGTCTTTTTGAGTTGGTGTTAGGTCCTTTACAAAAATAAGTAATACACTGTTCCAACCATGTAAAACAGAAAGTAGTGACCGGGGTCCTAAATTCTAGGAGCAAGAGGCCTCACACACCCATAGGGTGTCATGCTTCATCATAGGCACTGCTCCTCGTCAGACCGGCGCTGCAATGTCTGACGGGCACCACCCCGTGAGGGGGGGCTCTTTGCCGGAGATCTTTTTATGTGGTGGTGCCGTGACCCCAAAGGACCCTGCCAGTAGTGTGGGAACTCAATACTGGTCTTTTTGAGTTGGTGTTAGGTCCTTTACCACTAATCCACTAATTAGATTTAAAATACTGCATCTGGACAACCAGAGCTCCACTGTTCATCGCATTTGCGAAAAGAGTATGTGAAATCCAGGCTTTCCCCGTTACAGAAACTTACTTTCATGTCACTAAAGACCGTGTTACTTCAAAAAGACACCCTGTACTCGATTGTGTACTAAAAAAAATAGAACTGGATAAATGGAGCTAAATAAAAAGATCAGGCCTAGTTATGGTTCCTGTGATGTTTGAGATGCAGACACAGAAAACAAACTGTCATTCTAGGAGACCTTTCATGGGTCCGTTCCTGGCAGGAGCCTTAGATTCTGCTTTGGATATAGAAGGCTGTAATTTTTATTTTTGCCAAGTGATGTGGTGCCTGTGAGGAAGTGCCATGATTCATTTTGTAAACAAGGTTGAAGAGGTAATATTGTAACTTCTCCATCCCCTTAAGCTGGCTAGCTGCTGGTGAGACTTGTAGCGTTCACAATTCTGCAAGCTGTATAGTGCTGCAGCCAACCAATGGTTAACTGATATGCGCTAGAAACATTTCACAGGGTAAAGTACTATGTCTCTTTAAATTGTCTATACACACTTCTAAACATCAACCTGTCTGTCCCTCCCATTTAACTCAGCCCAGGTTTAGGATTTTATCTCACCTCTCTTCTAATACACTAGTGTAGAAAATTGATTATTTTTGTTTTGGAAAATATGAGAGCTATGAATTCTAAGTATGTCATTGTTTTCTATAGAATTCGCTTAATATCTTTGGCTGCTCAGAAGTTCATTTCGGATATTGCCAATGATGCCTTACAGCACTGCAAGATGAAGGGAACCGCCTCGGTTAGCTCTCGTAACAAAACCAAGGTATGTACCGACCAGTCTTAAGTCTTAAAGAGGAAGTTCTGGTCTGCATAAAACTTTAATTTGAGTTCTTAAACTTCACTTGCGTTAGCTAGAAGTTTGGTTATTTTTGTTGTTACAAAGGTGGACAGTAATATTGTAAAATGATAAGCAGCTAGAATTAGGATTTGCGGTCATGATGCCAAAGACCTTTCGGTATTTTTCACAATCAAATGTTCACCCTTCACTAATTATGGAATTGACATTGGCAGTTCACTTGAGTAATTCAACTTCATGTCTTGCGTTGGACCTAGGCCTTTTTACAGGGTCATCCTGCAAACGTTTTGCCTTCCTCCTATTTTTCAGACCTCTTTTTGTTGGCTTTGGTACTCTGAGCACTTACACTTTAGCACTGATCAGCAGTGAATGTGCTCTTCCTTCTAAACTTGCCATGATTGGCTTTCACCTGTTTGGCACACTTAATTTACTTATAAGTCCCTTGTACAGTGGTATCCGTTATACCCAGGGCCTGTAAATTAAATGCTACTAGTGGGCCTGATGCGCAGCTTGCCCTACCCACAGAAGTAGCCTTTCAAGCCTGTCTCAGGCATGCTACTGCAGGATCTGTGTGCACAGATACTGCTACAGGGACCTGGCAGCTAAATTTACTTGCCAGGCCTGGAACTCCCCTTTTGCTACACAAAGGTCACCTCTAAGGTAGGCCCTAGCTCGCCCTATGGGCAGGGTGCGGTGTATGTAAAAGGTAGGACATATGCCTTTTATGTACTACACGTTCTAGTAGTGACAGTCTATTTAGATTCTCACTACTGTGAGTGCTGCTCCTCTCATAGGATTTCATTGGAAATGCCCTAACGTATGTCTAAGTGTTATTGTCTGATCTATAAAGGGTGGCATGGGCATGTTTGGTGTGTTAGTGAGAAATGCTGCTTACTGGTGTAGGTTTTTTTTTATTTTTATATAACCATTATAGAAATGCCACTTTTAGAAAGTGAGCATTTATCTGTGCTTATGACTCTGGTGTTTTGCAGCTTGATTCCAATCCGTGTCTGGAGCAGAGTGACAGCTGGGCTTTGTGCATATTTTTCAGATGGCCAGTACACAGGGAGGATGGAGGTGTCACGAGTGCATCTGCATACTGAATGGTCTTCCTGGCTGGGACAGGTAGAGGCTGGGCACACATGCATCTGTAAAGGCTGTGCCCTGGGCTCACACACAGGGCTTGTTTACCCTCCTGCTTATGTCTTGAGCCAGTGCTGGAGGAGAAAAGGGACATCCCTGGACCGGTTAGTGCTAGTTTGAACCCCTTCTCCCCCTTTTTGTGAAGGCTGCACCAAAGGAGTATAAGTAGAGGGTGCTGTCCCCCACTTGGAGAGACAGTAATGGACTAAGTAAGGATTGGTAGCTCCCTTGTCCTGACTAGAGTGGTGGGCTCTGCCTCGCTGAGGTGCATATCCTAGCTGACCAGGGACCCCATTTCTAACATCTTGTTATTTTTAAACTAACAATCGCGTCTTTTTGGACCTAGTTTTAATGAGGTGAATACCCTTTCTAGCTTGTGGCATCCACATAACTGCTTTCTAACCACAACTCCATCAACAACAAAAAAAACACACACTTAAGGCTACCACATACCAGCCTTCTATATAGGTTTAAGTCTCCATAACATACCCACATGGAGAAAAGAGAACGTTGTAGCTATTTGAGTGCTCTGTATATATTTATCTCTACAGTGAGATGGTACAGCATTGAAACACCATTAATTGAGGTTGTAGATGTGTGTTCACTGTGTATCTTTCGATATACTCAAGGTGGGGAGAATATGTGGAAGGTTTTGAATTTCAATATTCTGTGCCCCAAATATTAATTTTAATATCATTAATGTGACTCACTATGTACCTGTGTCTATGTAATGAATTGCCTTTTGAATTGTTTTTGCAGTTCATTTACATTCTCTTGACTATTGTCTCTTATTCAGGATAAAAAATACACACTCACCATGGAAGATTTGGCCCCAGCATTATCGGAGTATGGAATTAATGTGAAGAAGCCTCATTATTTTACCTAAATGCTCTACTGTCCTGCTCACAAATGTTCCAAGAGCGGAATCCTTTGCAGATCTGTTTCAAGTAGACACAGGCCTGCTGTTACTGTTGAGGCATGGCGGGCTTGCAGTCCATGGATTCAAAAAGTTTGTTGGCATGGATGTTTAGTTTCAAGGCAGCTATTACTTATGCAATTAGACGATCACAGTGGAAGTTGGACACTTCCACCCAGTTCAGCTCGACTGTTGCTAATATGTGCCTGCTGGAGGGACCCATGCTATGAATTTTCAAAAGACTAAGTCCTAATTCAAAGAGAGGGACAACCCTGGAGCATGGAAATGTCAGACTTTATTTCATTTTTGTTATAAACACCAGTTTGGATGTTGGCAATATACTGGTAAGAGTCAACTGTGCTGTAGCAGAAACTATTTGGCAAGTATTGAGGATAATGGGTTTGTGGTGTCCCCTTATTGAATGAAGTGAAAGTGAAATTTAAAGGTGTGCAGTTAATTTAAGAAATTGCCATTTTCTTATGTTATAAAACAAACCAATTAGAACAACCACTTCTCTTGTCATTGTAAAGATATTATTTGTGTTCTCAGATTGAGTTACATTTTTTTGTTGTCAAATGTTTTGTTGTGCCAAGTGCTGTGGTCAGAAAAACTAATTCATTTGGATGTTAATTTTTATATTATGTGCACATTGAAGCTAGATTTTCATATCACTTAACTTGTAAAATAAAGAGTTTTTATGCTACTTTTGTTTATTTCCTCTTGGGCAAAATATTTTGTATTCTGTATTTTATACTTGGCTTGCTATGCTTTCACTCCAGAGGATATGGTTGAAAATAGTCCTTGACATATATGACCATACCAGATTTAAAATATAACCTGATACCAGTTCTGTGTTGGTTTTCTTATGGAAAACTCATTTGCTGGGCAGTTTAGTCACAAAAGTGGCCTTCTAACTACGCATAATGTGATTTTGCTAGATTATTAAACAGTGTGGAGTCCAATCGTGTATAATTTATTATTACCATCATTGGATTACCACCACCAAGTGTTGCCCAGAAATGCCTGAAAGACTTGCATTGATACGGTTTACGGATGCATTACCTGAATATAACCAGTACATTAAAAAAGGCTAGGGGCCAGAACAATCGGGACCAGAAGGATAATTACAGGAGGACCAGAGGACTAGGATCATGAGACCTAGGAATATTGAGAACCAGCACCAGAAGGATCTGCATCAGTAGGACTAAGCCCAGGAGGACTAACTGGAGCTAGAGCAGCACCAGGAGAACCAGTACTAGGGAACCGTGGCAAACAACCAGGGTAGGGTGATTGGGGACCTGGAGGACCTGAGTATGAAGGCCAGGGAGACCAGTACCATCAGGATAAATATCTGGAGCAGCATCAGAGAAAATGGGACCTAAAGGAGTTCCAAGACCAGGAAGAACAGTTTACAACCAAGAGGAGGACCATGAACTGTATGAGGAAGACCAGGGGGACACTACCTGGAGAAGAAGACCTATGCCTTGTTGGACAAGGGACAAGAACCAAGGCATGGAGGCTAAGGAGGACCAGAAAGCAGACTCGAGGAGTTGGGAGTGTAGGACAGCATTGGCATCACATTTTACCTTGAGCTTAATAATGTGGAGACTGGTTTGTTATAAACAATGCATACCTGGCTCTCATTGGCTACTCTCCTCATGATAGCATTGCTCCATTTCAGCAGCACCCATTTGTAGAATCCTCTAGCCCTGTTTCTGTACTACTGATGCTGTGATTAATATAACTGCCTTGCCCCCCGCCCCCACTCCACGCCCTCCCCTCCCGAAGAGTACCTTTCAGAACGCAAAGAGCTTCACATTAGCGCCTCATAGAGGACAAGGATAGAATTTTTGTGTACATACTGATCTCATTTTTGCAGGCTTTAGGACTCTGGGCACCTTACCGCAGCTAACTAGTGCTAAAGTGCTTGTGCACTTAAAACGTGGCAACATTGGCTTATACCCAAGTGACTTATTTAATTTACATAAGTCCCTAGTAAAGTGGCACTACCCATGCCCAGGGACTGTAAACTAAATGCTACTAGTGGGCCTGCAGCACTGATTGTGCCACCCACTAAAAGTAGCCTTTTAAAGATGTCTAAGGCCTGCCATTGCAGCCTGTTTGGACAGTTTTTTTTAGAATGCCATTTTGACCTGGAGAAGTAAACCTTTTGCCAGGTCCAAACCCACCTTTTTTAATACATGTAAGTTACCCCTCGGATTGTGCTTGGGCAGGCCATTGGGAAGGGTGCAGTGTAGTTAAAAAGCAGGACATGTACTTTCAAGTTTTACTTGCCTTGATAGTGAAAGGACCTGCCTCTCCCATAGGATAACATTGGGGTTAGAGTATTACATTTAATAAGCTATCATTTCAAAATGGGAGCAGGCATTTGGATCATGTTTGGTGTCTTTGGAATTGTAATAAATTCTGAGTTTATGGTGAAGTCTGATTTTTAAAATACAATTTTGAAAATGACACTTTTAGAAAGACTGCTTTTTCCTGCCTTAGCCATTTTGTGCTTGCTGCCTGTCTCTGGGTCACGTGGCTTGGTGCAGATGACAGTTGGGCTTTGTGTATTCCTCCTAGACAGCCATACACAATAGATAGCTTGGGTGTACCTGGATGGGCTGTCACTGGCACTTACACTGCAATAGGCGGTGTCCTGCCTCCACACAAAGGTCTACATACCACATGTCATTAGAATAAACCAGTCCTCTCTTGCAACCAATCAGAAAGGAAGCTGTAGAGCTGCTGTCACGTGTAGTTGGGCTCTTGTGCCTAGGCCCACCTATGGTTGGTTATCATTAAGATCTTCTCTGTCCTCTGGTTTTCCAAGGCTCACACAGCTGGGGTTTGAACTGTGTAAAAGGGAAAAATAGTTTTCTACCATGTGTGTCTTCTGATGGTCTCCTATTATTGCAGTCTCCCACCTGTGGACTAGGGGTCCTGAGTGACTGTTTTCAACATTATAAGAACCTTTGAAATCCTGGACTTTTGCAATACATAGCCAGAGGGAGCCTGCAGAGTAAAACCTGCCAAGCTGCATCTCATTCACACATGTATGCAGTCTAGCCAAGAGAGAACTGCTACCGCCTAAGGTTACTGACCATAATCCTCCTTTGTTCACAATCTGCAGGTTACATCCAGCCCTTTCTGCTCACTTTGGGCTGTAAAGTGGGTTCTGGCAGAAACCGGTAGTTAATAATGACCTGCTTTTGTTCACTGCCCTTCTTCACGGCATACCTCCTTGCATACCACATATTTCAATAGCTTGGCTTTGACTCTTGGTGCCAAACACCTGGCTCGGATCTCTTTATTAATTTTGAGAATTTAATAAGCATACCTGTCTAGGAGTCCCATTTATTGTGCAATATGTACATCTATCCCTGGGTTTTAGGCCAATAACACTTTCAGTTCTTGAACTTCAATTATTTTTTCCCGGGGTATGGGCTGGCTTAAACTCGTAGCCTGATTACAAAGTAATCATTTGGGGTTTGCATTGGCCTTACTGTGGCACGTCTAATAGTCTAATACTATAGAGCAGTCTTGCATTGTGTGTGTGAAGGGAGGAGTGTGGAGTGGTTGGGGGGGTGGAGTGGGGGGGATAGAGGGGACACCCTTACTCCCCAAAGGGCACAACTTCCCCCTCAGCAGAAATCCAAGCTTGCTAAGGGCCTCGTATACAGACCGAAGGAACTGAAATGTTCTCAATTCGTGGAGGTTAATATGGAGTAGACTTTACCGTCAATCTCCTCACCATAGGAATATTACTGTGGATGGAGGTTAGTGGTACTGTGTAATTAGAGAATGGTCCAGATATTGGAGGTTTTTCCAGCTTTCTCTAAACTCTGAATTGAGGTCCTGTGTCTTTGCTAATAACCGTGTTAAAGGAAATGGTTGGCCAAACATATGCAAATGTTTTTATTTAGTAGTGTAGTAAACTCTTACTTGGGTGAGAGGGGAGCTTATTGTTCTAGCCCTTTTTATTACCTGAAGCTCAAGACGTAGACAGGCATGCTAGTCCCCGTTTCTGCAGGTCCAGGAGTATGTATGGGATGACTGGTCTAAAACACGTTCCTCCATACCTGCGTCCTAGTGGTGAAACCCCTGAAACAAGCTTATCTTACATCCAGGCCAAGAGCTTAGCAGGGATGGCAAGCTTTCAGAGAAAGATGGTGCGCTCATTGTGCAGTCAGGCGTTGTGTTTTAGGACACCATGCAAAACGTTTCCGCAGTCATCCTGAGGGGCTCTCTGTGACAGAGTGGAATGACCTTGTTGTGCATTGGATGAAATATGTCAAACTGCGACTTCTTCCTTGCACGCTTAGTTGACTACTTGTGGTAGGAGAAAGAGGTATGGGCAAGCCTTATGTATTTTCCTATATCGGTTTCTGATTAAATTACATTTAAAGGATCCATTTAACGAGTAATGGATGTGTTGCTGCGCGGTGTGTGGTGGTTTTTTTTTTTTTTTGCTCATTCATTAACAACGTGCTACTATATTTATTTATTTTTGTCCTTGATTTTTTTCCTCCTTGCAGCCTTAATTCCCTTTCACTCTTCTACTGGATGTTTTAATTAGCTCATTCCTCTTCGGTGAGTTAGGTGCCTTCCTTAGGCAGTTCGTAAGGAGCCTAGCTGCTGCGCTCTGTACAATCTGCAGCTTCCTTATCACGTATTCCGGGGAGCTGAGATAGAGGAAATTCCCACAGTCCAGGCGAGAAAGAATCAATGCCTGGACCAGGATCCTTCTGGACAAAGCAGGAAGAAGATTGAGAATCTTCCTAAGCGATCTAATAAGACCAAAACAGACCGAGGACATTTTCTTAGCTTGTAATTCCATCGTAAGACGGGAGTCCAATACAAAACCTAGGCTTTTTACCTGTCCTTTAGGGGAAGGGAGACTGGAGAAGGCCTCTGAGTAACATGATAAAGTGGAGGCAGGGGAACCATTGCCTAAAATGAGTACTTCAGGTTTGCCATCATTGAATTTGAGTTTGGATTGAATCATCCAGTCGCCTATATCCCTCATGCAGCCAGATAAATTGACGGAGGGAGACTTCGCAGTACCGGAGAGAGAAACCACTAATTGAGTTTGAGTATAATCAGCGTAGGTGATCACTGAAAGATTGTACGGAGCAACTACTTTAGCCTAGGAAGATAAGTAGATATTAAAGAGAGTAGGCCTTAAGGAGGACCCCTGAGGGACTCCACAGGCTGAAGGAACGACCTCTGACAAGAAAGAGCGGTCCAGAACTTGAAAGGATCTTCCTGTGAGAAAGGAAGACAACCAAGAGAGCGCAGGGCCTCCCACGCCTATCTTGCAGAGTCTGTCGCAAAGAAGAGAGTGGTCAACCATGTCAAACGCTGAGCTAAGATCCAGGAGAATAATGGCTACATGTTCCCCCAGCTACACAATGGCTTCTCTGAACATAGGGATGTTTGGTATCAAACATCTCCTATTAATAAACCCTAACTGATTTCAGTGATGTATTTATTAATACATGCACCCAGAGGGCACCTTTAAAGGTGCCCCCTGAAAAAAACCTACCAACTGCTGGTGAGCTCACAGACCGGTTCTGACCAGCCTGCCACCGAGAGATGAGAATCTGACCTGGGGGAGAGCCTCTGCTCTTGAGAGGTCAAAAACAAAAGCCTGTCTGGGCTGGGGTGTTAAACACCCTTCCCTGCCAGATGACCTACGTTCCAAGGCAGGAGCTTCAAAGAAGCTCACCACCTTTGGTATGCAGACCTGGCCTTTATCCGAAGAGGATGCCACCCCTCTTGACCCAGGGCCCATCTGATACCTGGGAAAACTAGCTATGCAGGAGGCGTGGCACACTTCAAGACTGGGAACACCCCTAGGGGTGGCCAGCTTGAAGTGGGCACAAGTTAGGAAATTCCACCATCTTGCACGTGGTGGAATTAAGGACCTCTGGACAGGGTGATTGCCCCCCCCCCCCCCCCAAATTGAGTATTGACAGACCCCCTGATACCAGATCCTCAGATGTTTGCTGGACCCAAAAGGAGGCGTGGACAAGAAGACTGCTGGACCCAATAACCGAAGAGAATGACTGACTTGGCTCCAAACCTGCCAGCCTGTGTGCTGCACATGACCTTAGAGGAGCAACTGACCTGTCCTGCTGCTGCAGCCTCCAAGAAATGGGCGGAGCTGCCATTGCTTTGCCAATCGCCAGGAGGAACTACCTTGGAGTAGAGGAACTGCTTCCCTGCATCTGCACGTACCCAAGAAAGCCCTGAGAGGACCGTGACCACCCGAAACCAGACATCACCACTGCACTGAGCTGCCCAGCCCATGTTGAAGTGGGCCAGCGATGGCAGTGTGGTCCCTGGGCTTTCCAGAAAAGAAGCCCAGCCTGTGCTCTCCCACTGTGGACTTCACAACGGTGTCTGCAGACAACCCTGCAACCACAAGTGACCAGGAGGCAAAAGCCAGATGCCCTTGGACACCTCTGCACCTTTCTGCCCCAGACCTAGAAGAGAACCAAGGACGTTCCCACCTCTCCCCACCTTGTGAGACCTGAGTCCACTTGATGGCCTAGTCAGACAGGACCCCCAGTCCATGCTTGCAGTGTTTCTGCAGCCCCCTCACCCCCTTTGCAACCACAAACTCTAGTGCTGCACCCAATGTCAGAAGACCCCTGTGCCCTACATCCCGAAGAGGAGTGGACTGACAATGTCCTCACGTGCCCGAGGACCTCAAGGATGGAGGCCCCCTGTGGGTTCCCCTGGACCGATCACCATAGACTTGAATGGGACACTTGATGCCGTAATACACTTTTGCACTCTGATGCACCAGAGCTCCCTGAGGTGACCTGTTGGTATGGCATTGGAACTTGCCCCAAAACGCCCTTAAGTCCAGGAGATTAGTCTTGTAAATTGTTGTACTCTACTTGGATTGCTGTCTTTCTTTTCCTCAATTGGATTATATTGCAGCTTCCTGAAAAATGCACTCTACTTTTGAAAACTATAAAAATTCCTAACTCAAATTACTCACTTGATCTTCATGATATTGGTATCTAAATTTACATACAACTACTCGTTACTTTTGTAAATTGTTGTCGGATTTCTTGAATTGGTGTGTCTTACTTAATGCATGAGTGTGTGCCTTACATGCTTAACACTACCCTGTGAGATGCCTAACTGTTTGACTACACTACCCCAAAAAGAGATCATTTGGGATGTCATGGTATTGCTTGGACTCTTTGCACAGTGTACCTCATTGTGGTCCCCTGTATAAAGAGCCAGCTTCCTATGGCTACTTGCCATCGCAGGAATGTAGTCCCTTCCTTAGCTGCTGAGAAAGCAGGATTTCCTCTTATAGGAATCATCAGTGAGGGGGAAGTTGTTAGGTCCCTGGACCTTGCACACGAGTTCCTGTGAGTATCTGGTCTGTAAAGCAAGCTTCTCTGACAAAGGGCAATGCTATTCTACTATGTGTCAGAATTGTACTACAAGTTTATATATAATGCATCAAGCAGGGAACCCTCAAACCACCCTCCCCAAGGGTCCGGTATCCTGCTTTTTAGCCACTCTGGGCTTCTTGCATCCCATATTAATTGTTCTATGATTCTTTGTAATTTATCTGTTATACCTGGGGTGTGGGAAGGGTGGAGGATCAATCATTTGCATCACATATGACATTTTAGGGAGAAGGTCATCTTTAACGCCTCAATGCGGTCCAGCCACATAAATGTCCCAATTTGCAAGCTCTTTAGATCTGTGGGCTGCCCTAGTAGTTCTTCATCATTTTGAGAGACTATCTTATCTGTAGTGGGGTATATTTTGATGTGAAGATAGTGGATGTGCTTTTGTGCCCAGGAAAGGGGAAATAGTATTTTGCAAAGTATCTCATAATCTCCGAGTGGTCTTGATGCTCAAGAACTGGGAATTTTGAGTATGCATTTTGAATCCAGAGATGCTACCAAACAGGTCTTATTTGTGTAGGAGGGCAGTGATGAAGGTCAAGTGGTCAGACACCATTGCTAGTACTTTGTCGACAAAGTGTGAATTTTATACTGTTGTTTGCCCATTTGTATTTACTTAATCTAGGATTTAATCTTGTATTCATTGGAAAAAAGGGACAACGAACACCCCTGTCTTGTCCCCTATGCACTTTAAAGGATTATGGCAAGGTGCCATTGACTGACCCTGGCCACCAAGCCAGAGTAGCAGCTCAGTGCCCAGGTTCCAAGACTGGGACCAAAACCAAATTTATCCAGTAGACTCAGCAGAAACAATCAATGATCGTGGTCAAAGGCTGTCTCGCCATCAACAGAGAGTAAGATGGATGCCTTCCTCGTCTGCTTTATTGATGATATTTATTATGCGTTTGGTGTTATCACAGCCCCCTCTCTCGAGGATAAAGCCTGTTTGATTCAGGATCCACTATTCCTTGCATGTGTGAGCCTAAGGGGGGTATGCCAATATGCCTGTAAAGATTTTTACCTCAATATTCAACAGTGATATGAGGCAATATGATTGACATTGTGTGAGGTCTTTGCGTCCTTGATCTGTGCATTATTGGGGATATGTGGAGGACAGGGTGTTTTATAGGTGCTTTTAAACAGGAGACAGCAGTGGACAAAATACCAGTGGTGGCTGCCACTGAATGGGGGTAAAAAAATAAAATAAAACTTACTCCTTTGGGAGGTGTGTTTGTCTATCCTTTGTCCTCTTCCCGGCAGCACACACTCTCAGCCAATCATGATGCTGCTGTCACCAGCATGACGCCAGCATCGTGATTGGTGTGAACGGCCTGGTTTGGCGCTCACACAGGGAGTGAAGGCCTGTGCAAGTTCTCTGGAGTGTGCAACACAGCCAGGTGGGAAAATGCAAAGTGCGCATGTCTGTTTGGCCGGCCAAATAGACATGCACACTTACGGTGCACACACTACTCCTACATCCCTCCTACGGGCCCCTCCAGCCCCACTCTGCCCCAACCTGGCCCCCAAGAAAAATAAAGTGATAATAACATAGCACTGTTATCATTTTATTTTTACTTTTCCTGAATGCAGTGGGGCGATGCTCTTCTGCCTTAGCTGCAAAATACTTTATAAAAAGCTGCTGCAAAGCCTTCTGGGCCCGGCTCTTTTCCCAGAAGTAAGTCATTGCTTTCCTTTGCACCTGTTTCCATGCTATGGGTGCTGTTCAGAAACTTGAGGTTGCAAGGAATCTTGCGTGCATCTACTTGTTAAAAGATTTATTTTTTTCTGGTCCTTGCCTGCTTTCCTCAGTGTAGACCTGCTTAGGGTCCTGTTTCGAGAGACAGATCCTGTACCTCAGTGGTACCCCAGCTATCCATCCGGTATACTGGATGGCAGAACAAAGCAGTATCTTTATCTTCAGCTGAAGGACTCACACCGTTCCTTATATGACCGTTCCATGCGGTTTACCATCCGCAATAGATTCAATAACAAGTAAAGGAATATTGGTAACTTTCCAAGAAGTATGATGATGTGAGGAGTCGCTGTAGTTGATTGTAACAAGGATATCTTGTGTTGTATTAAATGTGAAAAAGTAGAGTGACTTGTTTTGTATGCAAGGAATGGCTAGCTTTCCCTTTTGAGAAAGTAAATGTATGTTGTCTATTTAGATACAACAATCCATTGTAATCTGCATTCTATGTTCATGTTACTTTGGTGAAACATTCTCACTGGTGTCACTTCTACTGTGCCAGTCTTGCTTCATGGTATCCCTGAATTTTAAGTTTGGTTGAGACTTCACACTCTGGTTTCTCTAGGCCTTTTATTTGATTGTGTTGGTATGTTGTTGTGAAAATCCATGTCATGGGAACCTGCTCAGGGGCCCTGTGGTAAACAGGCAATTTAATGATTTGAGTCGCAGTGTCTAATACAACATGGAATCTTTAAACTGTTTCTTGGGTTGTGTTGTTTAAGGGGCACTATCGGGAGGCTGGCCCAAAAAAGGGCAAATTATTTGACTATGGTCCTCCTTGTTTCAATGATAGTCAAGTGGTGCATCACCAAGAGGAGGAGGAGGAGTAAACTGCTAAGCTGCAGGTAAGAGATGGTTCCAGGATTCAGCAATATGGGAACTTGATAGAGATTTTGGAAGGTAAGAGGACGAATCAGCCCTGCAGAACTGTTACCATTAAAATAGAGCAGCTCGCAGGCTGCTATTCTGCTGGCTACATTTATTTTTACTCATAAATTTAGCAGTGATGTGTGGCATACTTTGTATATAATTTAATAACGTTGCATACAAAACAGGCCTTGCTGTATGTCCACATGATCCTGTTTTATGCATTGGATAAAATGTGTAGGTCTAAAGACAGGCCTGTGCCAACTTGAGTTTACTAGAATAATGCAGATTTACAGAATTAAATGTTTGATTTCCACTCTGTTCTGTTGCTCATTCTATTAAGCCAGGAAAGGACATGTTTGGTGGCATGTGTAGCTGCAGATACACATGCTGTGCATAGTCCGCCGTCTGGTGTTGGGTCGGAGTGTTACAAGTTGTTTTTCTTCGAAGAAGTCTTTTCGAGTCACGAGACCGAGGGACTCCTCCTCCTTTGTTTCCATTGCGCATGGGCGTCGACTCCATCTTAGATTGTTTTTTTTCCGCCATCGGGTTCGGACGTGTTCCTTTTCGCTCCGTGTTTCGGGACGGAAAGATAGTCATAACTTCGGAAAACTACCTTGGTATTGTTTCGTTCGGTATCGGGTTAGATTAGAATCGACACCGAATCCGGAAGAGCTCCGGTAGCCCTTCGGGGTAATTTCGATCCCCCGTCGGGGCCTGGTCGGCCCGACCGCGTGCAACATCGACACTGATGGAACGGACCCCGTTCCGATTCTGTCCTAAATGCCACAGTAAATATCCCTATACAGACCAACATTTGGTCTGTAACTTGTGCCTGTCACCCGAGCACAAGGAAGAAACATGTGAGGCCTGTCGAGCGTTTCGGTCAAGAAAAACGCTCCGTGACCGAAGAGCCAGACGGTTGCAGATGGCGTCCACGCCGACAGGACAACGAGGGTTCGAGGAACAGGGAGAAGAAGAGGAAGCCTTCTCCATCCATGAATCGGACTCGGAAGAATTCGACGTCGAGGAAACCGTGAGTAAGACGTCTAAGCAAGCACCACACGGGAAAACAGACAAAGCCTAGGGGACGCCACTGCCAACAGGCCATGGCTCAACCCATAAAGTAGGTGATCGGCACCGAAAAAAGGCGAACTGGTGCCGAGGTCGTCCGACTCGGGTCGAGACACAGGCACGCAGCCATCTCGGGACCGAGAAAGTGCTGCAGAAAAGGGTCGACACCGAGACAGCACCACCGAGGCTGCTTGGCACAGAGACAGCGGCACCGAAGATGGTCGACGCCGAGAAAGTTCGACACCGAAAAAGAGGAAAATCTCGTTGGAGCCGAAAACAACAAAAGACACGGTTTCGGTGCCTAAACGACCAGCAACCGAAGCGACAGCCAGTTCGTACTCAGAGGAACAATCACTGTCCTCCCAAATGCGCAAACACAGGTTTGAGGAAGATTTACAAACCACAGATGTAGACCACACCCAAAAGCGGATCTTCATACAAAGTGGTACAGGGAAGATCAGCACTCTTCCCCCAATCAGGAGGAAAAGGAAACTCTATTTCCAACCACAAGAAAAGACACCACAAGCAAAAGTGGTAAAGAAGGTAACTCCACCACCCTCTCCACCACCGGTAACTCATACATCACCGGCACAGACACCGTAACATTCACTAGCTCATACCACTATGAGCCAAGATGACCAGGATGCGTGGGATCTCTATGACGCCCCAGTATCAGACAATAGCCCTGAGTCGTACCCTACTAAGCCCTCACCACCTGAAGACAGTACTGCGTATGCACAGGTGGTAGCTAGGGCAGCAGAGTTCCATAACGTGTTGTTACACTCAGAGCCTGTCGAGGATGACTTCCTTTTCAACACCCTCTCCTCCACCCACAGCAATTATCAAAGCCTTCCTATGCTCCCGGGAATGCTAAGGCACGCTAAACAGATCTTTAAAGAACCTGTCAAAAGCAGAGCAATAACTCCAAGGGTGGAGAAGAAATCTAAAGCACCGCCCACGGACCCTACTTTTATCACATCACAACTGCCACCAGATTCAGTTGTCGTAGGAACAGCTCGTAAAAGAGCCAACTCGCACACATCAGGCGACGCACCACCTCCAGACAAGGAGAGCCGCAAGTTCGACGCAGCTGGGAAAAGGGTTTCAGTACAAGCTGCAAACCAGTGGTGCATCGCTAACTCGCAGGCGCTCCTAGCGCGATATGACAGAGCCCATTGGGACGAGATGCAGCATCTCATCGAGCATCTACCCAAAGAATTACAAAAACGGGCAAAACAAGTGGTTGAGGAGGGACAAAATATCTCCAATAACCAAATACGTTCCTATATGGATGCAGCGGATACAGCTGCAAGAACAATAAATACCGCGGTAACCATAAGGAGGCACGCATGGTTGCGCACATCCGGCTTCAAACCTGAGATACAACAGGCAGTACTCAATATGCCATTCAATGAACAACAATTGTTTGGACCCGAAGTGGACACGGCAATTGAAAAATTGAAAAAATATACTGACACAGCTATGGCCATGGGCGCACTCTATTCCCCGCAGGGCAGAGGCACTTTTGGCATGTTTCGCAAAACAACCTTCAGAGGGGGGTTTTGAGGTCAAACCACACAAGCTAGTACCTCACAAACAACACCGTCTACCTACCAGGGACAGTACCAAAGGGGAGGCTTTCGGGGCCAATACAGAGGGGGACAGTTCCCTAGAAACCGGGGAAAATTTCAGGGTCCCAAAACCCCGCCAACCAAACAGTGACTCACAAGTCACTCAACCCCTTCACACAACACCAGTGGGGGGAAGACTAAGCCAGTTCTACAAATTTTGGGAGGAGATAACAACAGACACTTGGGTCTTAGCAATTATCCGGCATGGTTATTGCATAGAATTTCTTCAACTCCCTCCAAACGTCCCACCAAAAACACAGAATATGTCAAAACAGCATTTAGACCTGCTAGATCTGGAAATTCAAGCATTACTACAAAAAGACGCAATAGAATTCGTACCAGGTCCACAAAGAAACACAGGAGTTTACTCACTGTACTTTCTAATACCAAAAAAAGACAAAACACTGAGACCAATCTTAGATCTCAGAACACTAAACACCTACATCAAATCGGAACACTTTCACATGGTCACGCTACAGGACGTATTACCACTGTTGAGACAGCAAGACTACATGACAACCTTAGATCTAAAAGACGCGTATTTCCACATACCGATACATCCCTCGCACAGGAAATTCCTAAGGTTCGTATTCAAGGGAATACATTACCAATTCAAAGTGTTGCCGTTCGGTATAACAACCGCACCGAGAGTCTTTACAAAATGTCTAGCAGTAGTAGCTGCACATATCAGAAGGCAGCAAATACACGTGTTCCCCTACCTAGACGATTGGCTAATCAAGACCAACTCCCTAACAAGGTGTTCACACCACACAGATTGTCATACAAACCCTCCACAAACTAGGGTTCTCCATCAACTATACAAAGTCACACATGCCAAACACAGCAATACTTGGGAGCAACAATCAACACAACAAAAGGGATAGCCACTCCAAGTCAACAAAGGGTTCAACATTTTTACAAAGTCATACAAGCCATGTATCCAACACAAAAAATACATGCAAAGATGGTGTTAAAACTCCTAGGCATGATGTCCTCATGCATAGCCATTGTCCCAAACGCAAGATTGCACATGAGGCCCTTACAACAGTGCCTAGCATCACAATGGTCACATGCACAGGGTCACCTTCTAGATCTGGTGTTAATAGACCGCCAAACATACATCTCGCTTCTATGGTGGAACAGTATAAATTTAAACAAAGGGCGGCCTTTCCAAGACCCAGTGCCACAATACGTGATAACTACAGATGCTTCCATGACAGGGTGGGGAGCACACCTCAATCAACACAGCATCCAAGGACAATGGGACGTACATCAAAGAAGGTTTCATATAAATCACCTCGAATTGTTAGCAGTATTCCTAGCGTTGAAAGCATTTCAACCCATCATAGTCCACAAATACATTCTTGTCAAAACAGACAACATGACAACAATGTATTATCTAAACAAACAGGGGGGAACACACTCAACACAGCTGTGTCTCCTAGCACAAAGGATATGGCAGTGGGCGATTCACAACCACATTCGCCTAATAGCACAGTTTATTCCAGGGATCCAGAATCAGCTAGCAGACAATCTCTCTCGGGATCACCAACAAGTACACGAATGGGAAATTCACCCCCAAATTCTAAACTCTTACTTCCAAATTTGGGGAACACCTCAAATAGACCTATTTGCAACAAAAGAGAACGCAAAATGCCAAAACTTTGCATCCAGGTACCCACACCAGCAGTCTCAAGGCAATGCTCTATGGATGAATTGGTCAGGGTTATTTGCGTACGCTTTTCCCCCCTCTCCCTCTTCTTCCATATCTAGTAAACAAATTGAGTCAAAACAAACTCAAACTCATACTACCTACATGGGCAAGACAACCTTGGTATACAACACTACTAGACCTGTCAGTAGTGCCTCATGTCAAACTACCCAACAGACCAGATCTGTTAACACAGCACAGACAACAGATCAGGCATCCAAACCCAGCATCGCTAAATCTAGCAATTTGGCTCCTGAAATCCTAGAATTTGGACACTTAAACCTCACACAAGAATGTATGGAGGTCATAAAACAAGCTAGAAGGCCATCCACTAGGCACTGTTATGCAAGTAAATGGAAAAGATTTGTTTGCTACTGCCATAATAATCAAGTTCAACCATTACATGCATCTCCAACGGATGTAGTAGGATACTTACTACATTTGCAGAAATCAAATCTGGCCTTCTCTTCCATAAAGATACATCTCGCAGCAATATCTGCATACCTGCAGATTACTCATTCAACTTCACTGTTTAGAATACCTGTCATTAAAGCATTTATGGAAGGCCTAAAGAGAATTATACCACCAAGAACACCACCTGTTCCTTCATGGAACCTCAACATTGTCTTAACAAGACTCATGGGTCCACCTTTCGAACCCATGCATTCTTGCGAAATACAATACCTAACGTGGAAAGTTGCATTTCTCATTGCCATTACATCTCTAAGAGTAAGTGAAATTCAGGCGTTTACTATACAGGAACCATTTATTCAAATACACAAAAATAAGGTAGTTCTAAGAACCAATCCAAAATTCTTACCAAAAGTTATCTCGCCGTTCCACTTAAATCAAACAGTAGAACTACCAGTGTTCTTTCCACAGCCAGACTCAATAGCTGAAAGGGCACTACATACATTAGACATCAAAAGAGCACTAATGTACTACATTGACAGAACAAAACCAATTAGAAAAACAAAACAACTATTTATTGCATTTCAAAAACCTCATACAGGAAATCCAATATCAAAACAAGGTATAGCCAGATGGATAGTTAAGTGCATCCAAACCTGCTACCTTAAAGCAAATAGAGAGCTGCCTATTACACCAAAGGCACACTCAACCAGGAAGAAAGGCGCTACCATAGCCTTCCTAGGAAATATTCCAACGAACGAAATATGTAAGGCAGCAACATGGTCTACGCCTCATACATTTACTAAGCACTACTGTGTAGATGTGTTATCTGCACAACAAGCAACAGTAGGTCAAGCTGTACTGAGAACTTTATTTCAAACTACTTCCCCTCCTACAGGCTGAACCACCGCTTTTGGGGAGATAACTGCTTACTAGTCTATGCACAGCATGTGTATCTGCAGCTACACATGCCACCGAACGGAAAATGTCACTTACCCAGTGTACATCTGTTCGTGGCATTAGTCGCTGCAGATTCACATGCGCCCACCCGCCTCCCCGGGAGCCTGTAGCCGTTTGGAAGTAATCTCCAACATTTGTACATTTGTAAATATATTACCTTAAGCTTTATTTTGTACATACTTATTAATTCCATTGCATGGGCACTATTACTAACATACACAACTCCTACCTCACCCTCTGCGGGGAAAACAATCTAAGATGGAGTCGACGCCCATGCGCAATGGAAACAAAGGAGGAGGAGTCCCTCGGTCTCGTGACTCGAAAAGACTTCTTCGAAGAAAAACAACTTGTAACACTCCGACCCAACACCAGACGGCGGACTATGCACAGCATGTGAATCTGCAGCGACTAATGCCACGAACAGATGTACACTGGGTAAGTGACATTTTCTTTTCCACTCTGTAGTGTTTAGCATTACACATTAGCAAGGAAACTGCATCGGTATAAAGTGACCTTCTGTAGTTCCTCTGACACAGAACCAAAGAATATGCTTAAGTGGCAACTTCTGGGTGCCTCCCAAAACGTAGAGACTGCGTAGCAAGTACATGAGCCAAGCAGAGAAGGCCTCCCTGCTCCTTAGGCCATAATGTATTGAAAAGGTATAAAAGGTACCGCTGTCTGCGGAAGATGTACCGACTGCTGTAGGGATGCTCACAGGTGATTATCGAGCTTCAGGCATAAAGGTCTGCGGGGACTATCCAAGTGACACCATAGAACTCCAGCAAAACAATAGCTGTAGCTACGGAATAATAAATTAGGTAGATGTTAAATTCATTGTTGTAGAGCTGAGTGAAGAATACAATTGGTGTGTATTTTGCATTCACTTCAGTAACCATTGTCTGCACTGCATTACTGGCAATCATGGTTGTTCTCACATGGTTTGTGGGAGACTGGTACATAATAAAGAATAGGTTTACTGTGAACCACCAATGTTTGTGTATTTACTGATTGTGGGGTTGAGACAGCGCTGCACAGTTACCTGCAGATGAGAGATGTCCCACACGTCTGGCTCCTTTCATTCCTATCCATATCAGTATAACTCGGTAAAAAGAGTGAAAGACCTATGCCAGTTTGTCTCTTCCCTGAAAAGGTCTTAATTTCCTTTTGAGACTTGGGAAATGTACTGTGTGTGACCCTTTCAGGGCACACAACAATGACATTAGCATTTCACTTAGAAATGTTTTATATTGGAACAATGACACAACGCAGATCAGCGATGGCGGGTTCACTACCAGTATAGACCATGGGTACTTGCAAAGATTTTCCTGGGGGGGCCATAGTTTTGGTCTGTGATGTGACCAAGGGTCGCATTGAAGCGAATAGTGTGGCAGTCATAGTTGGGGGGAGGTTTGGAGTGTGTTGGAGGCAAGGTGGATTTAGGGGAGTAAAGCATAACCATCTAGTGGCTGAATTGCACAAAGTGAAACCAGAAAACCAGGCATTAATCCCGGCTTCCCCACTTTATCAAATTGTGTGATGCTTTGCAATTTTGTATTCCACTGTCCTTCCATTCACACATATAGAAGCACTAGAAATACAGGACTTTAGGATTACTGATGAACAAAACGGTCTCCTCTGTTTGATTTAATAAACAATAATGTTCCTGTATAACATGAAACCAGGCCACTTAAAGGGCCACATAACAACTGACTTGCCCAGGGTGGGGGAAGAATGAATGTTTCTAGAGTCATGTTTATTAAAAAATCACTTAAAAAACAAAACAAAAATACACAAAGCTTCTCAATTTCCAATGTACTAATATCATCTGATTTAGTAAAATACACTTTTTGAATTCTGAAGAGACGTCATATTTTTACACTTTTGCTTCAAGATGTTTTTAAAAATGAGTGTTCCTAAAGTTAAGTGGTGCAGGACCACCTAGATATATCTTTTTTTTTTATTTTTTAACTGTAATTAACCTGTTAATAAATGTTTGTTTAGTTAACATTTTTGTAATGTTCGTGCTCAGTCGGATAAAAAGCAGCCCAGTGCCCAGGGAGAGTCCTTACTTGCCAAGTTGTGCCAACTGCAGTCCCTGGTCCCTTGGAAGTGTAAGCTGGTGACCTGAAGAAGAATAACCACGCACTCAATCAATCAAAAAATTTATAGAGTGCGCTACTCACCCGTGAGGGTCTCAAGGCGCGGGGCGGGTCAAGGGGGGGGGGGGGGGGGCAGGAAGGGTCACTGTTCGAACAACCATGTCGTCAGCTTCTTTCTGAAGAGCAGGAGTTCTTTGGTTTTTGCGGAGGTTGGTGGGGAGGCAGTTCCAGGTTTTGGGGGCGAGGTAGGAGAAGGACCTGCCTCCTGTGGTGGTGCATTGGATTCGGGGGACTGTGGCTAGGGCAAGGTCGGCTGATCGGAGGTTATGGGTGGGAGTGTGGAAGTTCACTCTGTCGTTGAGGTAGGTTGGGCCGGTGTTGTGGAGGGATTTGTGTGCGTGGATGAGGATCTTGAATGTGATTCTCTTGTCTATGGGGAGCCAGTGAAGGGATTTGAGGTGTGATGAGATTTGTTTGTGGCGGGGGAGGCCAAGGACGAGGCGTGCAGCTTTGTTCTGGATTCTCTGGAGTTTGCGTTTGAGTGTGGTGCCGGCGTAGAGGGCGTTACCGTAGTCTAGTCTGCTGCTGATGAGCACATGGGTGACTGTCTTCCTGGTCTCTGGGGGAATCCATTTGAAGGATTTGTTTTTAGATTGCGGAGTGTGTGAAAGCAGGTGGTGGTTAGAGCATTGATTTGCTGTCATGGAGAGGGAGGGGTCCAGGATGATGCCAAGGTTGCGTGCGTGATTTGTGGGGGTGGATGCGGGGCCTAGGGCTGTGGGCCACCAGGAGTTGTCCCATATGGTTTTGTTTGGGCAAAGATGATGATCTCGGTTTTGTAAGCTTGAGGTGGTTATTTGACATCCAGTTGGCGGTGTCGAGGAGAGCAGTATGTAGGTTGGTTTTGGCAGTGGTGGGGTTGCAGGTGAGGGAGAGGATAAGTTGGGTGTCATCTGCGTAGGAGAGGATAGTGAATCCGTGTGATCGGAGGATGTTGGCTACGGGGATCATGTAAATGTTGAAGAGTGTGGGGCTGAGGGAGGACCCTTAGGGGACTCCACAGATGATCATGGTAGCGGTGGAGTGGAAAGGAGGAAGGCGGACTCTCTGGGTCTGGTCGGTGAGGAAGGAGGCGAGCCAGTCTAAGGCTTTGTGGCGATTTCCTATGTTGTGGAGGTGTGTGCGGAGTGTGTGGTGGCAGACCGTGTCAAAAGCTGTGGAGAGGTCTAGGAGGATGAGTGCGACTGTCTCGCCTTTGTCGACTTTGGTCCTGATGTCGTCAGTGCATGCGATGTGGGCTGTTTCCGTGCTGTGGTTCTTGCGGAACCCGGATTGTGAGGGGTCAAGAGTGTTGTTTTCTTCGAGAAAGTGGGATAGGCGGGCGTTGACTAGTTTCTCGGCATCCTTGGTGGGGAAAGGGAGGACGGAGATGGGGCGATAGTTGGAAAGGGTGTCTGGGTCGGCTTTGTTTTTTTTTTGTTTTGTTTTTTAGGAGAGCAGTGATTTCCGCGTGCTTCCAGGAGTCTGGGTAGGTGGCAGATTAGAAAGAAGAGTTGATTATGTCGCGGAGTATGGGGGCGATGGTTTGGCTGGCTTTGTTGTAGATGCGATGTGAACAGGGGTCGGAGGGGGATCTGGAGTGGATGAAGTTCATGGTTGTTTCGGTTTCTTCGTGTGTGGTGGGGGCCCAGGTGGTGAGTGTGGTGTTGGGGGGGGGGGGGGGCGGGGGGGTTCATGAGTGGGGGTTGAGTTGGGTGAGTGAGGGGTGTGTGTGGTATGAAGCTGTTGTTGATGTCCAGGATTTTGTGGTGGAAGTGGTTGGAGAGGGTGTCGCATAGGGGTTACGTGTGTGAGGGGTCTATGCGCACTGATGCTTTGCGGCAGGGGGGTGTCAATTTCTCATCGACCTTGCACTGCAGTAAGGAACTGAGTCCGAAAATCAGCACATTGCCTTTCCTTTGATGAAAGAATCAACGCATCATGTCCCCTGCAAGTAAGGAACCAAAGCATTGCCTCTCCTGCGAGGAAAGAATCTACACTTTCTTCAGTCAAGCTACCACTTTAATGTGTCTTCCTTTTGCTCTTACCTTACCTTTCCCAGTTTCCTTTTAAGCACACTCAAGCTTGTTTTTGGCCCACTCCACTCTTTATTTCAGTGATTTACACTGCTTATCCACCTTTCTACCATCTCTTTTCCATCACTCTCCCTACTATCTTAATATCTTAACCACCCTGCACTGGGTAGTTCCATCACTCGTCCTTTTTTTTTTTTTTTTTTTTTTTTTTTTTACACATTCTCTGTAGCTCTGTACTGCAAGCATGAGGGTGTCAAGGCCAATTCCTCCATCTCCCCATGGGCTGACTTACTCCCTTGAATTAGGTCAAAGATGGTATTCAAAACCCACGCTAAGGGGAAAATCGGGCGTGGTAGGTGAGAGGGAGAGAGAAACATCCCTGCAGGTTTGTATTTGGAAGATCTGAATTTCCTTAAGCACAGCATCTCAAGTCATCAAAGTTAAACCTCTACGTAAGAGTGCGAGAACATGAATCACTAAAAGGTGTGTGTGGGGGAGGGGGGTGGGGCAGGGGTGGGGGGGTGTCACCCAGCAGGAAGAAATTATGACATGTAAATAACAGTACAAATCCTTACCATATGACTTCTGAAGTCTGGAAAGCCAAGCTAACAATAGGCAATAATGAATCGCGACAGGTAAAGAAACAGGAGGACTGTGTAGAAGTGAACGGGAGAAAACAACAAAAGTGAAAGAATGAGTCAGTTGTGCAAAAAATTATAGTCACAGTAATCACGTGTTGGACGTTTTTTTGCTTATGCAGGGTCATCCCCAATCTTTTTGCCTCCTGCCTCCTATTTGTTCTGACCTGTTGCTGTTGGCTTTTGAACTCTGAGCACTTTACTGCTGCTAACCAGTGCTAAAGTGCATATGCTCTCTGTAAATTGTATTGTTGATTGGCATATTTGATTTACTAGTAGGTCCCTAGTAAAGTGCACTAGAGGTGCCCAGGACCTGTAAATCAAATGCTACTAGTGGGCCTGCAGCACTGGTTGTGCCACCCAACTAAGTAGCTCTGTAATCATGTCTCAGACCTGCCATTGCAGTGTCTGTGTGTACAGTTTTAACTGTAAATTCGACTTGGCAAGTGTACCCACTTGCCAGGCCTAAACCTTCCCTTTTCTTACATGTCAGACACTCCTTAGGTAGGCCCTAGGTAGCCCCAAGGGCAGGGTGCAGTGTATGGTTTAGGTGGGACATATAGTAATGTGTTATATATGTCCTGACTGTGAAACATTGCTAAATTCGTTTTTCACTGTTGCAAGGCCTGTCCCTCTCATAGGTTAACATGGGGGCTACCTTTAAATCTGATTAAAGTGTAGATTCCCTTTGGGAGCGGATGGACATGTGGAGTTTGGGATCTCTGAGCTCCCAATTTAAAAATACATCTTTTAGTAAAGTTGATTTTAAGATTGTGCGTTTGAAAATGCCACTTTTAGAAAGTGAGCATTTTCTTGCTTATACCATTTCTGTGACTCTGCCTGTTTGTGGATTTCCTGTCTGGGTCAGTTTGACAGTTGGGCTGGTTGCGCCTCACACTAGACAGTGGCACAAAGGGAGCTGGGGTGTAGTCTGCATTTCCTGATGAGCCATCTGTGCTAGGAGGGAGGGGAGGAGTGGCCACTTACACCTGAAAGGGCTGTGCCTGTCCTCACACAATGCTGTCTCCGACCCCCTTGTGAGTGTCTGGGGCCTGGCCTGGGAAAGGCAGGATTTCACATTCAAAAGAGACTTTACTTTGAAGTAGGCCTACTTCAAAGGAGAAATTGGGTATAAGAAGGGAACCCAAAACCACAGACTTTAGAACCCTTTCTGGAAACAAGAGGAGCCTCTGCCTGGAGAAGAGCTGAAGAGTTGAGAAGTGCTGCCTTGCCCGTGACTGTGCTTTGTGGAGCTATCCTGCAGTTTCTGCTTCTGCCAGAGTAAGAGGGCAAAGACTTGACTTTGTGTGCCTTCCATCTTGTGAAGAAATCTCCAAGGGCTTGATTTAGAGCTTGCCTCCTGTTGTTTGAAGTCTCAGGGACAGCAAAAAGTTCTCTCTGCCAGCACCTGAAGTCTCTGGAGAGACTCCTGCTCTGACAAGTGGTGCCCTATCCAGTCCCTGGGCCCTTGAAAGGAAAGCTCGTGGAAATCCAAGGAAATAGACTTCGGACCGACGCCGCTGCTGAATCTGGTCACGCCGCCTGCAACCGACTCTGTGATCTTCGCTGCAACGCGATGACCTTCACAGGCCTGACGCCGCTGCAGCCCCGCTGAAATCCGCGACTCCGTGAAAGTCGCCGCACTACGTCGTCACCGACGCCGTTCGAAGTGCGGGGATTGAAAGTTTCGCACAGACGCCGCGATCCCCGACTTCACGCATCGACTTGTTTTCACTCTTCACCAAAGGTAATGTACTTGGGGGTCTACGCGTCTCCGTATCCGGCGCCACTGGTGTCGGCTTGTTGGGAACGGCTCCGTCACTACGCTGTGTTAACACCTCATCGAACCATTTTGTGTTTCTAAGCGCTATTTTTTAGTTTAATCTTTAAAAATTCATAACTTGACTTGTGTATGTCGGAGTTTTGTCATTTTGGTCTTGTTTTGTTTAGATAAATATTTTGTATTTTTCTAAACTGGTGTTGTCATTTTGTAGTGTTCTCAATAAGTTACTGTGTGTGTGTTGGTTCAAATACTTTACACCTAGCACTCTGAAGTTAAGCCTACTGCTCTGCCTGTCTACCAAGGGAGTAAGCAGGGGTTAGCTGAGGGTGATTCTCTTTTACCCTGACTAGAGTGAGGGTCCTTGCTTGGACAGGGGGTAACCTGACTGTCAACCAAAGACCCCATTTCTAACAACTTGCTAGATAAGGGAGCTCGGTGTTCAGACATAAATACTCTGTGGCCATTATTGACCCAGAAGAGTGCCCAAGTATGCTGATCTTTTAGTGGCTGGGTCTACAACTCTGAATCTGGGAAATGTGATTTCCATTATCATGTGTACCATCCTGTCTTCCATGCTTGCTTCACCACGTCTTATGTTATGGCACTTGTAAGGAAATGGCTCCCTGTTGCAATTACCCCCTACTTTTTGCCTAATACTGATGCTGACTTGACTGAGAAGTGTGCTGGGACCCTGCTAACCAGGCCCCAGCACCAGTGTACTTTCACCTAAAATGTACCATTGTCTCCACAATTGGCACAACCCTGGCACCCAGGTAAGTCCCTTGTAACTGGTACCAAGGGCCCTGATGCCAGGGAAGGTCTCTAAGGGCTGCAGCATGTCTTATGCCACCCTAGGGACCCCTCACTCAGCACAGACACACTGCTTGCCAGCTTGTGTGCGCTGGTGGGGAGAAAATGACTAAGTCGACATGGCACTCCCCTCAGGGTGCCATGCCAACCTCACACTGCCTGTGGCATAGATAAGTCACCCCTCTAGCAGGCTTTACAGCCCTAAGGCAGGGTGCACTATACCACAGGTGAGGGCGTAGGTGCATGAGCACTATGCCCCTACAGTGTCTAAGCAAAACCTTAGACATTGTAAGTGCAGGGTAGCCATAAGAGTATATGGTCTGGGAGTCTGTCAAAAACGAACTCCACAGCTCCATAATGGCTACACTGAATACTGGGAAGTTTGGTATCAAACTTCTCAGAATAATAAACCCACACTGATGCCAGTGTTGGATTTATTAAAAAATGCACACAGAGGGCATCTAATGCCCCCTGTATTTTACCCAATTGTTCAGTGCAGGACTGACTGGTCTGTGCCAGCCTGCTGCTGAGAGACGAGGTTCTGACCCCATGTGGTTGAGGGCCTTTGTGCTCTCTGAGGACAGAAACAAAAGCCTGCTCTGGGTGGAGGTGCTTCATACCTCCCCCCTGCAGAAACTGTAACACCTAGCAGTGAGCCTCAAAGGCTCAGGCTTCGTGTTACAATGCCCCAGGGCACTCCAGCTAGTGGAGGTGCCCGCCCCCTGGACGCAGCCCCCACTTTTGGTGGCAAGTCCAGGGGAGATAATGAGAAAAACAAGGAGGAGTCACCCACTATTCAGGACAGCCCCTAAGGTGTCCTGAGCTGAGGTGACCCCTGCCTTTAGAAATCATCCATCTTGATTTTGGAGGATTCCCCCAATAGAAATAGGGATGTGCCCCCCTCCCCTCAGGGAGGAGGCACATAGAGGGTGTAGCCGCCCTCAAGGACAGTAGCCATTGGCTACTGCCCTCCCAGACCTAAACACACCCCTAAATTCAGTATTTAGGGGCTCCCCAGAACCTAGGAAACTAGATTCCTGCAACCTAAGACGAAGAAGGACTGCTGAGCTGAAAAACCTGCAGAGAAGACGGAGACACCAACTGCTTTGGCCCCAGCTCTACCGGCCTGTCTCCCCACTTCAAAAGAACTGCTACAGCGACGCGTTCCACAGGGTCCAGCGACCTCTGAAGCCTCAGAGGACTACCCTGCATCTAAAAGGACCAAGAACTCCTGAGGACAGCGGCTCTGCTCCAAGGAAGAAGCATCTTTGCAACAAAGAAGCAACTTTGAAAGAACACACGTTTCCCGCCGGAAGCGTGAGACTTTGCACTCTGCACCCGATGCCCCGGCTCGACTTGTGAAGAACCAACACTACAGGGAGGACTCCCCGGCGACTGCGAGCACGTGAGTAACCAGAGTTGACCCCCCTGAGCCCCCACAGCGACGCCTGCAGAGGGAATCCAGAGGCTCCCCCTGACTGCGACTGCCTGCTTCTAAGAACACGACGCCTGGTAAGGACACTGCACCCGCAGCCCGCAGGACCTGAAGGATCCGACCTCCAGTGCAGGAGCGACCCCCAGGTAGCCCTCTCCCTTGCCCAGGTGGTGGCTACCCTGAGGAGCCCCCCCCCCCCTTGCCTGCCTGCATCGCTGAAGAGACCCCTAGGTCTCCCATTGAACTACATTGCAAACCCGACGCCTGTTTGCACACTGCACCCGGCCGCCCCCGTGCCGCTGAGGGTGCACTTTTTGTGCTGACTTGTGTCCTCCTCCCGGTGCCCTACAAAACCCCCCTGGTCTGCCCTCCGAAGACGCGAGCACTTACCTGCTGGCAGACTGGAACCGGGGCACCCCCTTCTCCATTGACGCCTATGCGTTTTGGGCACCACTTTGACCTCTGCACCTGACCGGCCCTGAGCTGCTGGTGTGGTAACTTTGGGGTTGCCCTGAACCCCCAACAGTGGGCTACCTTGGACCCAACTTTGAACCCTGTAGGTGGTTTCCTGACCTGCAAAACTAACAAACACTTACCTCCCCCAGGAACTGTTGAAAATTGCACTGTCTAGTTTTAAAATAGCTTATTGCCATTTTTGTGAAAACTGTAAATGCTATTTTGCTAATTCAAAGTTCCTAAGTGAAATACCTTTCATTTGAAGTATTACTTGTAAATCTTGAACCTGTGGTTCTTAAAATAAACTAAGAAAATATATTTTTCTATACTAAAACCTATTGGCCTGGAATTGTCATTGAGTGTGTGTTCCTCATTTATTGCCTGTGTGTGTACAACAAATGCTCAACACTACCCTCTGATAAGCCTACTGCTCGACCACACTACCACAAAATAGAGCATTAGCATTATCTCTTTTTGCCACTATCTTACCTCTAAGGGGAACCCTTGGACTCTGTGCATGCTATTTCTTACTTTGAAATAGTACATACAGAACCAACGTCCTACAGCACTCTACTTCCTTCACCTGAGGAGATGCTCCTGAATCCATCATTGCTTGCCGAGGCTTTCTGAAAGTGTATGAACTGTTTGAGGTACTATTATGACTGAGAAACTCCAGATTATGAGAGTAATCATACATTTTTGAGCTGTGCCCAACATTTGCTGGGAAGGATTTCCTTTGTGGTTTCTAAAGTCTTGTCGAAGAAGGATCAACCAGTTTCTGGGTGCTGCATCAGTTTCTAAAGACCCAACTCCAGCTCCTAGAAGTAGGATGTTAGTTTCTATTTCACAGTGCTTTTGCGTTCTATCTCAAGGGGTCAGTCACCCAATAAAGAGGCATAAAATTCAAACCTATCTCCAGAAATTGTGAGATGTTGATTTTTAAAAGAAACACTTCAAAGATTAGTTGGCTAAGCTCAAGACAAAGCAGGGGGTAAGTAGATCTGGTTAGCTACTAGTGGGGAAAAGCAACCAAACAATAATCCTTTTCCATGTAACCATCTGAAGGGTGATGAAGGTCAGATTAATGATCAACCTAAATGATTACAAAAATTCAACTGCCTCTGCATACCCTCACAAAACAACCCTGCCTTCTGGAAGGAGGTCAGTGCCAACTTACCTCTGGACCACTTAATTGTCTAAGGGGACTGTAATTTATGTGTGGCTCTAATTATTGGCAGAACATCAGGCATACGATGTCTCATAACAGCCAAAATGTCTTCTGCAAATTTATGAACAGCCAAGCTCCTCTGGACCATTGGTGCCTTGGCCTACCCAAACTTCAGAAAATTGACCTTTTACTCTCACACATTAATTTCACAGAGGACTGAGTATGTGTTTTGACACAAGCAATTACTGAACTCTGTGGTTAGTGTAGAAAGTGGATCTATTGCCATCATTTTGGATCACAACCCAGTTTCAATCCCCCAGCAATATCAACCACGGATTCACCAAATGGTGCTTTAATAGAACTCTTCCTTGAGATCCTAATTATAAGTGTATACATGTATATTTTTATTCTCTTCCCATTTATTAAAAACCTGGCATATTACAACATGCTGTCCTTTTTTGTGTTTGGAAAGCTTGCAGTTCTGCGGTCTATGGTGGACCTTCTGTGTGCAGGAAGGAAGTGCACACAAGCGCCAACCATCTTTTTCCCCCCTTTTTTTGTGTCAGGAAAACTTGTAGTGCTGCTCTGTGTGATGTTCCGTTCTGTGTGAAGATAATTTTTAGTGGCCCCCCCCCCCCCCCCCATCCCCTGTGTTTTGAGGGTGCCATGTATCTTAGTGCAAGCAATGAAAATGCCCCCCAATTATCAGCAATTACCAGGGTCTGATGGGCCCCTTAGATCTCTCTGCCACTGCATCTACTGCACCACTAATAGCTATTCCCCAGCATCTTCCCTTAATGTTTGAGGGGAGGTTACACTACTGCTGCCTGTGCTAGATTGTGAATTCATGCAAATTTTGTTGACATAGCGTGTGTATTGTATGCCATGTTGCTTAACTTGCAGCACTGTTTATGCTGCTGTTAAACCAATCTTCTTCTGACGTACCTCAAGCGCCTGCGGATAGGGTGCGCTCAGGATTTTCAGATGTTTTACGTCTGCCAGTGTGGGTAAGACTGATTTCGTGCCTTTTGCCCCCGGGGGAACTTGCTGCTAGTAGCGCTGTGGCTCTGGAACACTGTGGACTTTAACATAGAGTCAGAGTGGACTCTTGAGACTCGGACTTCTAGTGGGACATACTCTGGATGTTACCAATAGTAAATGATTCCATGAACCCCTCCCCTTATCCCCCTTTGAGGGAGTCTGGGGCTGCTCAGACCACAAAAACCCTGAGAGTAGCAGAAAGGGTACATGGTCCAGTTACTCAGAATACAGGCCCAGGGACATCAGCAGTAAAAGGCCTTAACGCTCATGGATGGGCCTAGTAACCCCTGCATGCCCGAGGCCCAGTGAAAGAGATTCTGACACATACACTGTTGCTGACTGTGCTGTAAATGTTTCCTTAGAAATCTGTACCATTACTCTCTGCTACTGCAGCCTGGTGCAAATGTTGAGATCATGTATGTGACCCCATCCAACCTGACCTAATGGGGATAAATAGGAGCAAAGAATTTAACAAGGTGATAGGACACAAAGGACAAGAAGGGAGCATGGAGGCAAAGGAGGAGAGAACATGCAACAACTGAGTGTTGGGGAATGATTAAAGGGTACGAAAAATAAAGTGGCTATAGAATGTGTAAGAGAGAAAAGAGAAATGGACTGTGAAAGAAAATCAATGGAACAAAACTACGATGCGGATAGGAATGGGAAGAACATCTGGAAAAAAGTAACAAAAATAAAGTGGTAATAGACTGAAAACTATATAACAGCAAGGGTGAAAGAGAGGGACAAAGAAACATAGAAATGCAAGAATTTGAATAGACAAAAGGAATGTGAAAAGCTAAGAAAATACACAAATGGAAAAGAAGGAACAACTAAACAGAACAAAAGGAATTGAATGGGAAAGGAAGTGAGGGCTAGAAGGGTTGAAAGAGTGAGTAAGGGAATGATCTAAGCATGTAAAAAAGAGTACAAAAAGGGAAACCACATCAGAGTGGCACTGTGAGAGCACTAGTCAACAAGCGGGGAAGAGCGATGGAGCTACCCAGGGCAAGGTGGCTAAGATGTCAATAAGGTAGGGAGAGTGATGGGAAGGAGAGAGTAGAAAGGTGGATAAGAGGCTTAAATAACTGAAATAAAAGGAGAGTGGATTGAGCCAGAAACAAACTTGAGTGCACTAAAAACTAAACTGGGAAAGATAAGGTAAGAGCAAAACGAAGAGGCATTAAAGTGGCAGCTTGGCTGAAGAAAGATAAATGTAGAAAAATGAAGGGGAGATGTAAGGGAAACTAAGGTGTTAGGTCACTGAGAGGTAGAGGTGATGGAAACCAAAGTGATGTTACACAGGAAATGAGAGGTAGAAGAGATGAAAAACAACATGATGTTGTTCAGAGAAGGAGAGATAGAGGTGATAGAAACCAACGAAATGTCGCTACGAAATGAGACGTAGAGATGATGGAAACCAAAGGTATGTCACTCGGGGAATGAGAGGTAGAGCGGATCTAAACTACTGAGATGCTGTTCAGTAAATACGTTTTAAAGGAGTAAGGAGATGGGAAACTGCTGGGATGAAGAGGTTATGTACTATGAATTTGTATATTGCTTACTAACAAGGCATAGCCATTGGGGATGCAGTAGGTGCTATGGCACCAGGCCCAGTGGGGTTGGGCCCTTTGCACCCCAATTATCGAGGAACAGGGAGCTGGTAGAGTCCATTTCACGTTTTTGTTAGTGCCAATTGAACTATACAAAAAGTGATGGATGGAATGCTTGTATTAATCTCAGCCAAAGGCAATCACTCCGGCTGCATCCCAGTCCATCATTATTGTGCACACTGGGCCACCTTAGTTTAGACCCAGCCATATGCAAATCAGCCTTAACCTGGCTCCTGTAGGAACCATCCAGCCTGAACTACCAAGCCAGGTCCTCCCTGAACTGGAACTATTAAGTGCAAAACTGGTCTTGGATTCCTGGTGTTCCGGTGGGGACCTGGCTTGGTGGTTAGGGCTGGACTGTTCCAATTGGAACAGGGTCAAGACTGATTTGCATATGGTTTGGTCTAAACTCAGGTGGCATGAGGGACAAAAGAATGATGGGGTAGAATGCTAATATGAGCAATTGCCTGTAGTTAGCCTTATTGCAACCATTCCCCTGTCACCTTTTGTGTGTTTGATGTAACGCCCTAACTGGCCAAGGCAATGTCCAGCCTTGGGTCCCAGGTTTACTGTGTCATTGGAACCGATCTACATCTGTCTGAAGAGCCCAATCATTGTGAAACTGTTCTTGGGTCGTTTGTGTTCTGGTTCAGGGAAGATCTGGTCTGGCAGTTTGGGTTGGACTGATCCTATTGGACCAGGATCAAGACTGATTTGCATATGGTTGGGTCCAAACTGAGGTGGTATGTTGGGCAAAAAAAAAAAAGATGATTTGGAATCCTATCCTGTGTGATTGCCAGTGGTTAGTCTTATTGCAAGCAATCCTCCCATCCCCTTTTGTATATTTGATGCATTATGGCTCATGGCATCCGTGCTACGCAGGTGCTTACTAACATTAGTTGGGTAATGTAATGCATCCAGAATTTGGGTGTTCTTTTCAATTCTGGGTAATTATTCACCAGAACCCAAGTGCTTCAATGAAACTGTATTTGGGTGTGTTTTGAAAAGTTTGGATGCAAGTCATTCATGCTAGTGTTTTATGACGTCAGAATAGTTTAGTATAAATGATGTCGAATGATGGCTTACTTGATCTTTTTTTAGAATATATTAAAGGTATTGTGTGCAAAGAATGTGTATGCCAAAGGACATTGCATTTTGCTTTGCTCTACTCAGGTGTATGGTTGTCAATTATTTGGCTTTGAATAGCTGTGTTTTCAGGCATCTTTGTCCATTGTGTGGCTTTGATACCATTCTGTGTTTGCTGGTGTGGTAAGTTTAAAGGTAAGATCTTATGGATAGATTGCTGAGACAATATGGATGCCACGTTGAAGTTGCAAACACTTAGTCGACTATACAGCCTGTAGTCGTGGAGTGTGAATGATGGGACCAGAGTTCTGTAATGGATAAAGGTAGTTTGTGAGGACACCTTGTGATGGATTTGCTGTTGAGGTGGCAAAGGCTAACCCAGCTATTTGTCTCAGAGCATTGATTTGTCCTTGATCATGCCAGAAGTGATATCTGGTGTGCACCATTGCTGTAGTATGAAGTATGAGTATAACGCGCTGTTGATTCTTGCTTTTAGGTATATTATATGAATATAGAATTATTGTCATATTTTGTGACTGCCCTTATTTGAAGATGGATCTGTTAAATGTGTGATGTTTCTTGGAAAATCTTAATAAAGACATAAAAAAACACTTGTTGATTCTTCATCTTTGACAGTTGGTGGACTCGGCTGTCCTTCTCAGAACTGGACACAGGATGCAGGGGATGAACAGACTTGTCAAGGCAGTAATGATGATGGATTAGCCTTCAGTTCTTGCTAAACTGATTCCATCTGCACTATCATTCCAAAGCTGCCCCTTAAAGCTCCTTCTCTGAAGGGCTGTTTTGATTTAACCTTTTTTGACAACAAGGCTAAACGCAGCCCCTCACCTTCCATTTTGTAACTCAAAAACAGCCAAATTAGCGTTTGTATGCCCCGCTCTCACGCTTACTACAAAATATGTTGATCTTTTGGAAGCTAATTTAATTGAAATGTGTATTGATATCACAGGGGTCGGTTGCATTGGTTAGGTTCCCGAACACCGAGGAGGAAAGACCAAGAGCGAGTGAGTAAATGAGGGGTACCTTTTGGGGGCGGGCGAGAATTTGTTACGCCTGGGTTTACTGCTTTATTAGTGTGTACATTTGACTGTTGGTAATTTCTTTGATTTCAGTGATCCATCTGACATGTCTGTTAAGAACAACTGCAGTATGTCGGAGGCCAGTCTTTGGAGTCAAATCACCCCCTTTGTGTCAGACAAAAAGAAACTGTCCCAAAAAAGAAGCACAACTTTTTCTTGTCAATATTTAGAAAAAAACTTGAGAACTTCTGTGGTGAGGTGTGAGAAAACAGGGCTGATTGCAGAGGCCCCCTAACTTTTTGCCCCCATTTTCCACTTTTTGCTGGTGTTTCCCTGACTCTGATGGTGCCCTGGGTACTGCTAACCAGTCCCAGGGCCTGTGCTCTGTGTAAAATGGAAATTCAAATTAGGCTAATTATAATTGGCTAAGTTAACCTACCTATAAGTCCCTAGTATATGGTAGGGCATGTAGGTTTCGGGACCACGGCATAGGTGGTGCACCCATAGGTGCACTGCTGAGGTGCCCAGTGTCATTTTAAAGGCAGGCCTGCCTTGCTGGCTGCTTTTAAATTAAAGTTATATGCAAATTCGACTTTGGAATTAAAAGTAGTTCCAAAGTCTTAAACAACCTTATTTTTACATATAAGTCACCCCTAAGGTGTGCCCTATGTCCCCCTAGGGCTGGGTGCCATGTAACTATAAGCAGGGACTTTATAAAAATAGTTTTATAAGCCCTGGTGAGGTAAAAACAGCCAAATTCGTTTTTCCCTCATTGTAGTAAATGGCCTTCATAGGCTAGAATGGGGAGACTTTATTTTAATTTTTAAAGTCTCCTTAAATGATGCATACCAAGTGTTTGGTATCAAATTAATTGTTTTAATAAATCCCACAACTTCCAGTTGTTGGATTTAATATAACTTGTTCAGGTAAAGAGTTTTAAACTTTACCTGCAAAGTTGCCAATTTCAGCCCTGCATTGTTTTTGCTGCTGTGCTCTGATTGGCCAGCCTGAGCAGCTTGGCCAAGCTGCCTTGATGAGGTGTGAAGTGGCCTGGCTTCACACAAAGGAATGTGCCTGTGGGAAGGAATCTCCCCTCAGCAGATGGTGAGGCAGGAAGGGGGAGGGCTGCCAAACTGGTCTTCAAAGGCAGAGAAGGACATTTGGAGCAACCAGCAACACCCCCACATCCTGCAACCCCAGACAACTAGGTGCCCCCTTGATTAGATTAGGAGAGGGCAGGAGAGGGGTGTGTTTATGATTTTTAGCCACACCAGTGGGTGGGCTCAGCCAGATGTAACCTCCAAAAATGAGATTCAGCCATGATGGATTTTTAGAGAATGTTGCCTCCTGGGATGGATTTTTGCCACACTTCCCAGGAAGTGGTCATCACCGGGGGAAGGACTCTGCACCTGATTGGAGTACCAGGACCCCCCTGCTTTTCACCCAGGAGCAAGGATAAAACTGGCAGACCTGCACCCACACCTCAGATCCCCATCAGATTCCAACAAGGAAGAACCAAAGGAGAAGAAGGACTGCCCTGCTGGACCCCTGGTCTGCACCTGGAACCTGCACTCAGAAGGACTGCACCAGCTGCACACTTGGGCTTCACCACAAGAAGGACTTTGCCTGGCGTCAACTGGTTCAAGGAGGGACTCCCTGTTTGCTACAGGTGAAAACTTGCTATCCAGAGTCCCCTGCACCAACTCCTGAAGAAAGCGACCAGCTGACCACTGTCCAGTGGCCAAAAAGGAGTTTGCGCCAGGTGCATTCTGGGAGTTGTAGTCCGCATCCCCCAAGGACCATCTCAGAACTTCTGGACCCTTGGGGTGAGCTGTGGACCCCAAAAGAACCTTAAAAGGACATCTGGGAGAAGCCCCAGAAGTTTGGAGAAGTTTGGAGAATTTTTGTAAAAAAGCTCCATAGAGGGACTGACCCGCCGCGGCAACTCTAGCCGGCTTGCCTCAACCGCGACCCGGCCTGATTTGCTGGTTCGTCCCGGTAAAGAAAAATCTCTGAAAAAGAGACTTAGTCCGAAGGTAAAAAGTTGACCGGGACCTCCCAGCCAGCGTATCCGAGAAGGGCTCCATGGACGTTGGATCAAGATCCAGGTTTACCCCGGTCGAAGGATTTTCACCTCGAAAAAACGACTAAGTACGAAGGTAAAAATCTCCACCAAGGTTTCCAGCATCTCGTATCCGGAGAAGGGCTCCAGGAGGTCGGATTGGACTGGCAGGTTCGTCCCGCTGAAGAAAATCTTCGAAAAAAAGACTAAGTGTGAAGGTAACATTTTAACCGAGGCCTCCCGCGGACTGTAGCCGAGCAGGGCTCCATTACGGTTGGCCTGAAACTTTGACTTTGCCCCGGTCGAGGTGCAACCAGATGACCCGATTGGCGCTTTTTGTTTCTAGGCGCTAAAAAAATAAGAATTCTTATCTCCGGTTCCCCTTATCTGATTTTATTCGTTTTGGTGTCATTTTAAAGATAAAAATATACTCTATTTTTATAAATTGTTTTTGGATTTTTAAACTGTTTCCTGTGTTTTATTTAATTACTGTTTTGTGATATTTGAATGCTTTACACTCTGTCTCCTAAGTTAAACCTTGACGCTCGTTGCCAAGCTACCAAGGGTTGAGCTGGGTTTAATTTACTGAGACCTAACTGGACCTTAGTGGAGGTTAGTGGCCTATTGCTAAGTGTAGGTACCTACCTGCCCTTACCAATAACCCATTTTCCAACATGAGGCAAATCTGCAAACAGATTATATACATCTCAGAATGGAATTCAACAAAAAAATGTACTTGGGTTATGGACTGCACTCTAGTGGAAATCAAAGATGAGAATTATAAACGTGGGAACTGGTCAGGGAAGGCATGAGCAAATTACTTGAATGCTAGAAAGCTATATCTAAAATATCTGCCAATAAACAAGCATGTATTTCACAAGCTGGACGACGGAACCATTCTGAATGCCTTTACTGAATTCTGTGAAGACCTGAACAAGAGTGAAGATGCTTCTTCCACTCCCATGAGAGAGAAATTTTTCAGATCTCTTCCTATCAAACACCCATGCTAGACTTGCAGCCCCAAATACACTTGAGGAGATTCATGTTTTGTTGGCAGCTATGGCAAGATTCAAAGTGTCAGTATCAGATGTTCTCCTGATAGAATTCTCCTGTGTATTATTTGTCACAGGATGGTGGCAAAAAGATTAACTTGTGCCCCCAAGGTGATCTGCGTTTCTTATTTATATACCTGTCACAGAGATTCTGGTAGTTTACGCCTCAGGACAGCCAGCCCATACCTTCCTGTCTGTCTCTGCCAATAGAGAATCCAAGCACTTGGAGGCCTGGGGAAAGAAGCCCTTCTCTGCAGGTAGCATGGCATTGTAGCCCTTCAATGCCTCATGGCGCTCCATACTTTCCAGAGGATACATTTTCAGGATGTTATTCAAGATAGACAAAATGCGTTGTGCCACATCATCAAGTCAGGATTGGACACTGCTGACTGTGGCTCGTGCCGTGGGTACGTGTGTCTCCATAAGGCCACACTGTGTCAGGCAGTGAGTGTCTGGCTTTATAACTGATGTCCAGGCCAACTTGATGGATCTCCCATTTGATGGAGTATGCCAGTTCGGGGGAAAAAGCAGATTCTGCTTTAGAAAGGTTCAAGGCAAGCAAAGCCCACTCTCTGCGAATGCTACTACCTCCACCCGCAAGGGGCTACGGACAGTTTTGGTGGATTCTTGAAAGCGCTAGTCTTTCCAGCCCCAAACCCGGGAACCAAAACACCCACTGGTCAAGTAGTACAGGAACAGAACCAAAAGAAAGGGCTGTGAATCTTTCCAGCAAGTCTCATTTTTCTCTTCCTGCACTGCCACACTAGTAAAGCAGGTCTAGTTTGCTTCCCTAAACCCACGCGAAGTCTCTGGGAGAGTGGATGTCCTCCTTTTTACCAGCTTGGAAGGCCATTCCTTCCTTGAGGCTCCACTCCACATTCCCCCACCATATTTCCTCCCACCTCCAGACCACCTTTCCATCCTAAGAGGCAACACTACTGCAGAAAGGAGCTGTGTAGTTAATGCCAGAGCAAGAATTTTGGAAGGGATGTTACTCCTGTTATGTCAGGTACGCTGCACCGTCTAGGCGGAGTCCTGATTGTGCTGTCCCTTTAAGGGTGGAGCGCGTAGCATTTAAGGCTGCGCACTGGACCGTGACGACTGCTCATCATCAGTGATTCCTCCTCCCATTGTACTCACCTGTTCGGCTAGGGGCGTCCGTGTTGGTGTTCCTCCGCTGTTCTCCTTGGCGTCTTCCTGTTTTCCGGACCTTGCACCAAGCGCTCGGCGTCTTCGTTACAGGAATTCGGCAGGTCGTCCTCTGACGTTGGGTTTGTCATGTTCCCCTTCTGCTGCACCCTTGGATTACTTGAAAACCTGCAAAAAAACAAAAAGAACAATATTTAAGTGGCAATATCCATTCTGGTAACATTATTGAGACTCGACTAAAAGATAAGGAAATACTTATCAGACGGATTTTCTTGATAGAACTGGTGATTTCAATTGTTTGTTTGCTACAGAGAAAAAGTAACACATTATTAGTTTTTTGCACATTTTTTTTTTTAAGAGTTTATTATATTAGGTCATCACATTATTGTTTGTACAAGGTCTGATGCAGTGATAAAAGTTGACTAAATGAGGAATTAATCATTTATGATGAACTGATGAACATGAATAATTCCAGGAGATGAACAATAATTATGGTTATGCATCATATTTGAACTTGTGATATATTGTCAGAAGAATTGTTGTTCAAATCAATGTTTAGCTACTTCAGATCCCAGAGTCCAGATACCCTAGGTAGGAGTTTAGAGACCACTGATCACATATATATATATATATATATATATAGACATACTGAATGTGTATTTGTTTTTTCTCTCATGAACTAATAGTCTCAAGTTATTTTTTCTAGATTTAACTCATATAGAATTCCAGTCTACTAGGAACCGGCTTCTTATTAGGAAAAAGGGACATTAGGTAATGTGGGGATGGGTCACATTATTTTGGAGAAACCACACTGTAGATATGCTAAGCCCTAACTTCTTGTTTATATTTTAGAAGCTGATATACGACACAACGTCGTCAGGTGGAAATCTGGTGTTTGCCTCTGTCAAGCTTCGTCCCGGTGGGTCAGGGATACCTATCATTGGTCCATTTGGTTCGCAGGGAAGTAGGGAATTACGTTGTGTCCATTTCACTCCTGCAAAACGTTAACAGGCCTGACATGTTATTTCATTAGTCCCAAAAAGGATGGCAGTCTTCTTTCACTCCCAGACCTCAGGGACCTGAACTTCTGCTTCAGAAAGGAGAAGTTCAAAATTCTGACCTTCACTCAGATAATTTTGGTGTTGGAAGCTGGAGACGGGGTGTGTCACTCCACCTGCAGAATGTGTACTTTCACATTCCAGTCCTGTAGTCCCATCACAAGTACCTGTGCTTTGTGGTGGGGTTTTATACACTTCCAGTTTGCAGTACTCCCGTTTGGCGTGACATCAGCATCTTCAGTCTCCACGAAGCTGAGGCGTGTAGATGTGGCCTATCTCAGAAGGTCGAGCATCCCAATCTTCCTGTACCAGCAGTTGTGCCTCCGATCATGGTTACTGTAGTGGCTGATGACTCCACCTTTTGGTGGGAAGCCCATCTGGAGTTCAGAGGTCTCAGGTCTTCATAAGAGCAGGTGCTTCACATCAGCCTGCTGGTTCTGTGGGCAATTTGTCTGGCACTCTAACCTTCCTCCCCTCCATCCAAGGTCGGTGTGTTCAGATCTCAGCGTACAACACAACAGCGATGTGGTATCTAAACAAGCAAGGAGGCTTAGGGTTTCACCTCCTTTACCTGGAAGCGTTGAGACTGTGGTCTTGAACACACAGCCAGACAAGGGATCTGGTTAACTGCCAATCACCTACTGGGGCCTCTGAATGTCAGAGCTGATAGCTTAAGAGGGTGTTGCCTTGCCAATCACGTGTGCCGTCTCCTGTTGGAGATAGTCTAGGAAATCTTCACCTGGTGGGACATTCCTCAAGTAGACTTGTTCGTTTCTTGGGAAATGCTCAATGCCAGCAGTTATGAGCTCTCCAGTGTCAGTTGAGGGGACCTTGTGGGACCTGTTTCGCTGAGGTGAAACTTTCACTGCACTATGCGTTATCCCCCATAAACTTGATTCCTTGAGTTCTGAGGAAGACTCGTCAAAACTCGGCCCAAGTCATTCAGACCTTTGGTGCTTCTTCCAATGACTACTGCTCGAGCTGCCATTCATCTGGATCTTTTCTCCCATTTGGAGAGAACAGGGCTGCACCCCAGGTTCTACCTTCATGCTTGGGGATTGAGCTGGGACATGTGAGCTCCTTCCAGCTTCCCTCATGGGTGATAGAGGTTATCTTGCAAGCTTGCCGCCCCTTCACTTAATCAGCTTACTCTGGGAGCCTTCCCTGTTGAAATATCCTGTAATGCATTTTTTAAAGGTGCCTGATTAACCTTGATCAGCCCACTCCCTTTGTTGAACCCCAATGAGACCTTAACCTTGTTTTGACTTTTTGCACGCAAACTCCGTTTGAGCCCTTTCATGGTTTACAGTTACAATTGATAACTCTCAAGACAGTATTTTTGATAGCAATCGCCTCAGTCAGACAGGTGAGTGAATTAAAGGCCTTGCATTCCCACCCACCATTCACTTCTCTTTCCCCTGACAAATTGGTGTTACGAGCTAGGGCTGCCTTCCTTCATAAGGGGGTGACCCCCCCCCCTTCCACATGAGTTAGTCCATCACCCTTCCAACTTTCTATCCCCTGCCCCATCCCAAAAAGGATGTGGAGCCGTTGCATAAGTTGGATTCCCAGAGGGAGGTTAATTACTAACTTGGTTGTGCCAAGGACATACAACTGGATGATGAGCTGTTCTTTGGGTATTGTGGTGCCTAGAAAGGAAAAGCAGTTGAGAAGTGCACTCTGTCCTGATGGATCATGTAGGAAAGTAGCGTCTCTCTAGCATAGTTACACCCACTTTGTGCCTGGTGTCAGTGTGTTTAGACTGTAGTACACTGGGATCCTGCTAATCAGAACCCCAGTGTCAGTGCTCTGTCCTCTAAATGTGTTTGTATGGTAACCTTTACACCCCACAATTGGCATACTGGTGCACCCATGTAAGTCCCTAGTATATGGTACTTAAGTACCCAGGGCATTGGTACACCACGGGTCTCCCATTGGCTGCAGCATGTATTATGCCACCCATGTAAGCCCATGTAACCTGTCTCTGCAGGCCTGAGATTGCAGCCTAGGTGAAATGGTGCCTGGACCTTTCACTTTAGATATAAGGCTTTTCCTTATATCGCGGTCACTGCACTTGAACACTGTAAGTCACCCCTATGGTAGGCCCTTCAGCCCAAGGGCAGGTTGCATGGTCCTGAGTGTAAGGGCACCCCGGCATGAGCAGAGGTTCCCCAACAAACCTGACTCCATTCACTGGGCTTTGGAAGTGCATGGAAGCCATTTTAAGGTATCTAGTGGACACTGGTCAACACGAGTTGTCCAGCTACGTAATGGCTTCACCGCACCTAGGCATGTTTGGTATCAAACATATTGGAATTATGCAACTACACTGATTCCAGTGTTAGTTACATGATACCATGTGCTCTGGGGGTTCCTTAGAGGATCCCCCAGATATGCCTGTACAGCCTTGCGGGGTTGGATGCCAGCCCGTGCGGCAGCTGACCCCAGACACTGTTCTGCCCTCCTGCTGCTGAGCCTAACTAAAAAAAGAGACTTTGATGTCTAAAGAATACCGGGACAAGGACATCGTTGTACACGCGTCCGATGTCCGTTTCCGAAAGAAGATGAGGATCATTTTGTAACCGAAAGATGATTTCAAATGAACTGCACACTTCTCTTTGAGAAAAAGCTTCATGAAAGGCAATTTCACATTCAAAAACAAGGCACTGTGCTTGATGTCCTGAGGAGGCCAGAAGTTGAAAGACCGAAATGCGTTGACCATTTTTTGGAGGAATGTTCTTGTAATTATAGAACAATGGAACAGTGGAAATGAGATGGTATTGTGTATAAATATTGGGAGGAAACAACCTAAAAAAGACAACACCAAATACCAATACCTCATGTTATAAGACTGTTTGCCGGAAGAAGGTTTAGTAGCTTAGTTAAAGAAAGACTTCAGTGCTAAAAATCATTTTTATTTTTATTTTCACTTTTAATTGTGTTGTTTTAGTATGTTGTTTGTTATTGGTTATTTGTCCATTTGTACAATGTTGGAAATGTAGTTATATGTACAGTGGTGTTAAGTTTAAATTCCAACTTTTTGGATAAGAGTTAAACAAGGAGACACAAAAACACTAATAAATATTTGAAATAAGAAAGACAATAATTGTCCTCAATGATTAATTGATGTTTTCATGTAGGATATATATTTATACATACATATTTATCCCCTCTGTATATTTATAATGGTGTATTGAGATTTGGCCCAGATACAGTGGGATTACAGGGCCTCCCGTAAATGGTGTAGATGCTGAGCCTAACTTGAGCAGGGAAAGGCAGAACAAAGGTTTCCCGTAGGACTAGTTGTCTCTGGGCTGGGGTGGCCTCTCAGCACCACCAGACTGCTTTGAAGGTCACATTTGGTGCCCTCTTTGCATAAACCGGTTTGCACCAGTGCAGGAACCGCAAGTTCCTGCTCTCGTTCAAAACCACACAAAGGACAGGGGAGTGACCACCCCCCTGTCCAGCTTCTCCCCTAGGGAGGTGCACAGAGCTCTGCCACTTGATTCTGCCATCCTGAAAATCAGATGAGCAGAGGCCTGCTAGGTGCCGTCCCTGACCACCTCTGATAGGTGGGTCACTTCAGATAGTGTCCAACCCCCTTTTAGGGTTACTTAAGGGCTCCCCCGAGGGTGGATCCCCAGGTTCGTCAAGCAAGACTCTACAAGGGACATCTCCAAAAGTCTTCTGTAACCTGGCCTCTGGAACCGCTGCCGGTCTACCTTAGGAACTGAAACAAGACTGTATCCAGTTGGCAGGGCTCCCAGTCCAACATTGTTTCTCCAGCTCCTGCAAGATTTCTGCAACATGCTTGGCTGTGCATCCTCCAGGGTCACAAGGACTCTGTTTGCAGCAGTAAGCAAAAAGGAATCTTCTGTGGAGTGAAGGAGTCACTCCCCTACATCTGCAGGCACCTCAACGACGGGCTGGTGGATCCTGCTGTCCCACAGACATCGAAAGGCTCTGCTACTCAGGTTGTGGCTCTGTGGCCCTCTCCAGGCCCAACTTGTCTTCTGACCAGCTTGAGAGCCAGTGGTTCCTTGCGGTGGCTTCAATGATTCCTGCTGGTTCTCCTGCGTGCTGAGGGCCAATCCTGACTTCTCCCTCCAAGGGTGGAGCCGCTAGGATCTTGCTGGTCTCCTAAATCCTGCAACCTTCTGTGCAGCTTCTTCCTGCTTTTGCCAGTACTTGTTGGCCGTTCTGTTAACCACTGACCCCTCTGAAATCCGTTAACCGATGTGGGACAGCTCGCGAGTGACTCCAATGATCTTCCTGCATCACCTGGACTCCGCAGCTGTACTTCTTCCTTCACCCAGCTGCAGGGACTTCTCCCCAGGAAGGGTGGGCATTACCTACCTGCACTGCCTGGACACCTCTGAGTGGTTTAGCCACTGTCCCCTTCTTTTTCAGGTTATTTTTGTCCGGAATCCGCCCTGGGGTTCCACCGACCTGGTCCACAGGTCGCAACAGCAGCTGGAGAAACCAAGCTCCCAATGACTCCAACAAAGTTTTTCCGACGTCACTTCCCTCTTATGCACCTGGGCTCCCTGGTGTAGTTACTCCACTTTCCTGGGTATCCACGGGTGGGGCCACTATCGAACCTTACTTGTGCCAACTGGTTTGCTCGGGGTTCTCTGGTAAGGGCCCTGATTCCTGAAAATTCCAGCTGCAATGGTCCTGTGATAGTCTATGGGACACCCGGCTAGATAACACCTCTGTGCACAGGTGCCTGGGGGAATTCTATTACTTAAGTTGGATGATTTCGTACTCCCCCATCCCCTAAGATCCTAACACACTTACCTTGGTTGGGCACCTCCATTCAGATATCACTTTCATAGTATATGGTTTGCCCCCTCCGCAGGGTCCCATGTATTTCTATGCTTTTACTGTTTGTTTCTAAGTATATTTTCTGTGTGTAGATATCTCCAGGTGGAGATATACCAGCGTTAGGATAGTATTAGTGTTATAATAAAGAATACTCTATATTTGTAACACTTGGTTTGGTTCTTTCTTGTGTGAACATCACTGACTGACTGACTGACTGACTGACTGACTGACTGACTGACTGACTGACTGACTGACTGACTGAGTATTGTAAGTGCTCTACACTCCCCCCGTCATAAGCGGGAGCTGCTCTCCACAGCTACCCCTAGAGAGCTTTGGTTATCTAGGCACCAAAACACTATGACTGAGGGTTGCCTGGACTCAGTATAGGGTGCCACACCATAAACTGAGCCAGCCTCCTACTGATCATCCTCTGCATTAAGCCCTACTATTCTTTGATGCGGAAGGAACCTCTCGAAGGAATTGGGGCCCATTCCACCAACGCCAAATTGACTACTTCTGCCCTTGCCAGAGGGGTACCATTTGCATAGCTCTATAAAGCAACTATATGTGCCACACTTTTGCCACGCATTACTGCATGGATTCTGAAATGCCCAGGCATGACCACTTCGCCTAATCCAGGATTTCACTTTTTGATAAATCTACATTCCAATCAAGGAAGTAGCTTTCCATCAGTGGGAAGGGGAGGGTCCCCAGCAGCCGTGTGCTCTTTACTGCTACAAACTCGGCCCCTCTGCTGGGGCAGATCTGCATGCCAGTACAGATTTACTACTTTCTTACATTTATAGGAATTCCCTTGAATCTGCACGGAAAGCTGCACCAGTGCAGGTTTCCTTGCTGATTCCTTGGAAAGGTATGAGACATAGGGGAGAGCTCTGCACAAGCAGATTAGGATCTCCATGCAAATCTACACTTTTTTTTGCTATTTGAGATCTTTACCCACTAAATGGGCTCACACCTGCCAGGAATTAACATTTGTGATTTTTTGGCAGACGAAGAAAATGGTACATTCGGACGTAAACTTATATTTACAACCAAATTTACCTTTCTGAATAGGCCCTTAATTTTTGCCTGTTACTAATAATTTAATGTTGCGTCTCATGGCTGTAAATAGACATTAAGTTCTGTGATAGCTTAGCGATGCATTGGAAAGCGAGCACCATTCCACCCATGCATCATTGGTGCGCGGCGACCTTGAAATGGGGCAGGGCTGAGTCTGCTGCGCTGCGAAGAGATCCGCGGGCTGTGAAACGTTCCCATAGCAGCACCCTGGGACACTCTGCTGCAAGAATTACACACATAGCAGGACACTCTTGCCAACTGGTAGCTAGTTACACTGTGCACCTCATTACCCCAAGCACCAACTAACACAGGCCCCCAAATACCACCACCACCAATAGCACACCTTCCCTCCCTTTTGTCAGACATACTGCTATCTAAACCAGGATGATAGAGAACTATGGGGGAGGGATGTCTGGTTTATCTTACTTGCCTAGTTACACGTGCAGTGTTCCCAATTGCTGACACCTACCTCATTTTAACAATGTTCCTGAGATGCATGTGTTGATGTGATCTGCAGTTTTAAATCAGTTGTTTCGTGCTGTTAATGAACCATGGGTTCCAGCCGCCAGACCTAGCCTCCATGTCATGGACAGTACAAATACAGGTTGTAAAGTGAAGTGGCAAATTGTGCGATGTATGTTACTTCATGTCAAAATCAATAAAAATGGTTAAAAAAAAATCTGTAGTGGATTTGCCCCCTACACCCATTTCCTTCAGCTTTACTTAATACGGTTTGCACCAAGAAAGATATTTCCCTCTTCAATAGGCTCATTCTCTCCCTTCCCCATCTCTCTTCTTCAGGCTTCATCTATATTTTATCATCTTCCCCTCTCTTCCAGTCTCCCCCTCCACCTCCCACGTTCTGCCTCCTGTTCCAACCTCCTCTCCCCCCTCATTCTTTCAATCCCACCTGTGGTCCTTATGCAAGAATCAAAGGTGCAGGAAATAAACACACCTGAAAAGAAGCCGAGGTGAACCTGGAAACCACATATGGCTGACAAGTGGAGAACGGGTAGTAAATGGCTAAACTGGGAGAGCCTGGGGTGGTATAGAGAGGACAGCTCTCATCTGCTGTCGTGTTTTTATTTGGGTCACACTAAGATATTTCAGTGAATGTTTCAAAGTCCTCTGTATCAAAGGCCAAGTGGTCATTTCTTGTGCTCTTCTCAAGGTCATGTCAGGGCATTCCTATGATACGACGGACGGGTTAAATGCAATTTCCTGTGATCTTATAAGTGTACAAGTTAGCATATTTGAAACTTGAAAATGCCCTGCCCTTCTTGGTCACAGACTGTATGTAGGCAAGGGAATCCCCTTGATTGCACGCTTAACATTGTTTGAAACGACAGTAGTTAGTAAGTCTAAAATAACTGAAAGCAAACAACCAGCGTTATATAAAAACATTAAATAACAAATGTGCTATACATTAAAAAAAAAAAAGACTTTGAATGCCAAGAATGGCCACCTTTTTGGTGCGAACTGAAAGAATTGAAAACCCTACTTGAAATGGTAAGTTTCTTACCAGATGTCAAGATCAGTCGTGCATTTACTAAAAAACAGTTCTGCAAAGCGAGAAAACGGTATCAGAAAAAAAGATGTTATAACCAGTTATTAGGCTAAGAAAACGTAGAATGCAAATAGGGAATATAAATGCATTCCTACGTTTTATTATCATGGCTAAAATTCAGATTAAAACTGCTGAAAAATGTTCGGTCGAGTTTCGATTACAAAAGTGCATGACATTTGGCCATTGCAATGGGGATGCTTGTGTTTTCACACGGGGTGGACGCTTCCTTCCAAAAAGTTAAGATGTCAAAGACATGCTGTCTGGTTGCGAAGCGAGAGGGGCGGGTCCCGGTCGCCCCGGAAACAAGGAAGCTGTCAATTAGATGGACGTCGACGTACCAAGGGGAAAACGTCAACGCTATCTGATCGGGAATCGTGTGTGGAAAGAGGCCATCTTGAAGTGGAGCGTTTTCTCGTACAGTGTCTTGGTTAAAAAGTAATTCATATAAAAATGCTACTTAAATAGAAAAGAAGGTCACACATATATAGGACAAATATTAACAAGTTATAAATAGCAAAGTAATGAGATATACTGATATATTTGTGTAGCCCCTTCTAGGCTCTGCATGTTTCGTTAATAAAAGTGTCCTTCGGATTGCTGAGCAGCGGCTGCCCTTTTGAAGCTGCAAGGTCTGCACCGGTGCGGCTCCGGGGTCCTTGCATTCGCCGTCCTCCGCTTCAACATGGCCGCCTGGGTGTACCCGTCCGCGGGTGGGCGGGGCCCGATGGCCGTCTCTGCCCCGGGGCTGCAGGTGTGTCCGCGCCGGGGGTGTACGCGCACCGCCGCTGCAGCAGGGGGCCGCCCAGGGAGTGACGCTCTCCGCCCCCCCACCTGGGCCGCCCCCGGAGGAGGAAGTCAGGGAGTCAATGAAGGTTAGCCCGGCTTGGGAGCAGCCTGCAGGGATGGATGGATAGGTGGATGAATGGGTGGATGAATGGGTGGATGGAGTGACAGCTGAGCACTAGGACTGCTTCTGGGCTGCTCGGAGCGTGGAGGCATTCCAAGGAGGGGAGACACCACCTGTACCTTGTGGGCAGACGGGCCGGCAGCCAGGTAGGTGGAGGTAGCATAAATGCCAACATTTTAGGGGAGAAAAGTGGGAGATTTCTAGGAAAAAGAGGGAGAATGTATTTCCCCCATTGACTTCTGCTGGGGCCTGAATCGGGTTACTGTTCTGTGTAGTCTGCTGCTGCAGGATCCATGATGTATGGTTTTTTGTTTTTTGTTCCTTACCTGCCAGAAGCAGGAAGAAAGCGCTATGGCAGGCGGAGGGAGCGCGATGCAAGTGCTGTGCACTGGCTGCAGGAGCAGGTTAGGCAGTGCATGCTCTGGGGCACAGAAGGCCAGGCCTTGTCAGCTGAACCGCAGAGGAATTGGGCTTTTACATGCAGGGATCGGGAGGGGGGAGACCAGCCTTGCAAGGGGAGAGTTCGCATGGGTGGGGCGGGGAGTGCAAGTAGGTTTACCTTTCTGCATTCCAATTGTGGGAACGGTTTGAGGCTTGGGGCTAAAAACCTCTGTCACGCTACGACCTGAAAAATAAAAGCATTGGCTAGATTAAGGGTTTCCAACCTCTTCTCTATTGAAAAATGTGTGTAGCGCTTACTGCCTCTGCGTACGGTGGTGAAGCGCCTGCCTGCACAGGTAGCATGCTACAAGTGTGTTGCTTCAGTTTTGAACCTGTGTGCAAAGTGTTTCCGTGTAAACCATTAAGGGACCTGCAGATCTGTTCAAAGCAGCCTACTTATTGAAAACCATAAACTATGCTTGTCTTTCTCATACTGCTTCGTTCTTCATGGGCTATGCCCTTATTCTTGTCAAGACTCATTTTTGCCCACATTTCTGAATATAGAAGCCGAACAACGGTTAAACGATTTGATGGGATGTTAATGATGACCTCCTTCCTGCTATATGAGTGGTTTGGCCAATTTAAATTGAAATCGCCAACTAATATTGATTCATCTCTCTGATGGTGACTATTTAATTCTAGGAATGTCTGTTCCAGGGTTGCAATTGCCTTTTGCTCCCTGCTTTCAAGCCTCCTTTGGGTTCAGGTAAACGTTAACTGTAAATCATTTTTTCACTCTGATTTTCAGTTGCTGATTTGTACTGCTTGCATGAAGACTGATTCTTTTGTCAGTTTGTATACGTTTAGGTTTTTATTACGAGACACTAAGATGCTTATTCCACTTTTTGTCCTGCCTTCGGCTCCATCTTTTACGATGGGTTGATGGAATTCTGTGTAGCCCTTCAATGGTGTTTCTCTGAGGCCCAAGGTCTGGGAGACATATTATATCAAATGATCTAAGGTGAGTTTCCAGTTCGGTGTCTAGTGCGATTTTACCTGCTCCTGTAGTATTCCAGGATAACAGGGCGACCTTCCCAGATGAGTCATAGCTGAGACCACCTGGAGGGAGGTGCTGAGGACAGTTTGAAGAGCTTCCATGAGCCGTTCAGTGTTTGGGTTGCAAGCTGTATTCTGACCGATGCATCTGAATAAGTGCATTGATGGAGTAGTGGTTTTCAGATTATGCCAAAATTCCTCTGAGGCGATAGAGGCTCCTTTCTCACCTTTGAGCACTGAGTGCCTTTTCCTCTGGCATCTGGTAATCGTTTTGTGGGTTTGCTGTTGGCTGAGAGTTAAGGAAATAGGGATATTTTTCTGGGGCTGCCTTTCACAGGGTGATTTTCCATGTTTCCAGCACAGCAGTGTGGTTAAATATAAGATCCATAATGGTGGTGTCATGGAAGCGTATTTCGGTGGTCTGTCTTTTCTCACCCAGTCCTGACCCCATGAATGCTACATAATCCAAGTCTTCATCATTGATATTATCCAGGCCAGGAAAGGTTGCGCAAATTTTAATTATGATTGACCTATGATGCCAGTTTGTGCCACAGTAAATTGCTATCCATGTAGCCAAAGGCTTTTGAAAAGCTGGTATATTTCATAATAAGGGTGGAAAGAGCCACCAGGTTGTTGGTCGTACTTGACTTGGGACAGAAGCCTGTTTGGTTTAGTGAAACTAGTCCTGCTTCAGCCACCCAGCATTCTAGTTCTTGTAGCAGGATGCCAGCAAAACTTTGAGTCGGTGTCTAATAGGTCGCGATCATTCAGTAACTATCCAGGTTTGAATAGGGACCTTTGCTTGTAGATGGGATGAAGGATGGACCCATGGCAAGGTACAGGTATGTTGTTTTTCTGGAGAAAAAAGTTAAACAGCTGGAGACGTTCTTTGCTCCACTGGCTCAGGTCGTATTTGTAAATCGAAGCTGGTACTCCATTTGGGCCCCTTTTTATTTATTTTTGTTATCTGGGCTTCGATTACTGTTTCTGAGACGCTGAGGTTTGGGGAATTACCATTGCCGTCTGTGTATGTTGTTGATGATTCTCCAGAGTTGTACAAGGATCTAATGTGGGCTGACCAGGCTTGAAAGACAACATGATTATCTGCTGTGGAAGTTTTGCCGCCTTCTAGCTGGTTGATCAGAGCCCATTGAAGTTTGTTATTCGTTGATTTGCAGGTGTGGATAAAATCAATCCAGACTTGCTCGCTGTTTGTGCACTCTGTTTGCCCGATTGCTTTTTTGTACTCTCTCCTTAGTTCTATGAATGTGGGCCAGTTGGATCCAAATTCATGTGTGCATTGCTTTGCCTTTGTCGCTTTTAAAGTTTGCTTCTGGTGTTTGACTCCGTTGTTGAGCCAGTTGTTTTTGGCCAAGTGTTGGTGGATCAGGCACTGCCATTTGTTCGCTCCCAGAAAGCTTTTGAGCTCTTCTTGTATTTGTTCCCAGGAAGCTAATTGATTCCAGAGATCCCGTTTGCTTTTTGGGTCAGGTTGCTTTCATTGTTTGTTGGGCGAAGTCCGACCACTTCACTTGACTCAATGTTGTTTATGGATCATGGAAGCCTATGTTACTCCTCTATGCGACCAGTTTGTTGTCAATTTTAATTATTGCCATCAAAGATTGGTGGTTGCTTTCACTGCGATCTTCCACTTTAAACATAGTGATCATCTAAAACTCATGGAAGGAGATGAATAAGTAATCTAATATTGATTTTGTTGACTTTGTTATTCGTGTTGCCACCATTGGGGTGTTTGTTTCAAGCCTCCCATTTAGTGCTCTTGAGTCCCTTGGCTTCGTTTGTGGAGTGAAGCTGGTGTTCACAGCTGTGCAGTTGTGCATATTGTGAAAGCTGTTTTGGTATGCCCAGGTAGGCATCCAGGGTGTACACTTCCATTCTGCTTTGAGTGGTATGCCAGATTTAACTTGAAGTCGCCAACTAATATCGATTCAGCGCTCCGATGGTGACTATTTAATTCTAGGCGTGTGTTTCCAAGGATGCCATTGCCTTTTGCTTTCAAGCCTCCTTTGGGTTCAGGTAAACGTTCACTCAAGGTCTCTGGGAGACTTTTTCTATCAAATGATCTAAGGTGAGTTTCCAGTTTGGGATTTTACCTGCTCCTGCAATATTCCAGGAGGGGACAGGGTGATCTTCCCAGAGGAGTCAGAGCTGGGACGGAGGCAGGTGCTGGGGACGGTTATGAAGAGTTCCATGAGCCATTCAGTGTTTGGGTTGCAAACTCTATTCTGGCCGATACATCTGAATACGTGCGTTGATGGAGTAGTGATTTTCAGATTATGCCAAAATTCCTGTGAGGCGATAGAGACACTAAGGGTCTCATTACAACTTCGGCGGTCTTTGTTAAAGACTGCCGAATCTACGGGTGCCAGTATACCGCCAGTGCTGGGGGTATATCTGGCTCCCTATTTCGACTTTTCCGCTGGGCCAGTGGACGGTAACAGTTACCATCCGCTGGCCCAGTGGAAAAGTCACATCAACATTGCTGCCGGCTCGTAATAGAGCCGGCGGCAATGTTGATGTGCAGCAGGTGCAGTAGCACCCATTGCGCATTTCACTGCCTGAAATTCGGGCAGTGAAATGCGTGATGGGGCTGTGTCTGGGGGCCCCTGCACTGCCCATGCCAAGTGCATGGGCAGTGCAGGGGCCCAGAGGGGCACCCGAGTGCCCCTTAATCCCCAACCGCCATGGAAAGGCTGGCGGTATGACCGCCTGGTGGAGGGGCCGGCGGTATGGCAGTGGCTATTGCACCACGGTCATAATAGCTGGCAGAACACCACCAGTCTGTTGGCGGTGTTACCGCCAGCTTACCGCCGGCCGCCAGGGTCGTAATGAGGCCCTAAGTGCCTTTTCCTCTAGCACCGGCGATTGTTTTGTGGGTTTGCAGTTGGCAGAGAGCTCAGCAAATAGGGACATTTTGTAGTGGTGCTACCTGTTGCAGGCTGAGTCCACATTCTTCTAGCTGAGCACTGTGGTTAGGTGTAAGAGCCACAATGGTGGTGTCATGGAAGCGTATTTCGGTGGTCTCTCTTTTCTCACTCAGTCCTGGCTCCAAGAATGCTACATAATCCAAGTCTTTGGTATTGATTTTATCCAGGCGAGGAAGGGCCGAGCAAATTTAAATTATGTTTGACCTATTTAGCATGTCCCATGGGCCGCAGGAATTGTAAGTGGGACAGAAGACTAAAACAGCCGGTGTTGGAATAAGGTCTGATTTGTAAGTCATCTGCCCATGGGTGAGTGTCGAAGTTGAAGGGTTGATGACGTATGGCCTGTTTGTTTTTTGCGGTTGTGCTGAGTTCCACTCTAGGTTTTCTTTTGTGATGTCAGGGAGTTCTGGCAATACTTGAATGGTTGTTTTCGTTGCCTGGGTAGGCAGGTCCAGGCTTGCTTTCGTGTAGTCAATTGTTTTTGGTAAATTTGTATTTGATCTCTATGATAATTCTCTTCAGCGGTAGCTCGTGTATTGTGGCTATACCCCTGGTGGCCCATGGGTCCATTATGTTGTCTGATGGTCCCTTGTTTATGATTCATATGCTGTGGTCCAGTTAACTCCTGTCCTTTTCTATTTTCTTTTGCCCCACATGGTGGGTGCTCCAATTAGACTGTCGCTGTCTGAGCCGAAAGGACCAGACTGGGTGTTTCTTTGCCTGTCCATGTGTTCCAGATACTTGTATGCTCACTCCTTGCACGTCATTGAAGGGAGGTCCTTCTCTCATACTCGGTGTGTTGGTTGCTTGCAGATTCAGTGCTTGGCTGGGGAAGCACTGCAGACTCATAGGTTCAAGGGAGACATTGCTTGTGAGGCATTTCGTTCCCATGTGCAGGATGGCTTTGGCCACATTTTTGCTTGCGTTGCCCACTTCACTATACTTCGTAGATGCGTCCGGTTGCTCAGAGGGTTGGGCACTAGTATTGATGCTTTGTGCCTGTTTGAAGAGCGGATAGATTTGAGAGCTTTCTATTGCTCCAAGTTTTTTATTGCCTATTAACCTATTCGAGAGTTGTGTGTGTGTGTGTTTTTAAATTGAGTTTCCTCAGCCCTTTTGATCATCTTTTCCCAGAGAGTGCTGGTTGGAACAGATTTTCTGGGATAGTGCTTCCAATTGGAGTGCTGTTGATGCTTTTTGAATTAGGCTGGGTGCTGGGGGTTATAGTTGGCCTTGGAATCTGTGTTTTTTTCTGGTTTCATGTTTGATGTGTGCGATGGAGGATCCTGGAGCTGAAGGTCTACTTGGTCTGTTAGGATTTGTGTTGTATTTTAACTTCATAATCCTTAACTGGCTGTGGGCGCAAGGCGTTTGACTTCAGCTCTTGTTTCTCGTGAGGCGAGACTGTGTTTTATCGCCGTTGCCAGATTTTTCATAACGTCAGGTAACTCGGATAGTTTCTCCACAATGGGGCCACAGCTTCAGATCTCTGCTCCCTCCTGCACAGATTTTTTGGGCTCTTATTATCAGAGAGTTCAGTCTTTCCAATTTGGAATCAGTCGACATTGTGTATGATGCCAATGTTTGTAGGACTGATATCTGTATGTCCAATCTATCAGTGTTTATGGCAGTTGTTGCTGTTTTTGCAGAGAGCGTTCTGTGGAACCTGTTCCAGTCAAACTCTCTAGTGTTTGATGCTTTTGTCCTGTGTTGTTCTCCAAGTATGCTTTGCTTATCTGAGGTCAGACTTTTGATTTAGGTGCTTCCTGAGGTCAGTCGTTTTTTGAGTTTTTGGTCCTCCAGTTGAGTTGCCTGGGCTAATTGCTGTATTTATGGACTACTCATTAGCCCAATTTCCATGTATTCATGGCAGCCTACTCCTTGATCCCCTGTGATGAACGCTGACCTAGAGGGGTGGCCTTGATGCTACGCCTGCATGATAATGCCTGTAGGTTCCAGGTGGAGAGGAGCTTATATAAGGAGAGGCTTCCATTCTTGATGTTTCTTCTTGCGAGATTCCATAACAAACGTGTCCTTCGATAGTCACCTGGACACTTTACACCAGTAGCCTCGTATCCTTTCGTAAAACCCTGTTACTTGACCTGATCCTGTAGTCTCTGTTAATTGCTTGTCTAAGTTTTTCCTACTGTAGTAGCCTTACCACAACCAAGCTCCTTCTTCTGAATTTCCACTGGCCTTTGGTAGAACAGGCCTCTGAAGAACATTGCCACTCATTATCAATCTTTCCTTGAAGTTGCAAATATTAACTCCACGCACTTCAATCCGTAGTGAGGCGGTTATCCTCCTCCCAAAGCTTTCATTTCTACTTTATGCTTTTTTATCATTTCTTACACATTTCTGTGGATTTTTAATAAATATTCGATTTGCTATCCACTCATTCATTGGAAGCCTTTAAATCACAGCTCTGATACATTAGTGGCAGGACTGGTTACTGTATTTACCACATAAATGTGCCGAGAAGCCTTACGGCAGTGTTGTACAAGGCATGAACTCCACCATAATTGGTAGAAAGCCAGCGTGCTACCATTTAATCACACTTAGGGACCGCTTGGGTTCAAGATCTACCATCAACACCTTCTTTTCAGTGCAACATTCTTAACTTTGCTTGGAAGGAAAACATGGCTGGATTGCATTGAGCTGGATTTTACTATAATCCAGTGGTACATCTGTTGCTTAGGCTGTGAACTGCATTCCAACGTGGGCTTATGATCAACGCACTCACTCTGCATTTAAGATACCCAACCCATCATCTGGTGACACCCACAGCCGATACTGAACTCAGAGTTTGGAGGGGACATTGAGGCCTTCATATATAACCTAATTGTTTGCATAGCCCACTTGGTTGGCACCACAAACACAGAATCCAAAATGAACTGTTCCTGCACCTTAACGTAGCCAGGACATGTGGAACTGATCTTCTCTTCTTATGTCCCTCTTACTATCCTCGCGTCCATGCCATTTGATACAAGGTGTGCATTGCATTCCTGACAAAATGCTTACCTATTAAGTAAAAGTGAATAAATTAATCCATGAGTCACTTGAATTTTGGGTGCAGTCAGACTTGGACAACGGAATCTGCTAATAGGGTTCCACAACCTGCTTTTTGTAAAAAAAATAAATACAAAATAAATAAATAAAAATAAAATTATATATATATATATTTATTTATTGAAAAGAAACTTGTAATGTTCCAGTGGTTGTAATGGGCCTGTCTTTCCTATATGAGTAGGCGATTGAGGATGTCAGGTTAATGGGCTTCTTACACCTACTACAGATAAAGGAGGAGTAGGCTGGGATTGTAGACTCTGGGAGAGAGAAGCGCATGGAATAGACTACCTGGAGAGTGGGAATCATGGTTTAATAAAGTTGAGGAACTGCACTTGTTCCTAAAGTCCACTACGCTTTCCAGATTGATGGCCCTTACACCGCAGTTAATAAATGTCACTCTAATAATTCTTGAATTCCATAAAGCATTTCAGTATTTTTATATCTACACAAACTATAAAATGGTGTCTTTTTTGGGTAAGAAGAAAGGATAAAAGTATATTATTGATATGGCATTTCATAAATATACATAGATATATGTTTGTGTGATTGTAATGGTTAAGAATGATTTGTATTTTCTTTTAAGGACTTATTTTGCAATAACAGACAATTTTATATTGTGCACATAGAGTGGAACAAAAACGTTTCACGTTGATGCCTGCATCGGCCACTAATTTGTAAAGACAGAGGCCTATTAGTTATCTGTCATATAAAGTGGAATGAAGATTTATCAGATTTTTAGGGTGGGTCTAATCTACACTTTTGAGTGATACAAGTAAACTCACAATTCAAGAGTGTTGGTTTTAAAACTGTGGTGCACCAGAGCTGGTCTTGCCTTAGAACAGACTCAACTAAAGATGCATACACCCCAGAGCAAATGTGGACAGTGCCTGTAAGAATGGAACTATGCACCCTTCATGACCCTAGATGGGCGCATAAACAGTAGCTACTGAGCCTTTATTCTTTAACTCTCATCTAGCCATGACACATCCAAGCTTTTTGATCTCCGACAAAGAGAATTGGTCACCTTTGTAAGGGAAGGCGACCACTCCATTGTGCTTAATCCTGGGTAGGAGCAGTAAGATTGCCGAAATACCCTGTGATGTGACACTGGTGTGTTCGTGAGATGTGCGTCTCTTGTCGACAATAATATGTTGTTACATCAATGAGATATTTCAAACTTTTCGCCCTCTTGCTCTGGGAGTTAAGCTCTTTAATGTTGAGTGTAACAGTCTTAACCACTGCAGCCTATCTGAGCTATACAATGTCACAGTAAAATCCAAATCTAGTAATAATGGACAGTCACCAGACACATTGACAGTAGAGTGGGACAGCCACACCCACCTTACTCATGATACCCTGGCGCCATCACACACCACCACCCAAGAACTCAATCGAAGACCACCATAGGCGCTTGCATCAGACTACGGTAAGGAGCAGACCCTGTGATAAAACATGCCGCTCTAAGGGAGTGAGGGGTTGACGTTTGCTTTACTGACTGCAGCCCAGGGCGTTATATTTGTTGAGATGCCTGAAGTACTCAAGTCAAACCCTTTAGGGATCTTATTTAGGTAAAAACACAAGTTTATTAGTTAATTAAAACCATAAAACTTTCCTTCCACATAAACATTTCACAGAACAATTTTAGTGCAAAAAGGCAATTCCAGTTCTTTAGCTTAAGGTGACGTGGTTAGTGAGTTTTTCTTCTATATAAAGATTTTAAGAAAGGAACATACTAGTGCTATAGGTATTAATAATGGGACAACAGAACAATCTTATTGTGGGTAAAATAAATACAGCGCCAAGTAAAATCCTGTGTTTAGAATTAAAAGCTATATGAAATATCCTTCCCCCGAGATATTTAAGGAGAACGGTAGCAGACAAATGAGGCATTGGTAAAAATAGGACAAAGTGGGAAGAGGCCTTCTATCAGTTTTATCTACCCCTACTTACGTCTGATTGTTGAAACCGGACTTTATTACGACACGAGCTAAGCAACCCTGTGGGCTACATAGGGGCCTTCCCTTCTTTAGGATGTTAAAAAGCGGGTGATAGGGATTTCGCTATTGTTTCCGCCCTCCCTCTATCTGGTCATTTCAAGAGGTTGTGGTTTTATGAGTGAAAATGTCCAGAAATTGAACCAGCCTAATGTTCAATATTGTATTTTGAGGGTTAAATGCTGCAATTAGTGCTTGTCTGCAGGATCTAATTCTTAAGCCGTTAAATTCTTTTTTCAGCAAGAGTCTCCTTTCGGCCACCAAGGCTGGACAAATGCAGACCACATGCATCAAGTTTTCATCTGCTAGATGGCAGAGACGGCACTCCTGTGAGTCTACTTGCCGCTCCTTCTTCCATTTTGGCATGAGGTCTAAAGTAGGGACTTCACCCAGCCTAAGTCTGAGAAAGGATTGCTTGATTTTCCGTGAGTACGAGCCAGCCATAAGTGGTGATTCTTTAAATGTTTTGTAGGAATTAAGGATCAACCAACTATGCTCCCTTTTGGTGAGTGAGATCTTATCTTCTAGCCAGCTCTGTAATTTACTCACTTTATTCACTGCTTTATTGAAAATGGGGATGGGTAGGGACCTGTTCCATACCTCATCTAATTTCAAAAGACTCTTAATTTCTTCTAGATATTTTATGTAGTTGGAGTTCCCTCTTTCTAGGATAATTTCCTGCCAGACCAGATTGGCTAAAGACCCCTTTGTAGCGCGGCTCAATTTGTAGCAGCATTTAATGTATGCCGCCGGTCGGGCTAACGACTGTTTGACCAGTGTGAATTCCAGTCTGACCTGGGCTGGCGATGCACGCCCAGGTAGACGAAAAACGCGTTTATAGGTTTTTATCAGCAGCTTTTCCAGGAGACCTACTTCCATCCCCCTCATTAGTTCGGTCCCATAGGTGATAGTTGGAAGTAGCTTCGCTCTCATTACAGCTGTTAATGGGTTCAGAGCATGACCACAGATTGAATTTGCTAGCTTACAAAAGGCGTATGGAAGGGCCTGCGTCTTGTTTTTTATTGCTTCTTTTTGTGCCGTGTAATTACCTCTAGCATTCACCACCAATCCTAGGTATCTGTATGATGTTACTTCCTCTAGGGTTTTCCCATTCATATGCCATTTACCTTGGGTGGATGGCCTGCGGTTTAGGGTAATCATTTTAGATTTTTTATGATTAATTTCTAAATCATTGGAGCCTGAGTATTCTTCTAATGCCTTTAACAATTTCAGCATGCCTATTCTGGTATTACTGATTAGTAGTAGGTCATCTGCATATAGTAGGTTGGATACTTGTTGACCGCCCAGTGAGGGAGAGTGGGATGAGTGACCATTTAACTTGGAGGGGAGATCTGCTATGTACAGGTTAAAGAGTGTTGGGGCCAATACACAGCCTTGCTTCACCCCCACTGTTGTTTTGACTGCCCTGGATAGGTGAGAGCCTTCCCCCAGTTTAACCTTCACCCAAGTATCAGAGTATATTATGTTGATGGAATTTAAAATAGAATGTGGCAGCCCCCACTGTAGTAATTTGGCCCACAATTTGCCGCGTGAGACACAGTCAAAAGCAGCTTTAAAGTCAACAAAACATAAATAGGTTGGAGTCCCCTTTGCTTTTGCTCTGTTTATGATCAAGCCTAGCCCCATAAGATTTGTTAATGTTCCTTGGTGCTTGGTAAACCCGGTTTGATTAAAGGGTAGAATATTGTTATCTGTAATCCAGGCTTCTAGATGTTTTAGCACACAGCAGGAAAAGTACTTGAGGTCAACGTCTAAAAGTGTGATTACTCTGTAGTTGCTTGGGGAGAGCACGCACCCACCCTTATATATGGGGTGGATTATTGAGCCTTTCCAGGATGCCGGGACGTTTCCAGTTGTGATCACATCATTAAACATTGCTGCCAGGAAATTGGCCCATCTTTCCGTTTCTTGTTAAAAAAGTGCTTGCGGTAGGCCATTGAGGCCAGGGGCGAAGTCCATTCGTGACTTTCCAATGATTTTTAAATTTCAAGGGTTCCGGAATGTTGGGATCCCGGCTAATCCTTTAGGGATCTTTTTTCTGTTTCTTAAACAGCTTTTATTTTTTTTGGTATTCAACAAAACAACTGCAGAAACTTGACAACAACTCCACAACAGTAATAAAACTACAAACCACCCATTCCAACGAAGACAAAAGCACCACAGAAAAATAAACATAAGAATAAGCAGAAATAGAGAAAGAGCCCAAACACTGGAAATACACCTCCGTGAAGAAAATATGTAACTGCTACTGTGGGTGAGCCCAATAAAAACATCCCACAGTGGGTGCAATCAAAGTTCCAAATAAACCTCTAGACCGTAACATACAACTTCCTTTCAATAGATGAAGTATCCCCATCAATCAGCATCTCCAAGTTAGGATGGGTGGCACAAAATGTGACAACCATACCCGATGCAGCCACTGCACAATTCAAACATATTTACGCAAGACTTGCCAATAGCATCAGTTGTCTATATGTGGCCTGTGTTCGTGCAAATGGCAGAGCCTCCTTCTACAGGAAACAGATTTATGCCTTGATTTAGACTGATGCTTCTTCTTGTGTGTTCCACCACTCCTTCCCTAAATGCCCACAGAGTTTTATAGTGGGAGCCAGATCCCAAAGATCTCTCATCCTAGGAATTCTTTTGTATAGGGACAACCAAAGCCTCCGCGACCTCCCTCTTCAAGGTGTAATGACATGCTTGTTGTCCGTCCCCTATCTGATATCCACCTCCTATGTAATGTCTTCCTCCTGCAGTTTGTTCGGAATGAGTTTGAAATCTAAAGGATCCATAAGAGATATATTGAAAACATGTTTTTGGTGACCTGGGAGTGACCACTCTGCCAGCTTCTGGGCACAAGCAGGGACCACCTCCTTCTCAGAAAAGTTATGATATTTGGTAAAAATGTCTCCTCATTGCTGTCAAGGAGGGGTAGTCGTTAGACCCACCCTCTTAACCTGATCCGCAAAGGTCCAGATTGTTCATCGCCTCTTAAAAGAGGAAAAGAGGCCCACCAAAAATCCAGATCTTCCTCCTCCTCCTGGAGGCCCCGCTCTTAAAGTCTGTCTATAAGAGTGGTTTTCTTGATACAGCGGATACAGTGGTTACCTGCTGGAGAATCAAAAAGTGCTTGAGCCAGGGACTTGGTTAGGAAGGAGTTGTGGAGTGGAGTTAAATTAGCATTCACTTTTCTGCAAGTGATGCACGCATAACTTTACCAAAAAAACTGAGAAATGGTAGGAAGGTGAATTAGCTGCGGTGTATTTCCATGTTAGTCCTAAGATGATACCAGTTATCTGCACCTGTCTGAGCATGCCAGTCTTTGCACTCTCAGTGAGTATAAATGCCAAATATGTACTAAGTTATCTGTGCCCTCTGTGGGACATCCTTGTATTCCTCTTATGACCTTCTTGAATTCCCATCTCTTCTCCCCATGAAAGAGTGCCGTATCCACAGATGCACACCTGTGTGTTTGTTTCTGAATGACCTTCTTTTTCTGGAATCTTTCTTGCATACATTTAGTACGGAATGAACCTTTTTTATTGGTAAGATCCTAAAATGGAGAGTTGTCTCACATTTTTGGTTTTACTGATCATTTTGGAGTTCTGCTTGACATTGGGTAAATTGGGTGGTAGGGATGAACAGATATGTATTTGGTGCAAAATAAGTTGATCTTGAATATTACAAAGTGTTTCTGCTCAGGCACCATTAACATGTTTTATACTTTAAAACATCTGCAGCAGAGATGCTGGGGTTTGTCAGAGGGGTCTGGACTATCACAACCACTTTGTGTTATTTGTGGGCATAAAAAGTGGCTGAGCATCATCTTCTCAGTAAAAATATGAACACATAGTTAATTCTAAAACTGCATGATTGTCTGTTTTAAATGCTAACACTGCTTGGCCTACCATTCTGGTACCATTGTTTTGCTGGTAAAAGGGTTAACTAACACCTGTGTGGACTACCATTGGTCTCCCGATAAAAGACAGACATCTGCTTGAACTACCATTGTTCTGCTGATGACAGAGGCAGACATCTGCAAGGAGAACCATTAATTTGCTGCTGAAGGAGGTAGGCATGTCCAATAAATATAATTTTTCTGCCTGTCACCCTTTTGTTTTATTTCATAAAGCCTAAAATATTTACTTTTTGAAAAAGGTAGCTTTGTGTGTGTGATGATACTTACTGGTGTTCGCAAGTTGTGCATGTAGAACACTGTAGCCACACTGGTTCCCAAGTCTGTATGTTGCAGAGGGTTAGCATTATTTTACTGATGTACTGTAGGAAAGTACCATCTTGCCTGGCATGTTACCCCCATTGTTCACTGTATATATGTTGTTTTAGTTGTATGTGTCACTGGGACCCTGGTAACCCAGGGCCCCAGTGCTCATAAGTGTGCCTGAATGTGTTACCTGTGTAGTGACTAACTGTCTCACTGAGGCTCTGCTAATCAGAACCTCAGTGGTTATGCTCTCTCATTTCTTTCCAAATTGTCACTAACAGGCTAGTGACCATTTTTACCAATTTACATTGGCTTACTGGAACACCCTTATAATTCCCTAGTATATGGTACTGAGGTACCCAGGGTATTTGGGTTCCAGGAGATCCCTATGGGCTGCAGCATTTCTTTTGCCACCCATAGGGAGCTCTGACCATTCTTACACAGGCCTGCCACTGCAGCCTGAGTGAAATAACGTCCACGTTATTTCACAGCCATTTTACACTGCACTTAAGTAACTTATAAGTCACCTATATGTCTAACCTTTACCTGGTAAAGGTTAGGTGCAAAGTTACTTAGTGTGAGGGCACCCTGGCACTAGCCAAGGTGCCCCCACATTGTTCAGAGCCAATTCCCTGAACTTTGTGAGTGAGGGGACACCATTACACGTGTGCACTACATATAGGTCACTACCTATATGTAGCTTCACAATGGTAACTCCGAATATGGCCATGTAACATGTCTATGATCATGGAATTGCCCCCTCTATGCCATCCTGGCATAGTTGGCACAATCCCATGATCCCAGTGGTCTGTAGCACAGACCCTGGTACTGCCAAACTGCCCTTTCTGGGGTTTCACTGCAGCTGCTGCTGCTGCCAACCCCTCAGACAGGCATCTGCCCTCCTGGGGTCCAGCCAGGCCTGGCCCAGGATGGCAGAACAAAGAACTTCCTCTGAGAGAGGGTGTGACACCCTCTCCCTTTGGAAAATGGTGTGAAGGCAGGGGAGGAGTAGCCTCCCCCAGCCTCTGGAAATGCTTTCTTGGGCACAGATGTGCCCAATTCTGCATAAGCCAGTCTACACCGGTTCAGGGGACCCCTTAGCCCTGCTCTGGCGCAAAACTGGACAAAGGAAAGGGGAGTGACCACTCCCCTGACCTGCACCTCCCCTGGGAGGTGTCCAGAGCTCCTCCAGTGTGCTCCAGACCTCTGCCATCTTGGAAACAGAGGTGCTGCTGGCACACTGGACTGCTCTGAGTGGCCAGTGCCACCAGGTGACGTCAGAGACTCCTGCTGATAGGCTCCTTCAGGTGTTAGTAGCCTATCCTCTCTCCTAAGTAGCCAAACCCTCTTTTCTGGCTATTTAGGGTCTCTGCCTCTGGGGAAACTTTAGATAACGAATGCAAGAGCTCATCCGAGTTCCTCTGCATCTCTCTCTTCACCTTCTGCCAAGGAATCGACTGCTGACCGCGCTGGAAGCCTGCAAACCTGCAACATAGTAGCAAAGACGACTACTGCAACTCTGTAACGCTGATCCTGCCGCCTTCTCGACTGTTTTCCTGCTTGTGCATGCTGTGGGGGTAGTCTGCCTCCTCTCTGCACCAGAAGCTCCGAAGAAATCTCCCATGGGTCGACAGAATCTTCCCCCTGCAACCGCAGGCACCAAAAAGCTGCATTACCGGTCCCTTGGGTCTCCTCTCAGCACGACGAGCGAGGTCCCTCGAATCCAGCGACTCTGTCCAAGTGACCCCCACAGTCCAGTGACTCTTCAGTCCAAGTTTGGTGGAGGCAAGTCCTTGCCTCGCTGGGCTGCATTGCTGGGAACCGCGACTTTTACAGCTACTCCGGCCCCTGTGCACTTCTGGCGGAAATCCTTTGTGCACAGCCAAGCCTGGGTCCACGGCACTCTAACCTGCATTGCACGACTTTCTAAGTTGGTCTCCGGCGACGTGGGACTCCTTTGTGCGACTTCGGGTGAGCACCGTTTCACGCATCCTCGTAGTGCCTGTTTCTGGCACTTCTCCGGGTGCTACCTGCTGCTGAGAGGACTCCTTGTCTTGCTCGACGTCCCCTCTCTCTCCTGGTCCAATTTGCGACCTCCTGGTCCCTCCTGGGCCACAGCAGCGTCCAAAAACGCTAACCGCACGATTTGCAGCTAGCAAGGCTTGTTGGCGTTCTTTCGGCGGGAAAACACTTCTGCACGACTCTCCACGGCGAGAGGGATCCGTCCACCAAAGGGGAAGTCTCTAGCCCTTTTCGTTCCTGCAGAAACCTCAGCTTCTTCTGTCCAGTAGAAGCTTCTTTGCACCCGCAGCTGGCATTTCCTGGGCATCTGCCCATCTCCGACTTGCTTGTGACTTTTGGACTTGGTCCCCTTGTCCACAGGTACCCTAGATTGGAAATCCACAGTTGTTGCATTGTTGGTTTGTGTCTTTCCTGCATTATTCCTCTAACACAACTTCTTTGTCTTTAGGGGAACTTTAGTGCACTTTGCACTCACTTTTCAGGGTCTTGGGGAGGGTTATTTTTCTAACTCTCACTATTTTCTAATAGTCCCAGCGACCCTCTACAAGGTCACATAGGTTTGGGGTCCATTCGTGGTTCGCATTCCACTTTTGGAGTATATGGTTTGTGTTGCCCCTATCCCTATGTTTCCCCATTGCATCCTATTGTAACTATACATTGTTTGCACTGTTTCCTAAGACTATACTGCATATTTTTGCTATTGTGTATATATATCTTGTGTATATTTCCTATCCTCTCACTGAGGGTACACTCTAAGATACTTTGGCATATTGTCATAAAAATAAAGTACCTTTATTTTTAGTATAACTGTGTATTGTGTTTTCTTATGATATTGTGCATATGACACTAAGTGGTACTGTAGTAGCTTCACACGTCTCCTAGTTCAGCCTAAGCTGCTCTGCTAAGCTACCATTATCTATCAGCCTAAGCTGCTAGACACCCTATACACTAATAAGGGATAACTGGGCCTGGTGCAAGGTGCAAGTACCCCTTGGTACTCACTACAAGCCAGTCCAGCCTCCTACATATACTTTTTGGTTGTCACGGTTAGATTTCATTATTTATTTGGAAAAGGGAAGGCTGCCACTGAGAACAACATCATGACGCTAATTGAATTAGGACAGTTGCCTTCAAAGTCGTCTTCTGTCAGATCATAGGGGGAATAAAAATGAGTTGGGAGACTGTGCCTCATTTCAAGAGGAGATGTCCTCACAGCACTATATCCAGCATTCGTAGTTCACACTCACCATCTCCCTTCCTGGCGATTTCTGCATGACGTCTAGCAGTAGTTACCAGTGCAATCCGTACAGCACTTGACCATGAGGAGCAATGCTGGGGCTTGTGACAATTTCTCTGATTGGAAGATAGACAGTGGGCTCTGTTTTCAGTTTTCTCTCCAACCACAAAAATGATTTGAAATCTACGCCCAGGGTGTGAACAGTCCTCATCGAGCACTACACAATTACCATAAAGGGCCACACACTAGTTCAGTTTAAGGCCCTCCTTGGTTATGTTTGAGGTACCAGACAAACCAGTGGAAATCTTTTATTCTGTTGTCAGTGCAGTATGTCTGTCCTCACTTTCTGCTCCAATATGCATCTACAGCTAGCCTGGTCTGAAGTGAGGAGACAATGGCAACCTTCTCTTCACTTCCTTAGATGCTTCTCGGCTCTAAATATCTGTACTCCGCAAGCAAGCTGTGAAGTTGTGGTTTGGAAGCTGGTGCGGCTGCTGAACCTCCTGCACGTTTGTCCTCTGGGTTTTTGTGAATCTCAACGCTGTGATTCAGAATCCAGTCTTGTTCCTGTCGAGTTACCTTTCTAGTAGAAAATCAGGTCAGTCTGGTTTCTGCATAATTGTTCAGTGACTTCACATGGAAAACATTTTGTGTGGTTGTTTTTTTAATATATTGACTGGTGTTAGGTTTACTCACCTCTTGATAGTTGTACCTTGAGCATTTAAAGTGGGATGACCATGTGTCCTTGATTTGTTAGACGGCTGTGTTTTTTCACTGTTGGTCTAGGCAAATTTCAGTAAATTTAGCACATGTCCCGGTTTTTAGAGAGGGTCTACTGAACACAGAGGAAAGCTAATTTTTATGTGCTGCAGTGCAAAATTCATTAGCGGCCCCCAGCAGAAAGCAATTTACTTAACCCGGGTGCAACCATATGCAAAACTCGCACTTAATTCCCTATTAGCACATCATTGTCTGTGGTTTCTAGCTGATGAGTGTTGTTGATTAAGTCATTTTAGGTCCCCCTGTCTCTGCTAACTTATTATCCCACTTTATGATATGTTCCAGTTTTTGGGTTTCAGAATCTGACCACCCTAATTTGATGTTAAGTAGCATATAATGGGCACAGTGGGAATTAAGTAATCACAAAAGGTGTGGGGTAGTAGGAACAGGGGGTAAGACTGGGTTAGTCTTTAACCAGTTCCTGGTTGCATTAGGTTGCTTGATAGGGGGTGCTGTGTTGCCCTACAGGAGTAGCAGGGGATTTTCCTTTACGGACTAGGTGGTCTCACACACATAATAGTGTCTTGCTTCATCATATGACCACCTAGCCCCACCTAAGTAAGATGATACTACTCAGGTGGACTCGACCTCTGGTTAAAAGAACCAGAGGGAGTGCTGAAATTGAATTGACCGGATAGTTACAGTGATCCAGAGGGGGTGAATAATAAAATTACCTAACATGTCACCGGTGGCTCTTGTTAGTTTTAATGGTGGTGCATGTTGGTAAGACTAAAACTAAGGGGGAAGGCTCGTTAGAGGATAATGTCTCTTGACATTATCCTCTAACGAGCCTTCCCCCTTAGTTTTAGTCTTACCAACATGCTGGTTCTTTTAACCAGAGGTCGAGTCCGCCTGAGTAGTATCATCTTACTTAGGTGGGGCTAGGTGGTCATATGATGAAGCAAGACACTATTATGTGTGTGAGACCACCTAGTCCGTAAAGGAAAATCCCCTGCTACTCCTGTAGGGCAACACAGCACCCCCTATCAAGCAACCTAATGCAACCAGGAACTGGTTAAAGACTAACCCAGTCTTACCCCCTGTTCCTACTACCCCACACCTTTTGTGATTACTTAGTTTCTTTTGGGAGGCGGTGTGGGTTAGCCTTGCTTCCCTTGCTCTCTTTCTGTGTATTCACAGTGGAATTAACCATCTCTTGGGTAGGTAAGACCTAGAGAACCGGTGGAGACACTTTCTGCCTGCATAGTCAAGCAAGAACGTATCAAATTAGGATCTTCTGGTAGATTATCTGAAGAAGGGGAGGCCACCCTGATTGTCAGAGTAAGGAAATCCCACTGATTAAGTGCCAGAATGATAAACCAGCAATTGCCCCAAGTCTAGCGATAAGGTTATTTAGTAGTGAGTGGTTGGCAAAGAATATATTTTGGTGACTTGGTTTTAGTTTTCAAAAGTTGGTGGGTGTGGTTGTTGGAAATGACCCTTTTTGCAGGGTTATCCCCAAACATTTTGCCTCTGAACTCCTGTTGTTGACTATGTGCTGCATTTAGTTTTTGCTGGCTTTAGGACTCTGGGCCCTTTAGCACTGTTGATCAGTGCTAAAGTGCAAGCGCTCTCCGTCTAAATCGTATTGGTAATTGGTGTATCCATGCTTGGCAAATTTGATTTACTAGTAAGTTCCTAGTACAGTGTGCCAGGTGTGCCCGGGGCCTGTAAATCATATGCTACTAGTGACCTACAGCACTCATTGTGCCACCCACATAAGCAGCCCTTTAAACATGTCCCAGACCTGCCATTGCACTGCCTGTGTGTTCAGTTTTACACTGCCATGTTGACCTGACAAGTGCACCCACTTCCCAGGCCAAAACCTTCCCTTTTACTACATGTATGTCACCCCCTAAAGTAGGCCCAAGGCAGCCGCATGGGTAGGGTGCAGTGTATTTAAAATACGCAATATGTACTGGTGTGGTTTACAAGTCCTGATAGTAAAGTACTGCTAAATTTGATTTTCACTATTGCAAGGCCTAACTCTCCCATAGGGTAACATGGGTGTTGTCTTGAAATATCTTGTAAGTGTAATTTCCCATTGAGAGCAGATTGAGATTTGGAGTTTGGGGTCTCTGAACTCACAATTTAAAAATGCATCTTTTGGTGAAGTTGGTTTTTGAATTGTAAGTTTGAAAATGTCACTCTTTGAAAGTGGGCATTTTCTTGCTTAACGGTTCTGTGCCTCTTTTTGTCTGCTGAATACACGTCTGGGTGAGGATGACAGGTGGGCTGTTTGTTTATTCACTCTAGACAGTCACACAAATAGAGCTGAGGTGTATCCTGATGGCCCATCCCCAGGCTGATGGGTATTCCTGAGCAGGAGTGGTGGGAGGAGCTGACACTTGCAACTGAATAGGGCTGCGCCTGTCCTCACATAAAGCAGTTTCCAACCCCTTTGAGTGTGTCTGGGGCCAGGGCAGGGAAAGACAGGGTCTTGTGCACTACAAAGACTTCTCTTTGAAGTTTCCTTGCTTCAAAGACAGAAATGGGTATAAGTACTGGACCTCTGATCCCACATAGTTAGAGAACACTTCTGAGCTGAGGACGTTCTGCCAGGAAGAAGAGCTAGATGCCATAGGAGAGACTGCCACTCTGCCTGTTGCTTTGTTGTGCGGGCCTGCTGCTTCTGTCGTGGGAGTGAAAGGACTGGACTTTGTTTTCTACAGCCTGCTTTCCAAGATTCTCCAATGGCTTGATCTGAGCCTGCCCCTGCTAGAAGTCTCAGGGACATCAAAGACTTCATCTGCCAGCTCCTGGGCTTTTCTGGTGAGAATCTCCTGACTTGCCAAGTGGTGCCAGCTCCAGTCCCAGGGCCCTTGGAAGTGTAAGCTGGTGACCTGAAGAAGAAAATCCATGCACCAACGCGTTATGACAGAAAAATCAACACAGTGCCTGTCTTGCGGCTGCAGAATTGACGCAGAGCCTGTTTCACCGCAGCTCCATCAACACAGCGCATTGGGATTTTCAACGGATCGTCCTCAGGTGTCAATTTCTCATTAAGCCCTGCACTGCTGTAAGGAACCGGGGCTGCATGTCTGGAAATCAACACATTGCCTTTCACGCGAGGTAAGAATCAACGCATCACTTCCCCTGCAAAGTAAGGAAGCAACGCATCACTTTGCTTTTCAGCACCTCACCTCCCTTGTGGCCCACATTTTCTTTGTTTTGACGCATCTCAAGTACATTGTGCTAAAAAGATACAATGATTGATTCCTATGGATTAAGACTCTGTGTGTGTACACAAATACTTTAGACATTGCCTCTGAGATAAGCCTGACTGATCGTGCCAAGCTACTAAGAGGGTAAGCAGGGGTTATCTTAGCTCCCTTACCCTGACTACAGTGGGGGTCCCTACTTGGACAAGGTGCAAACCACTGCCAACTAGAGACCCCATTTCCAACAGGGTTCATGTAAAATACTTGTGATCAATTGCATTGTGAATGCAGTATCATTTTGCAGACTTTTCAATTTATAAAACAAATAATAATAAATGTTAGGAAATTCCTTGTGTCTTAACGCAGCAGTGGAATGTGTTCTCGACATGGCGACCTCTCTGGCTTGCGCAGCTTTGTAAAAGTACCAGGTCGTGTGGGCAGTCCTGCTTTAGCCAGAAGTCTTCCCTGTGTTAATGAACTGCGGTTGCCCACAGGTGCAAAATGGTGCAGATGCCGCTACCACTGGAGCGCGAGGGGACCCTGATTCAGATCCGCTTCACCACGTTTGCCGTGGCAACCGTCTGCTTACCCTTGTTTGGGTTCCTCTTCTGCATATTCTGCTCTCTAATTTTCCACTTTGAGGAGACAACTGCAACGCACTGTGGGGTAAGTGCCTGAGATGTTACTTGATATGGTCACTGGGGCTCTAATTTGATTCCTTGATGCCACAGTATTGTTATTGCATCGAACAAGGTGGCAGTGGCTAGCCTCTGCTGCCCGTGGTGCGCTCCTACCATTATCATATCACGAAAGCAGGTGCACAAAAACAGTCTGTTTAGCACTCATTGTCCAGTGTTTCCTATTATTCAGTCGTCTTCCTGGCGTACTGATTAACTTGAAATTATTTTTGGTCTTGTGGTGATTTTGTTAGTAGAAGATCCTGGCAGGCTTCTAGTGTTCCCCAGGACCTTTAGAAAACGGGCCAGGTTTAAATAGGTGGCTGGAAGGAAATGGACCAATCCGTGTAGTAGTCTCCTTTGACACCTCATAGAATGCATACCACTGTGCCAGGTCACTTTTCTGGTGCTTATGGGCCTCGGATTACAAGGCAGTCCTTGTAACCAATATTGTCTTTTTCCCTGGGACTTCAGGACTCTGGCGCTACTGCAAGCGCTTGGAAATGCCAAGTACCTTTCAGGCTGTGGCAAGGGTGAGCGCTCAAAGCTTACCCTAGAAGGTAATGTAGGCTGTCATACTCAAATAGCGTCCACAGATAATTAACAGACAATAAAATGTAATGTCCAGCCAGTGCCCTGTGTGCATAAATGGATGGCACTTGTTTTCAATAGGGACTCATGGTTCAGCTGTGTTTAGTAGTTTGATAGCTAATAATGTTTGTAATGAAGTAGGGACACTCTGGCTTCTCTTTATGTTGTGCTCAGCATACACATCTTTAGGGGAAGACTTGCAAGATGTAACTTGCTTGTGGCTTGGTGTATGCAGAATTTATACCGCTTATTAGGCACTGATAGACAGTGGAGTGATGCTGCCAAGCCTGACATGGAGCAAAGAAGTCCCTGGCCGGTTAGATACGGTGAAGCCAGTACTAGGGGCTGCAAACGTTTAATGCACCAGAAGCGTTCAAACCTACAGCCAGCTGAAGGGATGCTGGATAATTTGGTAGTCATTCATGTGACATATCAGGCATAGAAGAAAAGCATGATAGTCCCTCCAAAAAGTACTTTTCCAACCACGTGCTAGGTGTTGAGCCATCCCACAACTCATGAGTTCAGTTTGGTGGATAGTCAGTGCTTTATTTATTTTCTTTCAGGTAATAATGGACTATAGTCCAGAGTAGAGGTGAATGTCAATAGTAAGAGGACTTTTTGAACAAGTTCACTGCACTAACTTGACAAAGACAAGGGTCTTTTGAACTCAGAAGTGATGGTATGAGTTTACATTTTGAACCCTGAAATGGAGATGGAACAAATGCTTCAAATTTCTATTAAAAAAAATGTTAACAGAAATGTTTCAATTTACAGAATTGAAGCCTTTTTGGCAGTGCCACGGGTAACAATTAATTTTGATACAATGTATTTATTTCAGTTGGAATAATACATTTCGATGTGGAATGTTGACAGTCCTTCACTACAACTATTCGTGACAGAGAGAAAGTAGCCCACCGGTTCCCCCAGTAACCTATTTGTGCTTTGTTTTTCAGGTTGTGAATTATCTCCCCTCCATTAGTGCTTCGATTGGTGGGGAAAGCCCCCAGAGGTACGTTTGGCGCTTCTGCATTGGACTCCATTCGGCACCCCGCTTTTTGGTGGCTGTGGCCTACTGGAACCATTATCGTGCTGCTTCATGTTCCCAGCGCACCTACCACTTCCTGTGCCGCATTACCTTCATGTTGAACATTTTGGAAAACCTCTGCCTGCTCCTGTTGACGTACGTGTCCTCCACCGAGAACCATGGTAGGTGATAGATTTTATCACACAATATATATTCTGGTATTGCAGACTTGGAGGTCCGGTCTCGTGACACTGCAGAGTAGAGGTCATCTGATTTCAGAATATGAATAATGGAGCTTTCTTGTATATTGCTACTATCCAGGTTGTTGCAATCTCCAAAGTACACAGCAGACTGCAAGAGGACAGCAAAACGTAAGGAGGTGGGGGTCAGAGGAAGGAGACATGAGTGAATGAAATTTCAGCCAGTGGCTCCTTTATTTATTTATTTATTTTTTTTAAACATGGTATTTGTGGGAAGCGCTAGAACACTAAGGTGTACCCTGGTGTACAGTGAGACTAGGTAATAAGAGGATCTTTAGCCCTTTTAGATTTAAAAACATTTGCTTTGTTTCTTGGTTTGAATGGCAGTGAGTTCCACTTTGTATATGCTTCTGGTGTGGAAAGGAGCCACCATTTTGTCTCGCTGGAGAAAAATGTTGAGCTTCCAGCAGAAATATGAGATGAGCATGGTCTAGCTTATATATCTCAAATGTAGTCTGAATAGAGGGGAAAGCCCTAATGTGTATTTGAGAGGAATACACAGTAAATTGAATAAAGTTCCTTACTCAGAGAAATATCCATCGCCATATGTGGCATGAGGTTATACACAGGTCCTGGTCTGTGCCAAAGCCCTGTGCCCAATGCCCACACAGGCACCTTTACCCCCCACAGCGTGCATGCGTGGGGTAGTAGCAGGTCCCACTAGCATACATGACTGACTGTGTGATGTAATAAAATAAAGTGTGTCATTTTAAATGAAGCAAACCTACTGACTTTGTTAAAGGGTCAGAACACCAAAATATATAAAGTGGGCCTATTGGTTTCATCAAGGGATTAGCATACCAACATGTATAAAGTAGACCTATTGTTCTTGTCAAAAAGTCACAAATATTTACAATAAATTCACAAATTGCAATGTTCAATAAAGGTAATTGTCATAAAATAATTTTATTAAAACCTTATAAAAAGTAAATAACATGACTTTGAGCCTTTTTATTAACGTTTTTAGATGACAAAGTGCAGCCATTGAGCCAACCACGGGAGTCCCTGCACTTTATCCGAGCAGTATACATCTTCAGCGCCTTAAATGATTATGGTACTATCCCCAGGGTTCATGGATTCAATGACCCAGAAGACTTACTTTTATTCTTTTATTTAATGCTAGTGGGCTGCAGCACTTCTTGCAGCCCCCAACAACATTAGAAAACTGATTGATGGTGCCCTTGTCCCTTCTAGGGGCACTGTCACACTCCAGAAAACATAAGTAAAAAGCCATCTCGGGGCATTATGGGGCGCTCCTTCTCTAGGGGGCAGTGAAAAATAAATGATTGGCCCCTGCCGCTCATCTATTCATTTTAATGTTTTTTAAAATATTTTTTGGGTGCCCCTGTCCCCACCTGGGGGGGGAGGAGAAAGAGTCCTACGGCCCCTGCTGGCTCCCCAGCCAGAGCTCATTGTAGGTGCTGGTAGGAGCTGGAATTTTTTTTTTTAAACCAGTTGGTTGCTGCCCCAGTTCCCACCCAGGGCACCCACAAGGAGGTATTGGTTGGGGCTCATGGGGCAGGGTATGCCTGCACTCGCCCAGGCAAGGAACCGCAGTGTCCCAGGGAATGGGTCATCAGGGCACTGCTTGACCAAGCGGTGGAAGATGGGGCTCCTGGAGCCATCCCAACGGCATGGGGTTGGGATGGGGAGGAGGCGGTGACGTTCACTCCCCAAAAACAAGTTGCCCTAAGGGATGGGGTCCCTGGGTCCTCTCAGAGGCTTGGGAAGGGAGGGCCACATACCCCCTTCCACTAATTTTAAATACTGCCTCAGGGGATGGGGCCTCTTGGAGGCTCTGTGGGGAGCATTTCCCCTCTTTGTAATTTTAAACACACCCCTGGGGGAATGGGTCTGTTGGAAATGGCCCTTTCTGCTGGGTTGTTCCCAAACTCTTTGCCTTCCTCCTCCTATTTTTCTGACCCTCTTTTTCCACTGCTAATCAGTGTTAAAGTGCATGTGCTCTTGCCCCTAAAACGTGGTAAGATTGGCTTACACCTGTTTGGCATATTTAATTTACCTGTAAGTCCCTTATAAAGTGGTATGACATATACCCAAGGTCTGTAAATTAAATGCTACTAGTGGGCCTTCAGCGCTGATTGTGCCACCCACAGAAGTAGCCTTTCAAACCTGTTCCAGGCCTGCCACTCCAGTACCTGTTTACTACACCTAAGTCACCCCTAAAGTCAGACGTTGGTAGCCTTATGGGCAGGGTGCTTTGTATGTAAAAGGTTGGACATGTACATCAACCTCTTTTACTTGTCCTAGTAGTGACAAACAGCCTATTTTGTTTGTTACTAATGTGAGGGCTGCTCCTTTTATAGATTAGCATTGGGCGTTTCTTTATATATTTTAAAGTAGTAATTTATGATCTGAAAGGAGTAGCGTGGGCATGTTTGGAATGGTAGTGAGTAATCCTGCTCACTAGTATAGTCAGATTTCACATTCATATTTTAGAAATGCCACTTTTAGAAAGTGGGCATTTCACTGTGCTTATAATGCTAGTGTTTTAGAGCCGGACTCCAGTCCACGTCTAAGGCAGATTGACAGTTATACTTTTTGCATACTTTCCAGACAGTCACAACACAGAAGGAGCTGGGTGTGACAGGAAATGCATCTGCATTCTGATAGTTTTCCTGGGCTGAGAGCGAGGGAAAGGTCGTTCACACCTTGCATGACAATAGGCTGTGTCCTGCCCTCACACAAATGGCTGATTTACCCCACAATGATGTCTGGAGCCAGGGCTGGGTTGAAAGGGGTTGTGTTACACCTGAAAGGAGTCCTTTGAAGTCACCCCTTGAACAAAGACATTTTGGAGTATAAGTACAGGGGCTCTGACACCATGTTTTTACAGCACTTTTGGGACTGAACCTTTGTCAGAAGGACTGCTGCGCTGCACCAAAGGTCTCATCTGGACTGCTCTTCTGCTGTTGCCCTACCGTCTGCTGGTCCTATAAAGGTCTCATCTGGACCGCTCTTCTGCTGTTGCCCTACGTCTGCTGGTCCTATAAAGGACTCGCTGGATTGCTTTTCTGCTAGTTGTGATGATGTCAGCTGTTTCTTGACTTTGGTCACACCAGGCACTGCTGGATTGCCAGGAGGAACCACCATTATTTGCTAGTATATGCTGTGTACTCCTTGCTTTGTTCCCCAAGGTTCTCCTGGAGCTGATGACTGCCCCAGAAGCGGCTGTGGGACGCTGTGTCTGGCCCTCGCAGTCCGTTTCCCATCAGCACCTGGTGAGCGCTTTGTTAACTTTCAGCGTGTGATGAGTGCTTCATTGTGGCTGTCGGATCTCTGAACCTAGTGCGTGCCTCGAGCACTTCGTGCACTGTCCTCTAAGAGGGGGAAGAGAGGCAGTCTGTGCTTCCAGTGGGACCCAGGGAGACCGTCCTGCTGAATCGCTGCCTGGTGCGGCGGGTACTTCGCCCTTAGGGTCGAGTAGTGCTTCCTGCTGCTGCCCAAGTACTGCCTTCACCTACAGCGCAATGTGCGCCGACCAAGGGGACTGAAGGAGGCCCCCGCCCTAAAGGCTCGTCCTAGAGGCCACCTCTCCAAAGTCTAAGGTTGTGCCCAGAGGGAATGCCGACACACCGCACTCCTGTGCAAGCGCCCCAACTTAAGGAGAAGAGCCGCCTGGGTGCAAGCCTCTGCGTTGCATGCTGTCGGGCAATGGCCCCTGTAAAGAACTTATACACAGAAGCCCCAAGGAGGGGTGTTCCACCCTCCGCGACAGTGTGCACCTTGCTTAGGACCTGTGGGGGCCCTCTTCTGTCTCTTCCATGGGGAAGAAACCCTTTGTAAAGGGACCCTGGGCATGGTGTCGCACTACACTAGGAGATCAAACGGCCTCACAAGAAGTACATGAATTGCCGCATATTAGCTAGTAGGAGCACAGGTGCTCCTGCGTGCCAGGATTTTCCCTGATATGGTCACCACATATTGTACAGTGCTGGAGACTACTATTTCCCCTGCAGCACCTACGCTGTTGGCATAAATCGTAATATTTTGGGCAAAATTACCCCATTATGCACGAGTGCTTCTAGTATATTTTCGAATGCACCCCACGCTTATGGTGACACGGTGTGCGTTATGTATTTATGGCACCCTAAGAAGATCTAGGCATTGGTGGTGACAGATGAGGCTTCCTGTGGGTGTATTCGAAGGAGGTTACTTCTCATGCTTTAAGTATACAGTGATAATGTGTTGTATGTTGATAATGATTACTGTTATACTCAGGATAACAAGTATCATCTTTTGGTAATTTTGTTATTTGCACAATACTTATGATTTATGTTGTTCTTGTCTGTGACATATTTCCCAATATTGAATCTTATTTTTATATAATCCTGTGTGGATTATCTTTTGTTGTGTATTTATTGTGGCACTGGTGTTAGTGTGTTGTGCAAAAGCTTTATCCATGACCTCTGGGGATAAGACTGACTGCTCTGTGCCAGCTACCAGGGGGTGAGCACAGGTTCTTTGGTGTGTAACTTACTTGCCCTGGCTAGAGTGATGCGTTCTGCCTGGCTTTGGTGCATACCCTAGCCACCCAGACACCCCATTTCTAACAGGGTCCCTGGGGCCTCTGTGTCTCAGGAAGAGGAGTAGTGCGCCCACCTCGGCAAAAAATATAATTGCAGAACCCCCTTCACCCCCTCCCCCCCACGCTGGGTTTTCTTTTTTAAATATATAAAAGACGGGAGTCCTGATGTCATGTGTGATGTCATTTCAGTTGTCATTTATGATGTGATCAGTAATGTCCTAGAACATGTCATGGATGTTGTAATATGTGAGATCATAAGCAATGCATAGTGAGGGTATAACTTATAATTACTTGAGTTAACTGTAACCTAATGAACGCAGTTTTTTTTTTTTTAGTTCAAAGTGTTACATTTTAATGACATTTTCACCTATCTATAACATCACTTTAATCTTTTTTTCAGTGAATTTCTAGTTCTTGTTAATGAGAAGTAAGATTACCAGATCTAGTTATACCAACTCCCCTCCTTCCTCTGTGTGGGGTTGGGTGCAGGGCCTGGCTGCAGTTTAGATAAGGGCGCCGAGGGGTATACAACGTAAGTGCATTTGGTATTTGATGCTTCTGTGCATGCCCCTCAGCACCCTTACATACTCTGCAGTAATCACGCCGACTGGTATGTACTGTAGTGCAGCCATACTCTTTGGTGCCCTTACATGCTCTGCAGTAATCACTGCAGAGTATGTAAGGGTGCTGAGGGCTATGCGGTGTGTACCTCTCTGCACCCTTACATACTCAAGAGTATATAAGCCTCATATACACAGAGTATGGCTTTGAGGGGTGCACAGAGTGCAGTCAGCATTTTTTTTAACCGTACCAGAAGAAAGAGCTGTCCCTCTGTTTACAATTCGCCAAACTGTTCTGATTAATTCTACTGACGGAGCAGCAGAATTTACAAGAGTAACACAGGATTACTAAATTCCTTCAATTCTGCCTGCGGAATTAAAAATTCCACCCACCCTTATTTTATGGTCTGGTGAGCCTGTGTTTGCTGTTGATTTCTCTGATATTAACACAGACATTACTTGAGTAAGCATACATGCATAGTCTCCTGTGGCTTTCAAAACAGCTACACAGCATGATTTTACAAGTTCAGAACTTCCCTCAAGTTGCAAATGTGGGCCACTCTTTTAGCTATCAGATTCTCTAATCGGGACCACTTTTAATTTGGTGCCCGAGCCGAATTTCTGTTCCAGTCCGGCCCTGCCTCTAATGCTAGGCATGTCCTCCAGCGCCTGAATGTTTTTGCTTGCTTTGGCCATCAGGTTTCCTGTCATCATACTGGGTATACATGAGATTCCCTGTCTACTTCAAGTGCTCAGATTAGGAGATGCTTTGGTGTTTTTAATTCCATGATCCACGCTATTTATATAAAGCTGATTAAACGGCTCATCCGGTGCAAGTTGAGGGCAGATGACGTTTTATTACATGCTCTGCTTCAGCAGATTAAAGACTGCACAAGACGTTCGATAGAGTTATGGCTGATGATGTTAGCTGTGCACTGCACACTGATGTTGCAGGTGTCAATGTACACATGGGGTAATCCTTTTCTAACATACCACACAATGCGGTTGTATCCCTGCATAAGCAGAACCACCGAAACACATCAGATACTGGCTCGACGGATGTAGCCTTCAAGTATCTCAAGAGCATGGGTTCCAGGGGTTTGCTATTCTGCCTGTTGTTTCCATAATAGAGATGAATGAGGTTTTTGCAGTATAGTCACATAGTTTGTCACCAGTGACTCTGGGAGTGGGGGGCTATGTGTGTGGGAGACCTAAAGCGCTACTCCCACGCCCTACGTCGCTATACAGATTCGTCTTGCATCATGTTCCACGACCTTTATCAACTGATGGTCAGTCCCGCCTTCCTTCATTGAGAGCTTCCTCTGCACAGTTTGCAATAAAAATAAAGTTGACAGAAAAAGTTGCAAACATTTTGTTTTCTGAAAAAATTGGAAAGTTGTGACTACCAAATAAATTTGAATGTCATTTCTTATAGGGTAATGGTAGATGTACTGGGAGCAGGGGCAAGGGGCCAAGCGTGGGAAAGGAGTTTAGGGGCTAGTGAGAGGTTTTAGGATTCACTGAAGGGTAGTGTTTATGCTAGTAGTAGCTAAGGGTAGAAAGTTATTTTAGGGTTCAGGGAAGGGTGGTGTAGAAGGGTAGGAAAGGTTTTTAGGGCTTACTTAATGGGACTGTTAAGAGGTAAGGTTTTTTTTGGATTCAGAGAAAGGTAGCTATAAAGATGTTTTAGGTTCACGGAAGGTAGTCCTGCGGTTTTAGGGTTCAAGGATGGGTAACGTCAAAAATAGAGGTTATTGGGGTTGAGAGGAGGGTAGTGTTAAGGGGCAGAAAGGGTTTTGTAGGTTTCAATGTAAGTTACCAATAAGGTATAATGAAGGGGTTTAGTGTTCAGGGGAATGTAGCATTAAGGGGCAGTAAGAGGTTTTTAGGGTTCTATGAAATGTGTGTAAAGGGGTAATAAGGGTTTTTCAGGGTTCAGGAAAGGTAGCGTTCTACTCTATTCTTGCAGTCTTCTATTTTATATAGCACATGGCTACCCGGAGGCCTCACAGCGCTGCCCAAGACAATAAGAGAGCGGCGAAAAGGGCAGAGTTAACTGTCAAAAAGCCAGGTTTTCAGGATTTTGCAAAACGAAAACTCATGCTCTAGGAGGCGCAGTTCCAGTGGCAAAGGGTCGCGGAGCCTGGGGCCGGATAGGAAGTGGAACGACCATCCCATTGCGCCCGGTGGATTCTGGGGACCTTCAGTAGATGGGCAGATGATGAGCGAAGGGATCTCTCTGGAAGATAGTGAACTGCGAGAGAAGGTAGTAGAACGGGGTCTTTGTTATTAACAGCCCTGTGCATCATGCAGATGGTCTGGATCTGTAAGCGACGTTCCAGCGGGAGCCAGTGTAAGTCTCTAATGGCCTCGGAGACTTGCATATGTTAGGGAATTTCATCAGCATGCATCCGCCGGCGTGTTGTACCTTCTGCAACTTCCTGGTGACATAATATGAGGAGCCCATATGACTCTTTGGAGCTGGGCAGATCGCGAAGATAGTCCGGAAAAGGGCTTGAGATCAGTTGGCTAAAGTGGTAACCAACAACGTAATTTTTGTTTTATCCTCATTGAGCTTCAATTTGCAGTTCGACATCCAGCTGGCTACCGCCTGAAGGCATGAGGTTGGGGGAAGTGACCAAGATATGCATCGGGAGAGATTGACATGACCAGCTGCGTGTCGTCTGTGTAAGACACCAATGACAGTCCATGAGCCTGGACAATCTCGGCCAGGGGACGCAAGTAGATATTAAATGAAGTGGGGCTCAAGGAGGAGCCCTGTGGCACCCCACAACATGACGAGAAACTGGCGGAGAGGAAAGACTGATCCTGGACCTCAAAACAGCGGTTCTGCAAAAAAGGAGGCAAGCCAGTCAAAGTCTCTGGCCATAACACCAACATTAGAGATCCTCTGCAAAAGGGTGGAATGATCTCTGCTGTCGAAGGATAATAGCTGCTGAATGCCCTTGATCTGAGATATTTCTGAGTTTTCGAGCACAGCCAATGGTGCTGTTTCTGTGCTATGTAAAGGGTGGAAGCCCGTCTGGGCGGGGTGTAACTGCGACAGTGATTCGAGAAAGCCCAAGAGATGCTTGTTGACATATTTCTGCAATAGTTTGGAGGCTCCACGTAGGAGAGAGATTTACTCCGAAGTTACTAAAGTTCAAGAGATCCAAGTTGGCTTTCTTAAGAAGCGGCTTAACTACATCATGTTTCCATTGCTGGGGAACAAGCCCAGGGGCTAGCCAGAGGTTAAGTACTTCTGTCAGTACGGGAACAATGATATCGGACCCTTGCCGAAGGATGTGCAAGGGTGCAGGATCCCGCGGTGAGACAGAATTTAACAGGTCCTTGACCAGGCATGCGGAGAGAGGAGGGAGAGTTGGGAGGGTGCGATCGGAAGAGACAGCAGGGAGATCGCAGGGGGCAGTCATTGTAGTAGTGGGATCATTTGGAAAAGCATAATCGATATTCATTTTTGTTCCTGGAAAAAAGAGGCAAGCTTATTACAGTGCTCAGTTGATGCTGTCGGGGGGGGCAAAGCTTTGGGGGGCTCAGTAATGCTTTCCAAAATCTTCAAAATTTCTAAAGTGGAGCTAGTGGGATAAGTGATTTTTGTGGCATAGTAATCCGCTTTACAGGGAGTGCAGAATTATTAGGCAAATGAGTATTTTGACCACATCATCCTCTTTATGCATGTTGTCTTACTCCAAGCTGTATAGGCTCGAAAGCCTACTACCAATCAAGCATATTAGGTGATGTGCATCTCTGTGATGAGAAGGGGTGTGGTCTAATGACATCAACACCCTATATCAGGTGTGCATAATTATTAGGCAACTTCCTTTCCTTTGGCAAAATGGGTCAAAAGAAGGACTTGACAGGCTCAGAAAAGTCAAAAATAGTGAGATATCTTGCAGAGGGATGCAGCACTCTTAAAATTGCAAAGCTTCTGAAGCGTGATCATCGAACAATCAAGCGTTTCATTCAAAATAGTCAACAGGGTCGCAAGAAGCGTGTGGAAAAACCAAGGCGCAAAATAACTGCCCATGAACTGAGAAAAGTCAAGCGTGCAGCTGCCACGATGCCACTTGCCACCAGTTTGGCCATATTTCAGAGCTGCAACATCACTGGAGTGCCCAAAAGCACAAGGTGTGCAATACTCAGAGACATGGCCAAGGTAAGAAAGGCTGAAAGACGACCACCACTGAACAAGACACACAAGCTGAAACGTCAAGACTGGGCCAAGAAATATCTCAAGACTGATTTTTCTAAGGTTTTATGGACTGATGAAATGAGAGTGAGTCTTGATGGGCCAGATGGATGGGCCCGTGGCTGGATTGGTAAAGGGCAGAGAGCTCCAGTCCGACTCAGACGCCAGCAAGGTGGAGGTGGAGTACTGGTTTGGGCTGGTATCATCAAAGATGAGCTTGTGGGGCCTTTTCGGGTTGAGGATGGAGTCAAGCTCAACTCCCAGTCCTACTGCCAGTTCCTGGAAGACACCTTCTTCAAGCAGTGGTACAGGAAAAAGTCTGCATCCTTCAAGAAAAACATGATTTTCATGCAGGACAATGCTCCATCACACGCGTCCAAGTACTCCACAGCGTGGCTGGCAAGAAAGGGTATAAAAGAAGGAAATCTAATGACATGGCCTCCTTGTTCACCTGATCTGAACCCCATTGAGAACCTGTGGTCCATCATCAAATGTGAGATTTACAAGGAGGGAAAACAGTACACCTCTCTGAACAGTGTCTGGGAGGCTGTGGTTGCTGCTGCACGCAATGTTGATGGTGAACAGATCAAAACACTGACAGAATCCATGGATGGCAGGCTTTTGAGTGTCCTTGCAAAGAAATGTGGCTATATTGGTCACTGATTTGTTTTTGTTTTGTTTTTGAATGTCAGAAATGTATATTTGTGAATGTTGAGATGTTATATTGGTTTCACTGGTAATAATAAATAATTGAAATGGGTATATATATTTTTTGTTAAGTTGCCTAATAATTATGCACAGTAATAGTCACCTGCACACACAGATATCCCCCTAACATAGCTAAAACTAAAAACAAACTAAAAACTACTTCCAAAAATATTCAGCTTTGATATTAATGAGTTTTTTGGGTTCATTGAGAACATGGTTGTTGTCCAATAATAAAATTAATCCTCAAAAATACAACTTGCCTAATAATTCTGCACTCCCTGTAGAGGCTCTAATTTCCACTTGGTAGTGGCGGGTGGAGTTTCTATATTCCGCTTTACAGGTAGCATCATAGATCTTCTTCCATTTCTTTTCTAATGCTTACATTCCTTCTTTAAAGAGAGGAGGTTGGCGGAGAACCAGGGAGATTTCTGAGATCGTGGGGCTACTGACTGTGGCCTCGCAGGAAGAGCAGCATCATAAGAAGCAGTCAGCCAGTCATCACGAGGAGGGCTGCTGAGTCCACAGTACCCGGTAGAACCGGTTTCCAAGGCTGCTAAGCAGCTCTCAGTGTTGTTAGATCAAGGCCACACTAAGCATTTAGCTGATGGTGCGGGCAGGCAACGGAGGGCCGGGGTCAGACTAAAAGGGATACAAATATGATCAGACCAAATCGGGGGGAGGGGTTTGGACCTGGAAATCGTTAATATTGCTGACAATTAAGTCTGTGGTTTGACCCTTCACATGGGCAGCACCTTTCACTAACTGGATGACTGTAGGAACAACATATTCTGTAGAAGGGTTCCCTGGCCCGGTCAGGCGTGGATGGGCGCAGACGGGTCTGCCTTTGGCGCGCCAGCGGCACATCAACGCCACGACCTTCATTGAAGGTGTGCTGGACAAAAACACTAGAGCGGGAAGATGGCAGATACTAATTTTAAAACAGGGTTTTCAGGTGACATAAAACATTAGATGAAATTACTGTAAAAAGCAGCTTGTGACAAAGCAGACAGACCACAGCAACCCTCACCGCCGCAACCCAGTAGTGTCTATGGGCTGCGCATCCGCGCCATGACCTTCTCTTAAGGCGTGCTGGACAGAAACACTGGAGCGCAAAGATGGCGGCTCTGGTGAATCGGAAGTGTGAAAGGTCTACTTACTGAAAAAAGGCAAGTGCAACAATTCCCATTAGGGGAAACATTAAGGGGTTGTAAGGAACTAGTAGGGTTCAGTGATTCCTAGCATGAAGGGATAGTAATGTTTTTAGGGTTCAAGGAAGGGTAGCCTTAAGGAATGGTTTGGGGTATTAATGGTTGAGAGATGGGACATAAGGGGCTCTAAGGGTACAGTTAGATAAATTGATTTAAAAAATGTAAATTTGTTACATTGTCAGAGGTAGCACAACATAATTTCGACTTTTTCAACTCGAGTTTAATGTAGTCGCCATTTTAAAAGCTGGCTTTCACATGCAACCCTTAACACTAGTTTTGCGGAAAGAACATTTCTGCTTTCACAAAATCTTTCCTGTCAGTGATTCTTAGGTACACACAATTTACAATTCATTTATAAGATACGGATCTCCAGTGTGATCCACTTTACATAGAATACAAATTACATAATCAATACATAATCTAGAAAAAAAAAACGAAAAAAAAACATTGTAATAAGGTAAAAAAATTAACACACATCATTTAATTTACTGGGTTAGATAAACGTGCAAAGCTTCTTTTGTTGAACAAACTCCTTGTTTCAAAATCAATGATTACGTTTTTTATGAAGCTCTTGCGATAATTCTGTAAAGTGCTCCATTGGTCATACATTGGATTCCAAAAAATGTTTCATTTCAAACTCACTGAATAGCTGGGCGAACATTCCAGCCAAGGGTGTTACCCCCAAATTATTTCTCCTATTTTATGGACTGTTGGAAGGTTGGGGTTCATTCTACCATTTTTTTTGGTAGTAGGGCCTGCTCCGGTTCACAGCAGGGGTAAACAAAACAGTAAACACGAAATGTCTGACACGTCAATCTCTCAGAATGAGCACAGCTTCTGATGTATTCGTGCTCAAGTCCTGTTGATGGAAGTCTTAGGAGCAAGGAGTGGATGTTCATATTAGAGAAGTTTTTGAAGATTTGGTTAAACGGTACATTTTAAAGACATGCCTTGGTCATCACTCTTGCAGCTCAAGTGAGTAAATGTGAAATTAAAGCAAGAACAGTGTGCAGATGACAGTATCAGGCTGTGGGCTTGGCCACGATGGTCGAAAATTGATGCTGTGAAAACAATTGAAAGTCCACCGTTCTCCAGTAGCTTCACCAATTGTAGCCCTATTCAGCTCCTGATCCCTTTGGGTCGGGCAACAAATAAAGGTCTACTGTGCCAAGAAACGTCCGGGGAATAGATAGCCAGAACACTCCCACCCCTCTTGGTTTGCTCGTCCCCCACCACTAGATCCACACGCTTCTTGCCAGTCAGCACGAGACAGAAAAGAGCATTGATACCTCACGCCTGGACCCTCTTTCCTTCTGTTGAGGTCCAGCCTAACATCCTTGGAGAAAGCCTCGTTGAAAGCTGTCTTGGCAGAGGAGGATTTCCCTCCTCGCCCCCAGCCCACCAGTACCTGTGACGGTTTCCCAGGGTCGGTCAGCAGTGCTACTGCCTTCGCCGTCTCTCATCCCATGTAGTCACAGTACAACCAGGGCCCCCTTTGGGATCTTTTCGCTGTTTAACCATTGGAATTGCTTACCGGTAGAGCTGGGCCCAAGAGAGTCGTATGTATTTGCCAACGATCAGTTTCCTGCATGCATAACACATAACTGATCAAAGAATTGAGGAAACTGAAACCATCCTTCTTCCATAGCTGGCTGCCCACCCCTTGCCCCCTCAGTGTGTGCAACACCTCATGGACGCAACTAACATCCATGGATTCCCATCATGAGTCTAATGTGGCAAAATAGTTACACCACCTGCTGCCCCAGAGTGCTTTGAGGCAGCCTTTGAGCAGTGTACACCACCAGGTGTGTCCCGTCCCTCACATTAATGATGAGTAGCGTAAGTCCAGTCCTTACAGGAACACAAGTAAAATATGCAGAGGAAAAAAAACAACTGAAAAACACTCAGAAAGTGCAATTAAGCTGCAGCCCAGACAGCTTTACATTTCTGGGGTGTAGACGGGCATATGGGGAAAGGCTGCAGTTTAAGGCGATTCTCATTTGGGGGCGTTCCTGTGGTAGGTTTTCTACAGTATCTCCTCTGCCAAGCACATACACCAGATCTCTGATTCTTGACGAATGCTACTGCAGAAACACTCCATAGGGTACTACAGAACTATGCCCTGACATCTGCTGAAGTAACTTCTGGAACAAAATGTGTAGCTAATAATGAGTTTTCCCAAAGTGATATTTAACCTGTGGTTTTCCTTCAGCAGACCGGAGCACCCTGTCTTTTGGTGCAGTGGATGTCTGTCTGCTTCCCTCCGGTTCTACATCAAGCTCAAGATTAACTATGTATCATGTAAGGAAACCGTCTTTTTGCAGGTTTACCCCCCACTTTTTGACCCCATTTTGACTGCTGGGTACCTGTGCACTGGCTCTAAAACGCCCTGAGCCCTGCTAAACAGTAATCCATGCATGTGCTGTGGCCCTTAAAATGGTGCATATTTAATTGGCTTGCCCCAGTTGGCATAGTCTAACTTACCTATAAGTTCATAGCACACGGCACCCAGGGCACCCGGGGCCTGTGAGTTAGAGTGTCCCCTCAGGGACTGCAGCACTTTCTGCACCACCCTCTGTTGTTACACGGTCCCTACAATGTGTATTAGACCAACACTAACTTCACGACATAGGGTTTTGGTCCACGTATATCATCAGTGAGTGTTGGTGCATCTCTGGTAGCTCACAGCACCACACCCAGCCCCTAAACTGACCAAAGATGATGATGACCACCTCGAACGTGAGACTCTGGTTCCCAAGGAATCAGTGGAAACATCTCACCCTTTGGTTTGGTCATTCGTGCATGCCCAAGGTAAACACAAGAAAGATATAAAAATGCATTTTTAAACATTTAATGAAATGATTGTAGCATCTCTTTTGTCAGAAGTGTCTCTTTCTGTCCTCTTGGTCCCATCTTTGCCTCTGTCTTGTTCTCTGACGTTAGCAGTAAGGCAGCAGCCCCAACCCTCCTGGCTTCGGTAGGTGAGCTAGCATTAGAGGCAGTGGCGTAACTAAACTTAATGGGGGCCCCTGCAAAGTACTCCCAGGGGGGCCCCTCAACCCTGAATGCAGTCAGGTGCCTGCCGTCTGTGCACAGTGGCCTGTGCTGAGGGCCTTCCCCCCCCCCGAAGCTCGGGGCTCCCCTGCATCACGCCCCTTCCAACCCTGCAGGGGCCTTTGTTAAACCACTGAAGAGAGGTGGGCCATTTTTAGGGCTGAGCCTGCGCTAGCTTGCGCATGCGTATCGCTTTCGAGACGCTGTAGTAGTTAGAAAAGGGCTCAGAGCCCCGTCCATGTCACGTCAGTGTCTTTCATTATTAGAAAGGTGAGACATACTACTGTAACCAGCCTTATTAGAATAGTAAACAGTATGAGCAATTCATCCATGTTCATTGTTGCTAATATGTGTGCACTCCTATTTGTTTCTAGTACTATACTGAAGAGAACATAGCTGGAGTGCCAGATCAGTTGGGATAATCTAACCCCCAGCACTGGTTATCCTCCTTGGCAGGATGGAGCTCGGAGTCAGCAGGACTGCTTCTCAATCACCGTTCGCAGAGGTTCTGTGATAATCCCAGCATAGAAGTGCTCCTCTCACTGAGCTTTAGCTCAGAAGCTGTTTATATAATAAAGGGCCATTCTTATCACACTGTGGCAGAGGTGCAGAATAGCTCATTTGGTTTCATCTAGCTAAACTGAACTGTGTCCTGGCAAGCACAGCAGAAAGCAAAACAATGGCATGCATTCTAAATGTCTGGCCCTGGAACTAACTGTACAGACTGCAGGGTGTCGGTGCCTATCAATGATGCGCATGCAGCACATTCACGCATGAGCTGGAAAGTGTGGAAAGGGTCAGCACGAGAAAGAGTCGCCCTAAGGAATTAGATCTAAAATGGAGACTGAAACGCGGGCCACGCAACAGAGAGGGATGCGGTAAAACATGACTTCCAAAGGGCAGTTTTAAACTGTGAGCTCGACTTTGCTATTTAAGGTAATGGGAAAGCCCAAGCCTCCCTTTTTAATATAGGTAAGTCACCCCTGAGATAGACCTAACGAGCTGTTTGTTAGAAAGTGGAGCGTACTTTTGCATGTTCCAATATTAAAAATCCTAAATTGCTGTTTTTACTGTGGAAAGGCCAGTTGCCCCATTGGCAAGTACCACGTTACAGGCTAACACCTCAGTACTGCTAACTTGTGAATGGGACTACTTAAGTTGGTACTGTGAGGTATCAAAAGAATCAGTGCATTAAATCTGATTTAATGCCACTGGTGGGCAAAATGCCCCAACCCTCCTGGCTTCTGTGGGTGAGCCAGCATTAGAGGCAGTGGTGTAACTAAGCATAATGAGGACCCCTGCAAAGTACTCCCAGGGTGGCCTGTGCTGAGGGGGCCCCACCTGGGGCTCGGGGGCTCCCCTGCACCTCACCCCTTCCAACCCTGGGCAGGGGCCTTTGTTAAACCACTGAAGAGACGCAGGCCATTTTTAGGGTTGAGTCTGCGCTAGCATGCGCTTGCTCATGCGTATCTCTTTCGAGACGAAAAGGGCTCGGAGCCCTGTCCATGTCACATCAGTGTCTTTCATTGGTTCGTGGACTTGCCTTTTAAAATCTGCTTGCTTTCATTAGTGGAAGGCACACATACGTCATGCCTTTTCCGGTGGTTATCCCTCCTCGAGCGCAGCGAACAAGTACTGAAAACATACGAGGCTCGCTGTTTTTCTCGTTTTTCACAGCGGCATCTCGCTTGGCAGAAGGCGAGTGCTTTGCATGACATCGACCCTGTTACATAGTTGTAAGGAAATGGCTCCCTGTTGCAATTAACTCCCACTTTTTGCCTGATACTGATGCTGACTTGACTGAGAAGTGTGCTGGGACCCTGCTAACCAGACCTTAGCACCAGTGTTCTTTCACCTAAAATGTACTATTGTTTCCACAATTGACACACAGATAAGTCCCTTGTAAAAGGTACTAGTGGTACCAAGGGCCCTGTGACCAGGGAAGGTCCCTAAGGGCTGCAGCATTTGTTGTGCCAGCCCAAGGGTCCCCTCACCTAACACATGCACACTGCCATTGCAGATTGTGTGTGTTGGTGGGGAGAAAAAGGCAAAGTCGACATGACATCCCCCTCAGGATGCCATGCACACAAAATACTGCCTGCGGCTTTGGTCAGTCACCCCTCTAGCAGGCCTTACAGCCCTAAGGCAGGGTGCACTATACCACAGGTGAGGGCATAGCTGCATGAGCAATATGCCCCTACGGTGTCTAAGTCTATTCTTAGACATTGTAAGTACAGTTGTGGCCATATTAAGTATATGGTCTGAGAGTTTGTCAAAAACTAACGCCACAGCTCCATAATGGCTACACTGAATACTGGGAAGTTTGGTATCAAACTTCTCAGAATAATAAACCCACACTGATGCCAGTATTGGATTTATTAAAAAATGCACACAGAGGGCATCTTAGAGATGCCCCCTGTATTTTACCCAATTGTTCAGTGCAGGACTGACTGGTCTGTGCCAGCCTGCTGCTGAGAGACAAGTTTCGGACCCCATGTGGATGGCATTTGTGCTCTCAGAGGACAGAAACAAAAGCCTGCTCTGGGTGGAGGTGCTTCACACCTCCCCCCTGCAGGAACTGTAACACCTAGCAGTGAGCCTCAAAGGCTCAGGCTTCGTGTTACAATGGCCCAGGGCACTCCAGCTAGTGGAGATGCCCGCCCCCTGGACACAGCCCCCACTTTTGGCGGCAAATCCAGGGGAGATAAGGAAAAAAACAAGGAGTCGTCACCCACCAGTCAGGGCAGCCCCTAAGGTGTCCTGAGCTGAGGTGACCCCTGCCTTTAGAAATCCTCCATCTTGATTTTGGAGGATTCCCTTAATAGGAATAGGGATGTGCCCCCCTCCCCTCAAGGAGGAGGCACAAAGAGGGTGTAGCCACCCTCAAGGACAGTAGCCATTGGCTACTGCCCTCCCAGACCTAAACACACCCCTAAATTCAGTATTTAGGGGCTCCCCAGAACCTAGGAAACTAGATTCCTGCAACCTGAAGACGAAGGAGGACTGCTGACCTGAAGCCCTGCAGAGAAGACGGAGACACCAACTGCTTTGGCCCCAGCCCTACCGGCCTGTCTCCCCACTTCAAAAAAAACTTCAACAGCGACGCATCCCCCAGGGTCCAGCGACCTCTGAAGCCTCAGAGGACTAACCTGCATCTAAAAGTACCCAGAAACTCCAGAGGACAGCGGCTCTGTTCAACCAACTTGCAACTTTGCAACAATGAAGCAACTTTTAAAGACCACATGTTTCCCGCCGGAAGCGTGAGACTTTTCACTCTGCACCCGACGCCCCCTGCTCGACCTGCAGAAAACCAACATTACAGAGAGGACTCCCGGGCGACTGCGAGCCCGTGAGTAGCCAGAGTTGACCCCCCTGAGCCCACACAGCGACGCCTGCAGAGGGAATCCAGAGGCTCCCCCTGACCGCGACTGCCTGCTTTAAAGAACCCGACGCCTGGGAAACACACTGCACCCGCAGCCCCCAGGACCTGAAGGATCTGAACTCCAGTGCAGGAGCGACCCCCTGGCGGCCCTCTTCCTATCCCAGGTGGTGCTACCCTGAGGAGCCCCCACCTTGCCTGCCTGCATCGCTGAAGAGACCCCTGGGTCTCCCCATTGAATCCTATTGCGAACCCGACGCCTGTTTGCACTCTGCACCCGGCCGCCCCTGTGCCGCTGAGGGTGTACTTTCTGTGCCTGCTTGTGTCCCCGCCGGTGCCCTACAAAACCCCCCTGGTCTGCCCTCCAAAGTCGCGGGTACTTACCTGCTGGCATACTGGAACCGGGGCACCCCTCTTTCCATTGGAGCCTATGTGTTTTGGACACCACTTTAACCTCTGCATCTGACCGGCCCTGAGATGCTGGTGTGGTAACTTTGGGGTTGTCTTGAACCCCTAACGGTGGGCTACCTTGGACCCAACTTTGAACCCTGTAAGTGTTGTACTTACCTGTGAAACTAACATTTACTTACCTCCCCCAGGAACTGTTGATTTTTGCAGTGTCCATTTTCAAAATAGCTTATTGCCATTTTTGCCAAAACTGTACATGCTATTGTGATGATTCAAAGTTCCTAAGATACCTGAGTGAAATACCTTTCATTTAAAGTATTGTTTGTAAATCTTGAACCTGTGGTTCTTAAAATAAACTAAGAAAATATATTTTTCTATATAAAAACCTATTGTCCTGGAATTGTCTTTGAGTGTATGTTCCTCATTTATTTATTGCCTGTGTGTGTACAACAAATGCTTAACACTACCCTCTGATAAGCCTACTGCTCGACCACACTACCACAAAATAGAGCATTAGAATTATCTCTTTTTGCCACTATCTTACCTCTAAGGGGAACCCAGTTATGTAGATAATTGCACTTTTGCCGGTAGGTTTCACTACGAGTGAACTGTAGCAGCGCAAATGCCCTCTTTTTTCCCATTTAATGAAGCAAGAAAAGTCCGGTTGGGAGTTTACAACTGCTAATAGCTCTACCTCAGAGAAATGCGAGACCTGTTGCATTGTAAATGCTTGTTTTGTCTGTGCCCCAGTTTCCACTTTCTCTGGAGGTTGTAAGCGGCCTGGAACTGGCTGATCAAAGGCTTGCAGAGTAACTTGGGGTGTCACTCCTTCCAAGATACGCTCGACCACTCCACCCCTCCCCAATCCCGCCTGTCACCAGACCCACTTATAAGAAGGTAAGATGTGATGTCACTCTCAGAGCAGCTTTGGCACTGAGGATCCAGGTTGGAGTCGCCTCAATATCTTGTAATTGTGGGGGAATCACTTAATCTTTTGGCGCCTACAAAAATAAACGTGTCTCTGTGTGAAATGTAACTGGTGCTAATGTGAAGCGCTCCAGTCCCTTCCGTTGAGCTCCTGCTATATAAAATTAATATAGAGGATGTACCGTAAGGGCAGGAGCTGCCGACTTTGGAGCTGGGAAAATAGGCTTGAGTCTCAGCGTTGGCTCAACATCCTGTGATTCTGGGCAAATCACATCGGGCCAGATGTATCAAGAGTCCAATTTGCGATTCTCTAATAGCGATTTTTAAGAAATCGCTATTTCAGAGTCGCAAAATGCAATGTATCATATTTGCGATTCGGTAATAGCGATTTCTTAAAAATCGCAAATGCTATTACCGAATCGCAAATTGCGATACCGGCCCCATTCGCACCTATGGGCCTGTAGGCCCATATTTGCGGATTTTTTGCATTTCCCAAATTGCTAATTCCTAACTGGAATTTGCAAATTTGGGAAATGCAAACCCCAGGGTGCTGGGGGCATAAGGCCCCCTCTGCTGCACCCCCATAAATTATTTTAGGACATGTAAGGCGCACACATGCCAAAGGGGCATGTGTGCTTTACATGTCAATTTTAAAAATGCATTTTTAAAACGTGCACATGGTTACCATCACATTGTATTTGGTGGTAATTGCGATTCCTTAATGCCCAATTCGCATTAAGGAAAAGCTTCATACATGTGCTTAAGAAATTGCAAATAAGGATTCCTTAGTTAAGATTTCTTATTTAGAGAATCGCAATTTACGATTAAACAGGGTCACAATTTTAAGGGATTCCTTAAAATTGCACAGCGAATGCCTTTCATATATACTGAAAGGCATTTTTGCATTCGCAATGGCCGTTTGCACCGTTTGCGAATGCAATTTCGCCTGATATATCTGGCCCTTAATCTCCGCATGGCTACATAAAACGAACGTGGCCTCGTGTAAAGCGCTCCAATACCTTCGGGTCGAGCTCGCGCTATTAAAAAAAAAAAAAAAAACGCAAAAAAAGGTATGCGGAGGAAGCAGGGAGCAGGCGCACGTGTCCGCAGATGCAGCATCGGCCGCTCCGAATGTAGCCCTGGCAGCAATTCCAGTGCCGTCCTCAAGATGGTGCTGTTGCCACACGTTGTCTGCGCAAAGAATTTAGGAATAAGGGGACTGTTAGTACAACAAACGTCTAGTCTGTGCATACTGACTCCTGCTTCCCTGGTAATGACATCCTTTTATTCAGTGTATATAGACATCATTGTATTATTTTTAGTCCAGTTTAAAGCCGCGCACAGGATGCAGGTGACAACATCGCAGCGATGGGGGATCTTGATAGGTGCAAAACTACTGGAGACCAGAGTTTGTATTTTAGGTGCTTTTACTGCCGGCTTCATGCAGTAATTACAAGGATTAAAAGCTCACCAGACGTCCAGGCCCATCCTACATAAACTTTACACGAAGCAACATATCAGATCCACGCCCGCACCTCCGCAGGAGGTGATCCCTTCCCTGTGACGTCCGAAGGGAGCACCCGGATGGGTCACTCAGTGTAAAAAAATAAATAAAAAAAAAATGGCATTGAACGTTTTTCGCGACACTCCCCGACGAAAACACGAATGAAAGCGTCCTGCAGCCTGACTCTATAATAATTCATGTTTTACCGGTGCTGCACACAACTTTGATCCAGGCAGCCCCTTCCCAGTAGCTAAATAGGCTGGTTAATTCACCCTCTGAGGTGCTTGCAGTATTTGCAGCTTTCATCTTTTTCCATTTTTTTTTTTTTAACAATGCAAAAAGTGACATCCCCCCACAAGTATGTGTGTATCCCTCACCGCTCATGCCCTTGTACTAGGAGTTAAAGGCTTTCAGCAGTGTTAACTCGAGTCCAGAAGTGTTGGGCAGCACGGACAGTGCTGAATAATTTACGTTTTCTGTGGCACTGTGTTTTTAAGGTTGCTAATATTTGCTTTAACGTAACAACCTAGTTTATCAGTTTTAACTTAATTCATGTATTCAACTCTCTGATCCTCCAGAAGCGGGACACATCTTTTTATTTTTTGTAACCATTTTTTTATTGATTTTAATATGCAGCGCGCATAATTACAAGACAGTAAGTGCTGTGAATCATTCGTGAGAGGTCTGTACTGGCAGGTACAGGGGGGTGATGCTGACACCGGGACATTTGGGGATGGATCCAAACATTTTCTGGAGAGATGCTGGCCTGAGGTATGCTCTGTGTAGGATGTTGTGTTGTATGTATTGGGATTTTGCATTGCCCGGTACTTTCCGGGGGGTATATGAGCGCTCTCCCCTATTCTTTACCGGTGAGGTCACGACCCATATCCCACCCCCAACATCTGTGCGCGGCTAATAAAGAATCATGGGTGGTGTATGTGAGTGCTTGAGCGAACCAAGTGATAAGGCGACAGCCACTACCAAGAATGTGTGCACAAGAGGGTGCCGGGCCTGCTCAGGGTCAGTAATGTGCCATAATTCTGATAGTGCGGCTAGAAGCCGGCCATATGCAGGGAAATGCCCAGCCAGTAGACCTTGGTCACCCCACAGTTGGCCAGAGGGGATAAGGCCGCCACCATGGAGCGAGTCTCCGAGTGTGCTTACGCCGGCTGTTTCCGTTGCGGGGGCCCCTCCTACGGAACGAGCTGATTGCAGGCAGCGGTGTTTCAGGGGAGTACTGCGGAATAGCAGGCCTGAGACGCAGACTGCGTTTATAGCGCTTGTGCGCAATCTTCAATAGATTGTTGGAGTGACAGGTCGTCACCTTCTGGGGGAGGGATTTTTCCCATACCAAACGCTGCACAATTGCAGGTGAGGTTTGCCCCAGCTCTTCCGTCAGTCGCCCTGAAAGCCAGCGGGCTAACCACTGGAGCTGCGCAGCTAAGTAATAGTGTTCGAAGTTTGGGGCCCCCAGACCTCCTTGTTGACCAGTAGCTGGAGCTTGCGCAGGGAGGAGACGCTGCATCTGCTTTTATTCCAGACAACGTTGCCCGGTAAGGCGTGGAGCGTATGGAATACTTTTCGGGGGATGTGCACCAGGAGTTTTTGAAAATAATCGGGACACATCATAAGGTGCCCCTCCACCTCTCAAGCCTGAAAAATATCGAATTCTGCAGCATCCGCACTGACCCCTGGTACACATGTTTTCATGCTTATTTGTCGATCTGCCTCTTTGTATCGGTGCTAGTCCCCCGTAGCCTTTCTACCCCGCTGTGTATTTCCATCAGCCCCACACTTTTCTGAATTTCTTTTGGCATCCTCTTCCCCCAGCCCTGCCAAGTGTCCCAGGTCCATGCGTGATGTGCTGCTCCAGTCCAGGGTCGAGCGTGCAAGCGCTTTGTCCCTGTTGTAATCTCTCTGTGGGCTTTTAACCACACCCATGTCAAGCCCGTCACTTTTGTTGCTTCATGTGCTTGCCTTTTAAAATTCACTGCCGGGCGGATTACAAAGCTGCAAACCTCCAGGCTTTCCGTGGCAGTCACCCAGCCACGAAAACCCTGGCGGTCAGGCACCCGGCGACAGGAATATCCATTCCTGTCACCGGCACACACACACACACACGAACACGTGTCCCCACACATGCACACATCCCCCCCACCCGTCCACACACTCACAAACCCCCCACCCCTTCACGCACGCATGCATTCACATACACACCCATTCAGCATATGCATACATGCACTCAGAAACCCCCATTCACCCACATTCATCAACACCGACACCCTCACTCACTCACATTCATCAACACAGACACCCCCAGTCACTCATATTCATCCACACAGAGACCCCCATACACGCACATTCACATTCACTCGCATACACGCACGCATTCACCACCACCACCGCACATGTGCACCCACTCACACAGCCCCCCTGCCCCCCACATCCCTTTTGGACACCCACTTACCTTCTCCGTTGATGAGGACGTCCGGGAGGGGATGGGTCCTGGCGGTCTTGAATCGCCAGCACCACCACGCCAGCAGGACTCCGCCAAGCTGTATTACGGCTTGTAATACGGCAGGCAGAGTCATGCTGCCGTGGTGGTGCTGGTGATGTACCCGCCTCTGCACCGCAGACCGCCAGCACGACTGCTGGCAACTTTCCACCACAAAGATGGCGGACGGCTGCCAGCACTCGTAGTATGGTGGTCTGCAGACTGCGAGCGCTGGTGGTGGGTTTGGCTTTGGCGGTCAAGGAAATTGACCGCCAAATTCAAAATTAGGGCCATATTGTTTTGTCTACTTTGACCAAGAAGGTGTTTGGGATCATAAATAATTTTTCCATGCCCTATAACAAAACAATTTTGGTAGTGTGAATGTTTTAAAAATGGGTTCTCTCCTGAGTAAGTCTCACATCTCTCTTCATCTGTATGCGTATGACACACAGTTTGTAGCCTCACCAGAGGACGTAGCAAATCTGGCAAGGACTCTGAGATCATCTATCCTTGATGCCAATCACTCACCAAAAACTGAACCCTCAAAGTATGGAGCGCCTCCTTCTCTGTCTGCTGCACTGCACCATGCTGCAACATGCCTGGTTAGACACTTCTGTCCTTGACGGCAAACCACCCAATGGGGCAAACACAAACTCACTAGCTGTCGTGCCTGACAACAACTCAAATCTACCTGCCCTCCTTGACGTGTTAACAAAGGGCACTCAGCACAAAATTAGACTCCTCAAAGGAATCAAGCATCTTATGCCAGAGGATGACTTCAAGGCTGTAGTTTAATCATTTGTTATTTCTAAACTTGACTTTCGGAGTTTCACTCCTTACAGTCCTTGTGAGAATACTGCTAGCCATTTTCAAAGCAGGCCTCAAATCTGCAGCTTGCCTAGTAGCCGCGCAGACTGGACCACATTACTCGTGTCTTGGACACTCCTATCTGTCTACCCAGGAGCACCTTTAAGCTAGCCAAACGCACCAACTCAAGAAGAAATTGTTCCCTTTGATGTTAAGACTCTGTGACTAGAAACTCCTGCTTTCAGAGAAGCCATAACCCTGAAGCTCCCAAAATGTAGAATGTCATGTGGCCTGCCTTCAGGATAAATCCCTTACATGAGTGCTACAAAAGAGACCTAAAGATCCTTCTCTTTCAGCATAATTTCCCTTTTACAAGGGTTGACTTCCAACCAGCATTCACTTGTCTTGAAATGGCACATTTTAAAGAGGCCCAAGAAACTGATCAGTTTTCCTGTCACTGTTGCTCTTCCTTACTGTATGACAGTGTAAGTTTCAGTGCTTAAACTGAGCTGGTGTCTTCCAGTGCTCGGCACTGGCACTTAAGTGCCAGCACGGGCACTTATGACAGTCTGCCACAGGGTGGCGCTGTTTGTCTAGTTTAGCAGTGAGCACAACAACAGTTGTTTTTTAAATCAATTTCCATTACAAATGACTAATGCCTGGTGCTCAAGCCAGTCTTATAGCTTTAGTGAGCAGGAATAGCTTGTTAGGGTGTGATGGTTAGTAGTTGTGCTGGTGCCACCATTGGCAGCTCTAGTAAGGCCAATAATGATGCAGGCTGCAGTGGCTTCTGGGTGAGGGCCCTGACCTTTATTTTTTTATTATTCTTTTTTTTTAAAACAAATTAAGCACTGATAAGTTACATTGTCCCCATCTTGGCCCCACTGCTGCCATGGTCTCTGTTTGACTCTGCCTCTGTCTAACAACAAATCGTGCCCTGACGGTATATTAACGTCATACTCTTCTGTTGGTGTTGTGTACTTTGTTGCTGTTGTTTTTGCAATGCCTGTGTAAAGCCAGCTCTTGTCCTGTGAGGTCTGATTCGCGCCATATAAAACTGCACAAATACAATAAAAAGTAAGTGGCTTGCTTATACTTTTATGTCAGTCTGTCTGCTGGGTGTGTTAACCTCTCCTCTCTTACCAGTGGCAGGCTAGGCTTGCTCTTTTGCTCTTGTACAGTTTGGTTGCCTTCATCTCCCACTAAGGCGTGTTTGTGGGTTTCTCCTTGCAGGGGTCCACGAGTTTGCCTTCATTGGGTTCATGGTCTTCTCCCTCGGTCACATGCTTCTGACCTGTCTCCTCTGGAAGATGACTGGGAAAAACACAGTAAGTTCTGAGGTACAGTAAACTTCTTTCCTATTTCTTTCGCGGGGGCCGCTTGGGTAGGGCGTATGCAGGCGCTGGTGGAGGAGCTTTGTGTTCATTTAATGCTTCGCCTTTTCTTCTTTACCAGTTTGTTGTAATAAAAGTTTCTATATTTACCATGTGCTCTTGACCCAGCATTGGGTCCACTTAACCCAGAATCTTGCTGTTGGCTAAGGTTTGTACCTTTAAGTTTGTGTTACCATTTACAGATAGAGCCCTGGCTCGCAGACCTACCTCTGTCCCATGAACCGAAGCAGAACGCGTCAGCTCTGGCCAGAAAATAGCTCTGGTCAAGTAACACAAATATTTCTACAGGGATAATTCGAGTATCACTTTTGAGACTATTCGGTGTCCGATTTAATTATTGTGATTTCCCATCATTTTCAGACAATCCTCAACATGGATAAATGCAACAGGAGGCATAATTGTTTTAAACAAAATGCTGTCAAGCTCAAGTTTGAGGTTTTATCAAAAAGAAGCACTTTACAAAGTTAGTGGGACCCAGTAAAGCCCTTAAAACACAACAGATTGAAGCTTACCTATATGACAAATGCAAAATTATATATGTGTCTAATCTGGTGATGTTTCAAACCTGAAAGTCGTGTTATGAGCACTGAGAGTGGTCAACAAATATTTTAAAATCAGCATTTGGGAAACCGTCTCTTGATGGTTGATGTTTTGGTCTCTTGGTTGCTAGACGCGCGCGAGGCCAGCGTCCGGCCATGGTGTCACAGTAGTATATTGTTACTGTGATTACTATTATTGTTAACAGATCATGGTTGCGATTTGTAATAACAGTTTCATATATGAACCACTGCCTTACCCGGATGTCTCTGTGATCAGATATGCTACCTGGTCACGCAGCCGGTCTTGATTATTACGTCTGACGTCACTGCGCTTGTTTATATACTGTCAGCTGCGTAGTTGATCAGAAAATAAATCTCTTCTGCAGTCTTCACACTTTATCTCCCCTAACTCGTTTTCCAGGCTTGATCAGCGCCTCTCTGATTACCTGGATTTGCTTTTTCTATGAGTTATAAAGTATATAATTAAATAGCTTATATTAAAAAGTTATTTTAGCCATTAAGCTTCCTTTTAGTTAGAGACTGAATTCCCCAACATCTCTGTTTACAAAAAAAAAAAAAAAATGCATCTCGATCTTTAATTGATGAAGTGAGCCAGTGCTTCTTGATCTGATGGCTTCCACCTACTCTGTGTACAGAATATGTCTCACTGCTCTGGTCAGTGTGCTTTGTGTGAAGAGCTCCACTGCCTGTGTGGCAGGGCAAAACACAAAACAGATTCCTTAACAAATGTAAATACTAGCATATCTGAAAAAAGTTAGAAAGTTTTGAGAAATGTCGATTTTGGTGGTTCTCGTGGTTTCTGCTTCCTTCCTCTTTCGGACGCCTGCAAGAACTGGTTACACGTTACCTAAGCAGTTCAAATTGGACCGGATACTTCATCTTAAGCAGGGTAGTGACATTGTCAGATGTTGGATAGATTCAGAAAGTTCAAAGGGTTACATCAAACAGTTGTCTAACTAGATCACAGTAGACAAACCACTAGTTGCTTCTGATCTACTGGTAGATGTATCTGCCCATAGTTTAGTGCATCTCAAACTTGGGCTGTAAACTCCTTTTACACCCACTTTGGTATATCGTGAGGCCTCCTACTGGTCAAACAACTCCAGAGTCAGTGGTAACTGGTTTGATGTGCTTATTCAAAATCTCATTTTCCATAATGGCAAAAATAATAATATTTTGTGCTGAGTTCCATTCACATTAATTGTGATAAATCATTTATTCATCATTCTTTCATATACGTGCAGCCAACGCTTTTTGCTTGCACTCAAGCCTCATCAGGGCATATATATCACTAGTATTATAAAGTCAAACTGTACTCTCAAAAACCGACATATAGTAGTAGATGGATTCTCGTATTCGATTGAAACAGCTGCCATCCAAATATAGCATTTGCAATACTCAAAACCGTCCTTAACAATATAAATGATATCCACAAAGCTCTCCATTTGTAACTGGGCAACTTTTACACTTCCAGCTAGATCCTCGGTCGTGTTGTGCATGGCAAAGCGTTTCCACATCTTTCACTGCAAGCTGCCAAAGGATGGTTTTGTGCATTGTGAGGGCTACATTTGGATGGTTGCTGTTTCAATTTAATGTGACAATCCATCTACTTTTACCTTTATGTTCTTGAGGAAATGCTGTGATGTTCTAATGTTAGAGATATATTTGCCCTGATGAAGGTAGAGTTCAAGCGAAACTTGTTTGCAGCTCTTTTGGCTTCTTGTTTATGAAGAAATGATGAATAAAGAATGTATCTAAATTAATATAATTGGAGCAATATTCTGAAATGTGTTTGTTGGTTTAAATGTTTAGACTGTTGCCTCTCTAATTTGATATAAAAAATGTTCTGATTATGGGTTGTTTGGTAGCCACCCTATAGAGGTGGGCGACAAGCTTGTATACTGAGGGACATTGGTCCTTTGCGGCCTATGATATTTTTTAATTTTCTTCGCTGAGTAAATGGTGCATCACGATGAAGGTGAACACTGCAGACACAAGACCGTGAGGTGACAACAGGTCCGCTTCCTTACTGTTGAGGGCAGGTTTTAAGTCCTGACAATCTTTGGTAGCTGAGCTTTATTTCCAAGAATGTTTCTCTTCCCCCCCCCCCACCCAGTTGAACATTATAGGGCAGCAATGCAAGGCCACACAAGGCAGTGCCAGGGCATCAAAGGGCTGCACCGGGCATTGGAGGGATGACCGGCTGTTCAGTAGCAAGAGTAACGCCATCTTGTTGCTTATCTGACCCTCCAGGACCTATGGCATGGAAGCCGCGGCGTTCCAACCATTCATGAAAAGGGGTACTTGAGTCTTTGTGGGTAAATTGGGTGTCACATCCTAGATATGGGACTCAGGGCATTTCTAACAGGCAGAATGAGGGAGGAACCTGTTAACATATTTCCGGGATTATGGTGACTGGCCCTGCACAACACAATGAAAAGATGAGTGAGCTACCACACTGAGCTTAGCACAGGGAGCTACATGTAATCTGCAGGTCATGGACTATATCTACATTTATATGTAATCTATGGGCCTAGATTGAACTCTTAAAGATTGATGTGCAATCTGCAGGCCACGGTTTCAAGTCTTGGCAGGTACCTCAGTGGGTTAAAACACCGACTGCATACATCGTTTGCCTTCTTCCTACGACTTCCTTCTGCAGTGAGATTAATCAGTGGGTCACTACGCCTACTGCAAATATTCATGCGTCCTCTGCAGGGCACAGGTTCTGACCCCAGTGAGGAATCCTAGCGGGGTTGCGGTCATTCTGCTGAGGTCTGTGTGTCAACTGCAGGTGACCAGTTCCAATTCTAGTGAAATAGATCAGGGAGTGAATATACCTACTACTGAGATCTGTGTGAAACCTGTAGGTGATAAGTTCCAAGTCTGGTCAGAAAGCAGCTCCCTTCCACCTGTGTGCTGAGACATTGTCCTCTTAGCAGAGCACTGTGGTATAAAGGAGAACATGTAAAAACAAACACATTGCACTATTATTGCACCAAAGACCACCAGTTCTCTGTTAGGACGCAGGAGCGTCACCCCACCACCAGCAGCAGAAGCTGCAAACCTTTCAGAACAAAAGGATAGTAAACTATGATTATTATCCTTTCGTTCTGAAAGGGGCGGGTCCACGGGGGTGACTATTAGTGAAAGGGGAGTGCACAGCACTTCCCCTCAGAGCACATGTGTTTGGCCGGTTGTCTTGGGCCAGCCAAACACACATGCGCAGTAGACTCTCTCCAGCCCAGCAGCAAAGTTGCCAGGCTGGAGAGAGCCTGCACAGGCTCCCAGTCTGCCTGGGAGCGCCCTAGCTGGGCGCTCCCAGCAAACCCTGACACTGCTTTGAGCAGCGCCAGGATTGGCAGTGGGGCAGGCTAGGAGCCTGTGCCTGCAGCAGCGTTTGAAAGTAGAGCGGCGTGGGTCGGCGGATCAGGTTCATTTAAAAAAATAATTTAATGTACCCCCCGCTCCTTACCCCTGCCCCACACCCAGACTAACCCTCTTTCCCTCAAGCCACGACTGCCAGTCCTCACTGAAGTGGTGCAACCCGCACCTGGGGCCTCGGTCAGCCCTGCAGCCCGGGCTTTGTGTTAAATCCACGCTTTGGGACTGCTGATTTCTGAAAATCGATGCAGATCGAAATATCCATTGCTTTCTCTCTCCTGAACCCTGAGACGAGCACCACGGGGATATGGTTACAGAAGTCAGCTTCCCTTGTATGTGCAAATTACCTGCTTGGACTTTGGAGTGAATCTATCAAAGTCTTTACCTTAGTTTCTTAAAAATATTTTGGTAAGTTAAGGAGTTTCTTACACTTACTCTTGTCAGCCACCCCACCATTAATCCATACTATTCCCTTTGTTTTCTATTTTGCGTGTAATTTGGACCACCTGGTGTTGTTCGCGCAGATCCATGTTTGTTTTTCAGATTTGGAGTTTTTTAAAGTGCTCGTGGTTGTTGTTCCTCTGCTGGCCAGCAGATGGCTCCATGAGGACAGTGAATGACTGCTTCAAACCTAGCACAGGCAATACAGGTCTGTGGTGGACGCCAGAACATCAGAGTCAAGTATTTAACACTAGTCACCACCCTTTGCATCCTTTCACTACCTTAATAGAACTTAACGCCGGAAGCGTTGTGTCCACCGTCCTCGAAGCACCCGAGAGCGAAAGGAGGCTTTGAGACGCTGTGATTGGCTGGGGCCAGCCACCTTTGAATTTCAGTTTGTGCATCAGTGCTGGGCTAGCACAGCTTGCCATGCAAGCTGTGTGTCTCTGCCCGTGGAGGGTGTACACCTCACTGCTCTCTCCCTTTCCATATCAGCGTTGGTGTATACACCACTGGGTCCAGTCCGTGCAAGGATTACATTTTTAACGACCTCTCCTACGCTGATGACATGCAACTCATTCTCTCCCCCACGAACAAGACACCCAGAACCCGGATTAAGTTCAATGTTTGCATGACTGAAGTTGCCCACTGGACGAAAACCAACTGGCTAAAGCTGAATACAGACAAGGCCAAAATCATGATCTTCAAGAAGAGCATATATCAGTGGGACTCCATCTGGTGGCCAACAGAGATAGAACTGACACCCGCCATCCACACCAAGAACCTCCGGATCATCATTGACAGCAAACTAGATGTGACTGCCGAAGTCAGTGCCATCACCACCTCATGCTTCCATACCCTGAAGATACTGAGGAAGATTTATAATTGGCTCCCAATCAGCTCCCAGAATACCAACACACACCCCCGTCTCACAAGCAAGCTGCACTATGGCAACACCCTGTATGCCAAGATCAAAAAAAATGAATCAGAAGGCTGCAGAACTTCACATCATGATTCACGCTCATCCTTCCACTCCGCACTCTCATCACACTACGCCTGAAGGAGCTCCACTGGCTCTCCATTCACAAACGAGCCCAATTCAAACTCCTCACCCACACCTTCAAAGCACTACATAACTCTGGCCCAGCACACCTCAACAATCACATCTGCTTTCACAAACCTTCCAGACACCTCAGCTTATCCGGAATCCTACTTGGGCAAATCCCACGCATATGTAAAACCAGATCCAGCGGGTCCGAAAGCAGGGATCAACCTGCAGCCATGCGTAAAAGCCACCTTCTCATTATTGAGTTCCACATGGAGCTGAGGATCTGGCTTTTTGAGTAGCCCCATTAACCCCTAGGTGTCCCTATGCTCACACCTCCCTGCGGGTGATAGTACATTCTACAAATCTGCGTAACATGACATTTGTCTTCCTCCCCATTTCTTTTTTGTATGTAATTACTTGTATTCGCCTTCTCACCGTAATGTGTTCAAACCCTGCATGTAATATTTCTATGAAAACATTTTTCTCCTTAAGAGTACCTCTATTGGACAGTGCTCTGCCACTCTTCAGCAGTTTAGCAGGCCTACATGAGTAACCAATAAATAAACCTCACGTGTCATGCTTTATTTTTTAACTCTGAGTGCATTGTTAAACTACTTTATTTACACTCAACTGCATGCGCCCAAGCAGTGCCATGCAACTGATTATAAAATTAAAACTATTTGTCACCCTAAAAGTAAACTTCGAAAAAACTGAAGACTCATTAGCCACTGTGATGCCTGCCACGTCCTACGCTCCGCACGCACACAATCTAGAAGTTTATACCAGCAGATACCAACCGCAGAGCACAGGAAGTCCGTTTTTGGCAGAAGAGATTAGTTGCCATGTGCAAGTTTGTTGCAACTGTCCTCTGATTGCAGATTGTGCCTGATCCGTTAATTAATATAGATTGCTTCTGGTTCTTCATTGAAAGTTGTGAGCTCATTCAACAAGCGCTCTAACATGAATAGCAAGGTCATCTTCTGTGGTGCTCCTGACCAAGGTGCGGCGGGGTTGTCAACTGTGCATTGACTGTGGTCTGTAGCAATCTGACCCATTGACAAGTTCTACTTAGCAATTGCAGCTCTTTTGAACTTTAATGCCCGGTGGGCTACAATGAAAATTGACTTGTGATTACCTGCAAATTTGCTTCTAAAGCTATGGAGCTCTTTGTTTTCTGGGCACTGGGACTGCCACTGTGGTGTGAAGGTGGGATGTTGGGATCAGCAAGGTTCTCCTTTGAAGAGTCTGAGTTATTGGATGAAATACTAGTGTTTCTGTAAGAGAATAAACAGTTCTGTATGCTAGCTCTCCAGCCTGTAAATTTGCCTGCTCAAAGTATTTTTCACATTCAATCACGGAGTAGTTTCTCTTAGAGGTGATCATGGTTCCAGACACAAATGCCATTGTTTTTTTCCTGCTTGTTGTGTATTTGTGAAAGGACAGCTCCCAACCCTGTGGAACTTGCATTGACTGCGAGAATAGACTTTAATCTAGTGTTAAATTGTGTTAAAATGCCAGCTCTACACATTTCTTCTTTAATTTGCTCAAAGCATTTCTGTTGCTCCTCTTCCCACCTGAAGCTTGCACCTTTCTTTAACAAAAGCCTTAAACATTCAGTCTTATCTGAGAATCGTTGTACAAACTTGGCGTAATATTCTATGAGGCCCATGAAGGTCCTCAAACGATCTTTGTCAACCGGGGCAGGAGCCAACCTTACCGCATTCAGCAAATCTTCCTTGGGTTTCACACCATCAACACTGATATTGCACCCAAGGGATTCCATTTGTTCCACCAGAAATTTGCACTTGTCTCGTCTTGAGGATAATCCAGCCTCCTTTATTCTGTGGAGAGCTTGCCTGAGAACCATGTTATGTTGTTCTACGGATTTATCAAATATCATCTTGGAAATAGAAAATATGTGCCATGCCCTTGAATAGTTCACTCATTTGCTGAAAGGCATTTGCCACCGAACACAACTTGAATGGCATCCTAGTAAACTGAAAAGTACTTTCCATGGTAATGAAGGCTGCAAGGGGTTTAGATTAATCATGTAGCTTGATTTGGTGGTATGCATTCTTCAAATAAAGTTTGGAAAATACCATCCTCCACCTAGGGCCAGGACCAACTTGTTTATGTTCGGCAACAGGTATGTGTCTACCACAACATTCTGGTTCAGGGATCTCAAATCCACGCAAACTCTGTATTTGCCTGCAGCTTTCTCAGTAATCACCACCAGAGCTATCCATCTGGATGTCTCTATTGGATAAATTACCCCCAATAAAATCATTTCTTACAACATTTCCTTCACCGGTGCACGTGCTACTAAAGAAATCCTACGTCCTTTATGTTGGACAGGAATTGCATCAGGTCTTAACAAGTTTTTGTGGGCATAACCCTTCAAATGGCCCATTTTTTTCATGAAGACATCCTGGGCCTCCTCTAGAATATCAGCTAAAGAAATGTCATTAACTACCATCTCTTGATTGTCTGCTCTGGGATTGACTACAGTGTTGATCATACTGGTGCATCCAATCTAAAATGACTCTCCCATTAAACTCCACAGTTGTCTCCATGTGTCCTACGATATCTATTTTTGCTCCTTGATATCCCACTGGATTAATGTCCTTAGGTAGTAACTTCATACCCATCTAGTGTTCCAAAAACATAGCTTTAGAAACAATGGTGTACATGGAACCTGAATCTATCATGAGTTCCACCATTCTATTATTGACTATGAACTCTGCCTCGGGTCTGCTGCTCCTTCCCTGCACTGTCAACATCACCAATGCAGAGAAATTTGTCTTGTTGTTCTGCCGTCTTACAAACATCATTTAGTTCAACTACTCTTAAGTTGTTCACTTGTTTACACACGATCGCAAAATGACCCCTGCGCCCACATTTTCGAAAATCCTTATTTATGGCTACACATTTACAATATTCAGCTGTGTGAGAGTTATTCCCACACCTACAGCATGCTCTTGGAGCTTGTTTTGTTTGAGCAGTTTCGTGACCAGACTTAAACACTGCATGTACATCAAAGTCCTCCTTGGCAATAGTCGCAGCTGCACTATTTGCACCATCTTTCTTCTCCATTTCACGCATACAGATTGCTCTCAACCTTGGCAATGTCAATTGCATCTGTGAGAGGAGTTCTTAGCTGCCCATAAGCGCTCTTGTGTTTTCTTGCATTTACAATGCACTATTAACTGGTCATAAACTAATTCATCTCACATTGCCCAAGATTTACATTTCAGAGAAGGTTCTATTCATTTTAATACAAATGCATCTATTGATTCGGTCTCTCCTTGTGAGTGGGTATAACATTTGTAACGATTTAACACCAGATTGGCTTCTTTTGCAAATCTAAAGTTCAAGACGTGTTTTAGTTTCTACATAAACATCCTCAATAGGGTCACCATTGGGCTGAGTTTACAGTAGGTAAGTACTTAAAAATGCATTGGCCTTTCTTGCCCAAGTTGTTCAAAAGTAAGGCTTTTTTTCATGACACACTAAACTTTGTACCGTCCAGTGCTTTAATGTATGTTTGAAACATATCCAATCCTCCCATTCCATGGATAAAGGACCTGGTTCTGACATAAAAATTGGTGGTGAGATGATGGCACCCTGAGTCTGCATGATGGCCAAACAAATGACAAGTGACAGAGCGAAATAAGATATCTGTGTTGCGATGTGAGAGTTAAACAACAAGCTGCGGTACATAAATTCCTAAACAGTAGTGCTGAAAACACACAGTAGGTGTGCGAGTCATCTATGCACTCCCTTTGAACCACAGTGCCCGCAGAAGTAATAATATTGCTGCAGGTTAAGTTGATGTGCATACGATTCACTCACTTTGAAGCACCGTACCCGCAAAAGTACAATATTTCTCTGTAGGTAAAATTGGTGTGCGTCTCACCGTGTGTGGTTAACACAAAAGTTGCCCTGGAAGTAAATATGAAAATCTGGTGTGCGTATCATCATACGCGGCCAACTGAAAGCTGTTCCAAACAATGCAATGAAAAGGTGCCCAGTGTGAACGCTGATGTGCGTATCACCGTTGTGGGCCCCAACCAAGATGGTAGCTGCACGCAGAACACACATGTGATGTATGCGGTGTCCGGTGGGTGTGGGTATCTGTTCAAGACTCTTGTGTGTCCCTTCTGCACGCAACGTCTCTTCCTGAATGCATCGTCAAGCTCCCAGCGCACACTTTCTTGGGGGTTTCCCTGCACTTGGGGATGCCGGAGTTGCCCAGGTTGGCAGTCGGGGTCAGCAAGTTGAAAAATCCAACGTCGATTCACAACCAATGAAAGCAGCTCACCACTCTTCAGCAACATATGATACAGTGTGCACGTGATGATTTCCCATCTGCGGGTCGTAGATTCTGGCTGGCAAACTTGTCGCCAAATTCTTGTTCCACTCTCTTTCATACGATAGAACACCACAGATGGTATGTAATCTCAGTATTTGTTGTAATGATTCCTCTACAGCTTGATGCAGCTGTCCCTCCTCCAGTCAGACTCCAACTGGCATCCCTCGAACACCCGCACATGAGCCAAAGTCTGGAACGTGGAGGAAATCCACACTTACATAGAATCTTAAGATCATACTACACTGCTAATTACCCCAGATATTACATCACTCATGACAACTTTTATAACGTCAATAAAAATATCAATGACACATTAGAAGTCCAATTATTGAAGAAAACACTGTGCATGGGAGGGGCGCGAGTTATAGTTACCTTAGGCCCCGAGTTATAGCTACTTGAAATAACTCGAACTATAACTGCTGAATTTCTCTCGTTTTGTGAGAGTAAATTCAGAACCTAACTAGAACGTCCCTGTAACATATGTTTTTTTTGAGTGAATATATGTTCCTGGCCTGTGGCCAACCCCCCTAACCACCCAACCCCACACTGTGAATGGCCTTTGCCTGTGCGCAGCGGGAGTTACCCTCATGGCCTGTCTCTGGGTGTGAGAGTGTGTCTCTAGGTCTCGAGTGTCTGGGAGAGTGTCTGCCTGCGTGGGAGAGTGGACGGGAGAGGGTCTATGTGGGTGTGAGAGTGTCTGATTGCACTCCAATAGATGAAAGATGCATTCACCTCTGCTAAGAATTTCAGATCCTTTTTCTAAATTGAATCGCAGAGTAAACACACTTGCTTTGTCTTCGCCAAGCCCAGGAGTTAGGATCATTAGTCCTTTCCAGAAGCGGAGCTTCAACTGGGGTACCTGCTACGTTTTTATATTTGTATGTGCTTCCTGTTGAGGTTCAATTTCTGTGAAATGAGCTTCATGGCCAGAAAGGAAGATCACCTGCTCGTTTATCCAACGAGAGTCCACAGCTTAGCACCAAATGTCTATCCAACTGGGGCACCTTCTATTGTTTATTTAGTAAGAGCTACCTCGTTGGTTAAATGTGCAGTATGGGGGAGGGGGACCACATGGCCCCCTCCCCTGGCTGATTTCAGCCCCAGGGACCACACCCCCACAGCCCACTACAACTCAATGGGGGGGGGGGGGGGAGTGCGCGGCCCCCCTCCCTAGGCTGACTTCGTCCCGGGGACCTCATCCCCAAGGCCCACTACAACTCCACCGTGGCCTAGCCTTCTAAAATATTTTGTTTTTTGGGGAGAGGGAGCTCTGTGGCCTCCTGTCCCCAGCCGAATTCGGCCCCAGGGACCCCATCCCCTGGGGTCTGGCCTCACCATATACTTAAGTTTTGGGGGGGGGGTAAGGGGACCATGCCCGGGCCAATCTCCGCCCCAGGGACCCCATCCACCTGGGCCCACCCTTCTAAAATATTTTGTTTTTTGTGGAGGGCGGCTGCGCGGCCCGCCTTTCCCGGCCAATCTTGGCCTTGGAGACCCCATCACCGGCCATCTGGCGTGGGAGCGCCATGGTACTGCGGGGTATCCTGAAGCCCCCTCGTTCCCAGCTGGCACTCCGCCTCCTACAGGAGCAGGTATTGCTTTCGCAGACTTGGAGCTGCAAAGGATGCAGCTCCTTGTCTGCAAGAGCAATTGTTTTCTCTGTTTCCCTGCCTGCATGTCTGTGGGCAGGGAAACGAGGAAACCTCTGCTTGCAGCAAGTGAGAGCGCTTTGACAGCTCTAACTTGCTGCAAGCGGAGTGTTTCCTCTGACTTGGTGGAAGCTGTCAAAACTTCAACCAATCCAGTGCAAACAGCTATGTCCTGTCCAGGGTGTGGGCATCCCGGACATAGCAGAAGCAAGACCTGGGGATGGCAGTCCCCAGGGCCATCTATGGCTCCAGGAGGGGTGGCCGCGGCGTACTGCTCAACCCCCCCCTCCCACCCCACCCACATGAAATTTGACTTAAGCCCTGGGGAGGTGGCAGTCCCCGCATTACAAATATTAATGGCCCCAGAACTTGGCCCACCCGAGTGCTTAAGAATGATGAAATGATGAAGTGCGGTAGCCCCGTGTTTTTTTTTCTTTTTCGCAGCAATAATTTTTTACTTGCTTTTTAGCGATGCGGGGGGGGGTCACCAGAGCTAAGGGGTCAGTGTGTTAATTTTTAACTTTTTTCTTGAATTTGGCTGAAGCAGGGTCCCAATACTGCTGCCAACAGTTCCTTGTTGAAGTGTTGGCAGCCAATCAGATCTCAGCACGAGATCGGGAGGGGTCGCAAATACTTCTATAGTCTTTTCAAATATTTTTTCCATAGTTTACTTGTGTAGCCTATCTATTTTTAAATTTTAATTAAATTGATTTTTTTTTAAACTTATTTCTAAACTTTTTCCCTGCTTCACTTATTAACAAATTGCTAAATGTTTCCCAGTTTTCTTTTAAAATTATTAATTTCGTTTAAAAACACACACATTTATGAATGTGTGTGTATATATTTTTTCACTGTCAAAAACACAGTTAAAAACTGAGTTACAGTCCTGGCTCAAACGCGTTAAACCAGTGAAATTTGCCAATTATGTTATGCAACATTCACTATTACTTACAGGGCCTGCCATGTTTAACACTTGCTTGGTTAGCCTTTTTCTTCAGTTTCATTTTCAAATTGATACTTTGTGCATGGTGGGCATCTTGAGTTGGGCGCGTCGATTACCATAACTGCTGAATTTCTGTGGTTTTGTGTGGTTGGGCCAGAACCATAACAATTTATTTTTTTCAATGAATGTCTATGGTCTTTTTTTTAAATATTACATTAATTTCCCAACTGACTTGCGCACAGCCTTAGACTATACACAGTGGGTGTTGGCCTTGCGCCCAAACCACAACGTGCACAGCCTTCAGCGGTGCACAGCAAGGGTCTGCGCACAACCACCGCCCACCCCCAAGCACACATGTGAACATCAGCCGTGCACAGTGGGGGTTTGACCCTGGGCTGCTACTGGCAGCCATGTGTTTTCCATACCTCTGGATCACTACCATCTGTGCCAAGGGGTCAGACGCGTGTTTTAGTGTCTCCCCATGCCTGTGAATCTTTACTTGCACAGCAAAGAGTCTAGATTTATAACTAATTCAGAAAAGATTCACTCAATTCCTTTTAATTCTGGTACCTAAAGTTATGGCTCACGGTATTGTGATCGCTGTTTCATTCACAAATTCCACACTGGTTTCTACGTTTTTCGTGGTGTGGTACTCTACTTTTGCACACCTCTGGGTATCTTCCAGCACTCTCCTGCAGTGGGACACTTCTGAGGGTACCCTGCCACCCCCATGGCTGTCAAAAATATCTTTGCAGAGGTCAAAAATCGATTTTCAAGATTGCAGATTGTTTTTAAAAACGCTTGTGTCTCTGAAAAGTGCAGAATGGATTTACTCTAAGGCAGCAAATGCATGCTTTCTGAGCTAATTCCTGCTCTCATGCCAAGTGTGGTGTAAATCCATTCAGCTGTTAGGGCTTAGGTGCAAACAAAAATCCCAATAGCAGCTAAAACGAGAAAACACATCTTTTTGTACGCCCATTAATTTTTCTCCTGCATGAATCTGCATGGAAATTGGCATGCCAGACCTTGGCTGACTGCGGCAAGTGATTCCGATATCTGGTGCAGATCGGTCCACTGGGTCAAACATTGTAGCAAAATTAAAAAAAAATGCACGTTCAACATAAGTGCAGGTGAGCCATAGCTACGCAGTGGTACAATGTAACAGTATTACATATCTGCGGCAGCCGCCGATGTCCCATGCGATGTAGCCTCCCGCTGTCCAACGACTTCCACTGTAAAGGTAGGAGAACCTTCCCGCAATATACTGACTCCTGATTTGGAGCCCTCTGTCTGGTCCTGAGAGGGGGAGCCCTACACTCTCATCAAAGAACCAAATCCAGCTGCACACATTACATTCCAGTTGAAGCCAAAGGTACAACATGTATTCCTCATCTCTGGACACTTGCGCAAGCGCCTTGGGATCCTTCCATGTTTGTGACCTACAAATGGAGGATATCATATGGTGGAACGAGGGAAAGCACGGATAACGGGAGTGAGGATTGGTGACCCCAATGAAGCCTGAATTAACAGAAGCAAGACATACATAAAGGTGGCATAGGAACAAAGGCTCTCAGGATCAGACAACACAAACTGTGGGTCTGGACACACAGACATGGGTTGAGTCTGAGGGGTACAAGACAGGACACCCATGTTAGTATCTTCTATCTGTGAGCAAGCCCATCCCCAGGCTTATAAACTCTGAACAGCTGGAAGGGGCTATTGCAAATGGTAGATTAAGAAACAGGAAACTCACAGAATCATGTCTCCCCACGTGTTTGATAGGTGCCCTTGTCTTTCTTGTGCATAGAGCAGGCACTTAAATATCTCTGTGACCAGCAAGGGCCTGGATCACTGACCGTGCTTTGCCTATGTCTTGGGCATTTGTTATTGTGAACCCTCAGAAACCAGACCCATGGTTATGCGTCGTCCCTATTGACTCCTAGCTCGTGGCCTGTCATAGATGTGTGGATCTGGCCCGTGAAACCCAAATGCTTCAGGAAGCGTACTTGCTTTACATGCCTTACTTCTCGGTTGCACCCGCTCCAACTCTGTCGTAGTATCTGTCCCCAATGCTGTGCGTCAGCTGGTCATTAATGGGAACATTTCATGAAATACTTGCATGCTTGCAACACTTTGCGGAGACCGTTGTCGCCGGAAAGCCTGAGAGATTCTGCTTTGTTAAAGGGGAAGTAGCAGTGCTTTAGCCCAGCCCAGCTTCTGCTGCAGGAAAAGATGCCAACTCAAGTGATTTAAAAGACTCTCCAACAGCCTAGGCTAGTGTCTTCCTCTTTTGCTGGAGGTTGGCGTATGTTGAAGTAGGTGGAAACACGGTGTGAATGCCCGTTGTGGGGTGTCGTGTCTAAGGCCCAGAGGTCCCTTTTGGCACTCTTGGCCCTTCTCCAGAGTCCCTGTATTTTGTATCATCGGCTCCCTCGCTTTTTGAAGAACCTCCCTTGTGGTTGTGCCTGTCAAAGGGAATCCCCACAAAGGGCACCTGTACCACCTTGGGCTCTTCTCTAGGGTTCCTGTTTCACATGCTATTTGTTCCTTTGTTTTGGGGTGAAGGCACAGGGGTCCCGGTGGCACGTTAGGCACCTTTGTAGAGTCCATGTGTTATGCATCACCGACTTCCTTGATTTTCTGTGAATTCCCTTTGTGGTGGCCACTTAAGGTGGAGAAGCCCCTGTGGCATCGTGGGCACCTCTCCAGAGCCCTGTATTACGTGTTATTTTCTCCCTCGCTTCTGTGTGAATGCCCTTTGTGGGAGTCACTTGTGTAAGGCATCAATGTGCCTGCGGTACCCTGCGCTCCACACCACAGTGCATACATTTCGCATCATTGGCTCCCTCGCTTCATTGTGAATGCCCGTTGTGGTGGTCACCTAAGGTGGAGAAGCCCCCGTGGCATCCTCTGCTTCTCACCAGAGTTCATGTATTACGTATCATTGGCTCCCTCGCTTTGTTGTGAATGCCCTTTATGGTGGTCACCTGTGTGAGGTGGAGAAGCCCGCGGCATTGTGGTGCAACCTCCGTCATCATGTATGTTGACAAAAAGTTGGTGTCTGAAGTTCGATGAAGCAATAATTCATAGGTTGCTTAGAGATTACGATGCCGAACCTAGAGTAAAGGGACAGTAGTTTAACAAGAGTGCATTTTAAATAACCAATCTTTATGGAGCCTTTATCGTTACTTCACTTTTGACCTTGAGAAAGCAACAAGAATCCTACAAAGCATGTTGGCGAACCTATTTTCATGAGATAAAAACAAACAATAAAAAAATATAAGAAGAAAATTGACCTGCTAGATATTGCAACCAAGTCATTAGAAATCAAAGACTGTTATGGGTGCAGCTCACAGGTGTACTTCTAGCCTTTCCGAGTGTTATACAACCTTACCTCTGGTACCTGCTGATAATCTGTGCACTGTTGTCTTCTCACCAGCTGCATGACCAGAAATAAGTGTTTAGAGGGGATCAATGTATATGCCTGAGGCTTGACTCTCCCTCACAAGACCTTTAAGATTGCAAATAGACTGTTTGAGATGCTGCAGAAGAGGAAAGGCTCTCCTGTACCGCTTAGGAGCATGACATGGTTTGGACCTGAATCCCTAATTGTTGTGCATTTCTCCATCATGACTGCTACCCAACCCTCTACAAAGAGGATAAAAAAGCCCTACTGCCTACACACTCCCTAGGTATGTGCAAGGCCCAGTGGATTCCTGCTCACTGCATCACATTTATTTCAGGATAGAGTCCTACGGATCATTGAAAGATTGATCTGATAGAGATTTCTAGCTGCAGATTCCTTACTTTAGAATTATACCCAGGTGTCAGACTGGATCCAGAAGATTTTTCGTCAGCAGTACCCCTGTGCACCGGTAAGTGCAGTCGATTGGCTCTGTGTGCGTCGTCTGTGCCAGAAGTCACATCTGCGGCACCTTTATACGTGCCCTGAGGCACAACGACGTCTGTTCTTTTCTTTCCACACCAGCCAGCGCAGATCCAGGGTAAGGAATCTGCAGCTGGTGTCTACCAAATAAGGTGTTACTGAAGGTAAGTAACTTTTTATTTAGTCGTACTCATCCCTCATTTTTGTCCCCAACAGCTTACATCACTAACTGTATTATCAACCAACATTTATACTTCTGGTCTGTTCGCTCAAGCACTGATCTGAAACCAGGCATATAGCACCTGACAAAAGCTTAGATTAAATTGATAAATACATTGTGAGTGTGCAACGCTAAATTGGTTTCTGAATCCAGGATATCCTCTTTCTCTTAAAAATGCATGTTTCCACCTGAGTCAGTTCTCTCTCTGGAAGCCGGAGACCAAGAAGTTATTTTGATTTCTTTCATTCAGTGTCGTTCTCCACCTGCGAGCGGTGGTGTCCTTCGGGGACAGTTGTGAAATACCGAGTTGTGGGGATATTAAAGACAGGCCATATTTTTCAACTTGCACCATAACGGTTCCTCTCAACATCACTTCCTCAATTTCAAAACGGAGGGCGCCGGTCTCTAGGCCTGTCTGCGTAAAATTTAAATCTTAACCGCTACATCCACCAACGGGCTTCCCCTCTTCTTATTTTCTGTATTTCATGTGCACCACTATGGTTTCTGGGTCTAGAACGGATACCACCACCTATCCCTGGATCTTCTAACCATTTCCAGAAAATACCACTAAAATTTTACATATTTATTTTTCTGGATTTTACATGCTTTTTAGAAGGCATTTTGCAAAGATTATCGTCAAAGAAACAAGTTTTCATGACCAACTTGAGCGAGACAAGCACTGTTAGACCTGTTGCGTGTAGGACAGCTTCAGTGGTTGGCGTACAAGTGATCACTGTGACAAATATTAAAGGGGCCCAATGTGAAACAAGAATCGTGGAAACTGGGCTCTACAAGGTGATCCTGCTGGTCCTTCTTTGGTTTCTAAAGCACTGCTGAGGATATCTAGAGCCTACTGAACCTTACGGAACCAAAGAGAATCTATGAACCGCGCACCTGTGGGATGCTCACTTCCTTTTTATGTGGCGATACTGGTTGATCTTCGAGAAATACTTTTTCTATACATTTAACCAGATTTACCTATAGTGGTCGGTTGCATTGTGTAAATGTGATGTTCTATACTATAAATCTGTTTATTTCTGAAACTGAAGATGGTATGTGCTGGGCTACTATAGAATTGGTTGTATATGAAATGTGCTGCTTGGTAGCTTTAAATAACTGATCGTGTCCGTACTGTTGAGGTCGCTCAGTGTGTAGCAGAAAAGTCTGTTTTTCTGATCTGATTCCATATACAGCAGCAGCATCATTGGGTACAGTACACTGTTGCTCTATTCTGCTTGTGTTCTTTGTTTGTGGGGCTGCACATCTGATGAGAACTAAACCTCCAAACACTTTAAGATTGTCTGTTTTGGCCTTTGTTGCATCCATTAGATAGTTAACATGTTGTGCAGGGTGCACATGAAATCAATGCAAACGTTTATTATGGCGCCTCACTCTTATTAATATGTGCATTTGATACTTTTGGTGTTCCCTTACTCTTCTATGTGTACTGAGTTATATTTGTGCATCTCACATAGCTCCCTGTGGGATACCGCCTGGATCACCCCTAAACCAAGTACCCTTTGAGACCCCACAAGGACCCCTTTCATAGTAGAGTACCCAGGTCAGTGAAGTTACAGGTTTGCCCCTTTTCTGTCTTTCTCACCCTTCAATACATTTCAGATGTGGGTAGTGATTAGCATGGTGTTGTCCCATCAATCTTTTTATACCACTTTTTTGTTCTATTTTTTTCCATGGAAACTGTGTGAGAGAGTAGTATACTAACATATGCTGCCTTCCCCCTTCCATCTACTGTGTACCAACACTTTGAACATACATCTTTTTGTGTCAGCTTATGGAGTGTCCCTCTCCCCGTTTCACAGTCCTGTAATTTGGATTCATCCCTCCCGGGCCATCAATTGAGTCCAGGGTCCCCAAATCTTTTTATACTTTCTGTGGACCCCAGGAGCGATGTAAACCAGCTTGTACAAAGTTGCACAGATGTTCATTCCATTGACCCATTCTGTCCGTATGTGCAGTCTCTCTTTTGCCACCAAGTAGTCCATGGCAATCAGGGCCCTTCTCCAGTGCCCCCAGATCCTCCTTAATGCTCAGCAGAATTATTTTAGGGTGTAGGTAGGGAAAGTCTGCTAGCTGTTACTCTGCTTAGGTTTGGGAAAACTGCACTGATTGCAGAACCCCCCTCACTTTTTGCCTCCATTTTTAGCTGATACTGGTGTTTTCTGAGACTGACTGTCCCCTGGGCACTGCTAATCAGTCGCAGGGCCAGTGCTCTGTTTAAATGGTATATGCAAATTAGGCCTAATTATAATTGGCTCCGACAGCCTGCCTATAAGTCCCTAGTATATGGTAGGGTAATGTAGGTTTGGAGACCCCAGGGTTGATAGGGCATCCCTGGGTGCCCTGCTGTGGTCCCTGGTGTCATTTTAAAGTCAGGCCTGCCTTACTGGCGGTTTTTAAGTTAAAATTACCCTAAATTCGACTTTCGAATTAAAAGTACTTCCAAAGTCTCAAACTACCTTATTTTTGCATATGTCACCCCTAAGGTGCGTAAGGTGCCCAGAGGGTTCGACGCAGTGTGTATATATAAGCAGGAGCCTTATAAAGGATGCTTTATAAGCCCTGGTGAAGGGAAAGGCACTTGGGAGAGAAGCTGGACCTCCCCCATGTCCTGCTCCCCAGGCAGATGGGAGCCCCACTGATTAGATTAGGAGAGGGGCTGAGAGAGGTGTGTTAAGGGAGACTTAGCCACACCGGTGGGTGGACTCACCCTGATCTAACCTCCAAGCATTAATTTTTGCCTTTGTGGATTTTTAGAGACTGTTGCTTTCTGGGGTTGATTTTTGCCACACTTCACAGGAAGTGGTCACCCAGAGGGCGGTGGCCTTCTCCCTTTGGACAGGAGCACCCCTCTGCTTCCCACCCCAGGAACAAGGATAAATATGTCAGAACTGCCCCACAATTCAGATCCCTGCTGGAAGAAGAGACTGGAGAAGAAAGACTGCTCTGCTGAACCCCTCGTCTGCAACTGAAGATCTGCACTCACAAGGACTGCACCAGCTGCGCACTTTGTCTTGTTAAATGACTTTGTATTGTTTCTGCAACTCCAGGAGTGGACTCCTTGTAAGCTACAGGTACGTACAAAAGAGCTGATCAAAGTCCCCTGCATCAGGTTCTGCAAGAAGAGGCCAGCTGGACAGCGTCCAGTGGCCATTTGAAGGTTCTGACCAGGTGCATTCTGGGAATTGTAGTCCCAACTCCCAAGGCGCAACTCGGAGCTTCTGGAACCTTGGATCAAATTTGTGGACTCTTCAAGGACCCAAAAAGGACTTCTCGAAGAAGAGCCAGAAGTTTGGAGACGTTTGGAGCAACTGTTGTAAAAAGCTCCATTAGTTGAAGAGGTGCATTGTGGGAGTTTTAGTCCCAGATCCAAAGAGGCAAACTAGAACCTCTGAACCCTTGGCTGGTGCTGTGGGCCATTTCCTCATTGAAGAAGCACTTCTGAAAGTGAGTGTAACAGTGCTACCTCATGGGGGGCCTGAACTCTGGAATTCGTCCCTGTCCAGTGTGACCTTTTTTTGAACCCTTTGAGCGCTATTTGCTTCTAAGCGCTAGTGTTATTTTTAATCTTTAAAAATTCATATTCCTGATTCCCTACATTGGATGTTTGTTGTTTTGGTGTCATTTTAAAGATAACAATATTTCCTATTTTCAAAAATTAGTGTTAGATTTTGATTGTGTGTTGTGATATACCTATTTACTGTTTTGTTGCTAATAAATGCTTTACACACCAGTTTCCTAAATTAAGCCTAACTGCTCATGGGCCAAGCTACTAAGGATTGAGCCATGGATTAATTTACTGGGACCTTGACTGGACCTAGTTGGGGTTTGTGGCCTGTTGCTAAGTGTAGGTACCTACCTGCCCTTACCAATAACCCACTTTCCCACATTTTTAGTGTGCGGTGGTAGTATCCAGTACTTGTGTTCAATATCCTCATAACTCAGAAGTGAAGCGAGTTAAAAAAATCTCCAAAATGACTTGGAGAAAAATTGTTTTTGATTTTTCACGTTTTTACTAATTATTTTGTTAATTACTTCATTTTTTTATTTTTCTAAATTGTTCTGATCAATTGGTACCAACTTTTTTTATTGTGTGTCCCAAAACTAGGGATCCCATGGAGCTTGGTCTGGCTAGCCTACCCACATAACTGCAGAGGAGCTTAGGGTGTTGTACGGAAAGAGGGGGTTACCTGCTGCTAACAACCTTAGGAAGGTCGAGATGGCTAAGTCCCTTGAAGCGTTAGCAGCGCTAGTGGAAACAGAGAAAGCCTCAGAGATAGAAGGGGAGGGGAAGATGTCCTTTCCAATCTCCAGGAGAGAGGATACTGAAAACTTGTCCATTACTTCAGAGATCAGGGCCCAGTCTCGAGCTAGTGTGAGGGTAGAGCTGTGGCTGTGAGGGTAGAGCATGTGGCGGTAGAGCTGTGGCTGCGAGGGTAGAGCTGTGGCTGTGAGGGTAGAGCTGTGGCTGTGACGGTAGAGCATGTGGCTGTAGAGCTGTGGCTGTGAGGGTAGAGCATGTGACGGTAGAGCTGTGGCTGTGAGGGTAGAGCATGTGATGGTAGAGCTGTGGCTGTGATGGTAGAGCATGTGGCTGTAGAGCTGTGGCTGTGAGGGTAGAGTCTGTGACGGTAGAGCATGACAATAGAGCTGTGGCTGTGAGGGTAGAGCATGTGACGGTAGAGCTGTGGCTGTGAGGGTATAGCCTGTGAGGGTAGAGCTGTGGCTGTGAGGGTAGAGCATGTGAGGGTAGATCTGTGGCTGTGAGTGTAGAGCTGTGGCTGTGAGGGTAGAGCATGTGACGGTAGAGCTGTGGCTGTGACGGTACAGCATGTGACGGTAGAGCTATGGCTGTGAGGGTAGAGCATGTGACGGTAGAGCTGTGGCTGTGAGGGTAGAGACTGTGAGGGTAGAGCTGTGGCTGTGAGGGTAGAGCCTGTGAGGGTAGAGCTGTGGCTGTGAGGGTAGAGCATGTGACGGTAGAGCATGACAGTAGAGCTGTGGCTGTGAGGGTAAAGCATGTGACGGTAGAGCTGTGGCTGTGAGGGTAGAGCCTGTGAGGGTAGAGCTGTGGCTGTGAGGGTAGAGCATGACAGTAGAGCTGTGGCTGTGAAGGTAGAGCATGTGACGGTAGAGCTGTGGCTGTGAGGGTAGAGCATGTGATGGTAGAGCTGTGGCTGTGAGGTTATAGCCTGTGAGGGTAGAGCATGTGACGCTAGAGCTGTGGCTGTGAGGGTAGAGCACGTGACACTAGAGCTGTAGCTGTGAGGGTAGAGCATGTGACGGTAGAGCTGTGGCTGTGACGGTACAGCATGTGACGGTAGGGCTGTTAGGGTAGAGCATGTGATGGTAGAGCTGTGGCTGTGAGGGTAGAGCCTGTGAGGGTAGAGCTGTGGCTGTGAGGGTAGAGCATGACGGTAGAGCTGTGCCTGTGAGGGTAGAGCATGTGACGGTAGAGCTGTGCCTGTGAGGGTAGAGCATGTGACGGTAGAGCTGTGGCTGTGACGGTAGAGCATGTGGCTGTAGAGCTGTGGCTGTGAGGGTAGAGCATGTGACGGTAGAGCTGTGGCTGTGACGGTACAGCATGTGACGGTAGGGCTGTTAGGGTAGAGCATGTGATGGTAGAGCTGTGGCTGTGAGGGTAGAGCCTGTGAGGGTAGAGCTGTGGCTGTGAGGGTAGAGCATGACGGTAGAGCTGTGGCTGTGAGGGTAGAGCATATGACGGTAGAGCATGACAGTAGAGCTGTGGCTGTGACGGTAGAGCATGTGGCTGTAGAGCTGTGGCTGTGAGGGTAGAGCATGTGACGGTAGAGCTGTGGCTGTGAGGGTACAGCATGTGACGGTAGGGCTGTGAGGGTAGAGCTGTGGCTGTGAGGGTAGAGCATATGACGGTAGAGCATGACAGTAGAGCTGTGGCTGTGAAGGTAGAGCATGTGACGGTAGAGCTGTGGCTGTGAGGGTAGAGCATGTGATGGTAGAGCTGTGGCTGTGAGGTTATAGCCTGTGAGGGTAGAGCATGTGACGCTAGAGCTGTGGCTGTGAGGGTAGAGCACGTGACACTAGAGCTGTAGCTGTGAGGGTAGAGCATGTGACGGTAGAGCTGTGGCTGTGAGGGTAGAGCCTGTGAGGGTAGAGCTGTGGCTGTGAGGGTAGAGCATATGACGGTAGAGCATGACGGTAGAGCTGTGGCTGTGAGGGTACAGCATGTGACGGTAGAGCTGTGGCTGTGAGGGTAGAGCTTGTGTGGGTAGTGCTGTGGCTGTGAGGGTAGAGCATTTGACGGTAGAGCATGACGGTAGAGCTGTGGCTGTGAGGGTACAGCATGTGACGGTAGAGCTGTGGCTGAGGGTAGAGCTTGTGAGGGTAGTGCTGTGGCTGTGAGGGTAGAGCATGTTACGGTAGAGCTGTGGCTGTGACGGTAGAGCATGTGGCTGTAGAGCTGTGGCTGTGAGGGTAGAGCATGTGACGGTAGAGCTGTGGCTGTGAGGGTACAGCATGTGACGGTAGGGCTGTGAGGGTAGAGCTGTGGCTGTGAGGGTAGAGCATATGACGGTAGAGCATGACAGTAGAGCTGTGGCTGTGAAGGTAGAGCATGTGACGGTAGAGCTGTGGCTGTGAGGGTAGAGCATGTGATGGTAGAGCTGTGGCTGTGAGGTTATAGCCTGTGAGGGTAGAGCATGTGACGGTAGAGCTGTGGCTGAGGGTAGAGCTTGTGAGGGTAGAGCATGACAGTAGAGCTGTGGCTGTGAGGGTAAAGCATGTGACGGTAGAGCTGTGGCTGTGAGGGTAGAGCCTGTGAGGGTAGAGCTGTGGCTGTGAGGGTAGAGCATGACAGTAGAGCTGTGGCTGTGAAGGTAGAGCATGTGACGGTAGAGCTGTGGCTGTGAGGGTAGAGCATGTGATGGTAGAGCTGTGGCTGTGAGGGTATAGCCTGTGAGGGTAGAGCTGTGGCTGTGAGGGTAGAGCATGTGACGCTAGAGCTGTGGCTGTGAGGGTAGAGCACGTGACGCTAGAGCTGTGGCTGTGAGGGTAGAGCATGTGACGGTAGAGCTGTGGCTGTGACGGTACCGCATGTGACGGTAGGGCTGTGAGGGTAGAGCATGTGATGGTAGAGCTGTGGCTGTGAGGGTAGAGCCTGTGAGGGTAGAGCTGTGGCTGTGAGGGTAGAGCATATGACGGTAGAGCATGACGGTAGAGCTGTGGCTGTGAGGGTAGAGCATGTGACGGTAGAGCTGTGGCTGTGAGGGTAGAGCCTGTGAGGGTAGAGCTGTGGCTGTGAGGGTAGAGCATATGACGGTAGAGCATGACGGTAGAGCTGTGGCTGTGAGGGTACAGCATGTGACGGTAGAGCTGTGGCTGTGAGGGTAGAGCTTGTGTGGGTAGTGCTGTGGCTGTGAGGGTAGAGCATTTGACGGTAGAGCATGACGGTAGAGCTGTGGCTGTGAGGGTACAGCATGTGACGGTAGAGCTGTGGCTGAGGGTAGAGCTTGTGAGGGTAGTGCTGTGGCTGTGAGGGTAGAGCATGTTACGGTAGAGCTGTGGCTGTGACGGTAGAGCATGTGGCTGTAGAGCTGTGGCTGTGAGGGTAGAGCATGTGACGGTAGAGCTGTGGCTGTGAGGGTACAGCATGTGACGGTAGGGCTGTGAGGGTAGAGCTGTGGCTGTGAGGGTAGAGCATATGACGGTAGAGCATGACGGTAGAGCTGTGGCTGTGAGGGTACAGCATGTGACGGTAGAGCTGTGGCTGAGGGTAGAGCTTGTGAGGGTAGTGCTGTGGCTGTGACGGTAGAGCATGTGGCTGTAGAGCTGTGGCTGTGAGGGTAGAGCATGTGACGGTAGAGCTGTGGCTGTGAGGGTACAGCATGTGACGGTAGAGCTGTGGCTGTGAGGGTAGAGCTGTGGCTGTGAGGGTACAGCATGTAACGGTAGAGCTGTGGCTGTGAGGGTACAGCATGTGAGGGTAGAGCTGTGGCTGTGACGGTAGAGCATGTGAGGGTAGAGCTGTGGCTGTGAGGGTAGAGCATGTGAGGGTAGAGCTGTGGCTGTGAGGGTAGTGCTGTGGCACTGTTTACCTATTACAGCAGATGTTTGCCAAGTGTTGCTTCTTGGCACTAGCTGCAGCAAAAGAACCGGATTTAATCTTCACTTTGAAAGGTCTTCATTCATTTCCAGAGTAGTTTCTTGTCAGGAGCCTCTCAGAGAGGGACCCGGTAGCTCAATCCACATCGTGGAGGCTGAAGCTGGGAAGGGTTGGGTATTGCAGTGTGGGGGAGGAGAGGAGACCACCTGAAGATGAGTTGCGCCAGAGAATTGCAAATACTTGTGCAACATTGTTAGTACATTTGTTGCTGGAGTAGCGTATGCTTGCAAGGAGATAAGATCATTGATCAATACCCAGAGGTGTGTCCGCACTGGGAGACATGGAGGGCAGTGACCGCAAGAAGTGGAGCACACCGCGGAGGAAGAGATTGGCAGATTCGCCTCCTCGGGTTGGACTGAACGTCATTGGTGCCAGGCTGCCCAGGGGTAGCAAGCTCAGTCTGAGTGAGATGTTTTTAGCCTTGGAGTGTGGATACATTACCCATGCTTCCCAGTTGTTGTTTGTTCAAGTTTTCAGCCTTGATGCCTTATTTCTAAGTGGGGACAAAGGCATGCATTACTATCTCAGATGTTGGGATCTGAGGACGGAGGTGTGTATTACTGTAGGAGGCTGGCCTGGCTTGTAGTGGGTACCAAGAGGTACTTACACTCTGTACCAGGTCCAGTTATCCCTTATTAGTGTAGAAGAGGTGTTTCTAGCAGCTTAGGCTGATAGAAGGTAGCTATGGCAAAGCAGCTTAGGCTGAACTAGGAGACATGTAAAGCTCCTACTATACCACTGGTGTCATATGCACAATATCATAAGAAAACACAATACACAGATATACTAAAAATAAAGGTACTTTATTTTTATGACAATATGCCAAAAGTATCTCAGTGAGTACCCTCAGTATGAGGATGCCAAATATACACAAGATATATGTACACAATACCAAAAATATGCAGTAATAGCAAAAGGAAGTAATGCCAGCAATGTAAAGTTACAGTAGATTGCAATAGGCGCACATAGGGATAGGGGCAACACAAACCATATACTCCAACAGTGGAATGCGAACCACAAATGGACCCCAAACCTTTGTGAGCCTGTAGAGGGTCGCTGGGACTGTAAGAAAACAGTGAGGGTTAGAAAAATAGCCCACCCCGAGACCCTGAAAAGTAGGTGTAAAGTGCACCTATATTCCCCAGAGAGCACAGAAGTCGTGATAGGGGAATTCTGCAAGGAAGACCAACACCAGCAAAGCAACCAAAGTGGATTTCTGGACGAGAGTACCTGTGGAACAAGGGGACCAAGTCCAAGAGTCGCAACAAAGTCGAGATTGGGCAGATGCCCAGGAAATGCCAGCTGAGGGTGCAAAGAAGCTGCCACCGGATGGTAGAAGCTGTGGATTCTGCAAGAACAGAGAGGGCTAGAAACTTCCCCTTTGGAGGATGGATGTCCCACGTCGTGTAGAAGCTTGCAGAGGTGTTCCCACGCAGAAAGGCCGCAAACAAGCCTTGATAGCTGCAAGGGTCGCGGTTAGGGTTTTTGGATGCTGCTGTGGCCCAGGAGGGACCAGGATGTCGCCATTTGGATGAGGAGACAGAGGGGGCGCCCAGCAAGTCGGGGAGCCCTCACAGAAGCAGGCAGCACCCGCAGAAGTGCCGGAACAGGCACTACGAAGAGGAGTGAACCGGAGCTCACCCGAAGACACAAAAGGGAGTCCCACGACGCCGGAGGACAACTCAGGAGGTTGTGCACTGCAGGTTAGAGTGTCGGGGACCCAGGCTTGGCTGTGCACGAAGGAAATCTTGGAAGAGTGCACAGGAGCCGGAGCAGCTGCAAATCACGCGGTACCCAGCAATGCAGTCTAGCGTGGGGAGGCAAGGACTTACCTCCACCAAACTTGGACTGAAGAGTCACTGGACTGTGGGAGTCACTTGGAAAGAGTTGCTGAGTTCCAGGGACCACGCTCGTCGTGCTGAGAGGGGACCGAGAGGACCGGTGATGCAGTCTTTTGTTGCCTGCGGTTGCAGGGGAGGATTCCGTCGTCCCATGGGAGATTTCTTCAGAGCTCCTAGTGCAGAGAGGAGGCAGGCTACCCCCAGAGCATGCACCACCAGGAAACAGTCGAGAAGGCGGCAGGATCAGCGATACAAGGTTGCAGTAGTCGTCTTTGCTACTTTGTTGCGGTTTTGCAGGCGTCCTGAGCAGTCAGCGGTCGATCCTTTGGCAGAAGGTGAAGAGAGAGATGCAGAGGAACTCTGATGAGCTCTTGCATTCGTTATCTAAAGAATTCCCCAAAGCAGAGACCCTAAATAGCCAGAAAAGGAGGTTTGGCTACCTAGGAAGGAGGATAGGCTAGCAACACAGGTAAGAGCCTATCAGAAGGAGTCTCTGACGTCACCTGCTGGCACTGGCCAATCAGAGCAGTCCAGTGTGCCAGCAGCACCTCTGTTTCCAAGATGGCAGAGGTCTGGAGCACACTGGAGGAGCTCTGGGCACCTCCCCTGGGAGGTGCAGGTCAGGGGAGTGGTCACTCCCCTTTCCTTTGTTCAGTTTCGCGCCAGAGCAGGGCTGGGGGGATCCCTGAACCGGTGTAGACTGGCTTATGCAGAGATGGGCACCATCTGTGCCCATCAAAGCATTTCCAGAGGCTAGGGGAAGCTACTCCTCCCCAGCCCTGACACCTTTTTCGAAAGGGAGAGGGTGTAACACCCTCTCTCTGAGGAAGTCCTTTGTTCTGCCTTCCTGGGCCAGGCCTGGCTGGACCCCAGGAGGGCAGAAATCTGTCTGAGGGGTTGGCAGCAGCAGCAGCTGCAGTGAAACCCCGGGAAAGGTAGTTTGGCAGTACCCGGGTCTGTGCTAGAGACTCGGGGGATCATGGAATTGTCTCCCCAATGCCAGAATGGCATTGGGGTGACAATTCCATGATTTTAGACATGTTACATGGCCATGTTCGGAGTTACCATTGTGACGCTGTACATAGGTAGTGACCTATGTACAGTGCACTCGTGTAATGGTGTCCCTGCACTCACAAAGTCCGGGGAATTTTCCCTGAACGATGTGGGGGTACCTTGGCTAGTGCCAGGGTGCCCACACACTAAGTAACTTAGCACCCAACCTTTACCAGGTAAAGGTTAGACATATAGGTGACTTATAAGTTACTTAAGTGCAGTGGTAAATGGCTGTGAAATAACGTGGACGTTATTTCACTCAGGCTGCAGTGGCAGCCTGTGTAAGAATTGTCAGAGCTCCCTATGGGTGGCAAAAGAAATGCTGCAGCCCATAGAGATCTCCTGGAACCCCAATACCCTGGGTACCTCAGTACTATATACTAGGGAATTATAAGGGTGTTCCAGTATGCCAATGTGAATTGGTGAAATTGGTCACTAGCCTGTTAGTGACAATTTGGAAAGCAGAGAGAGCATAACCACTGAGGTTCTGGTTAGCAGAGCCTCAGTGAGACAGTTAGTCATCACACAGGGAACACATACAGGGCACACTTATGAGCACTGGGGCCCTGGCTGGCAGGGTCCCAGTGACACATACACTAAAACAACATATATACAGTGAAATATGGGGGTAACATGCCAGGCAAGATGGTACTTTCCTACACAACTCCTCCCCCCCGCCCCCCCCCCCCACCTCCAAACGAAGGACAATAAGACTAGCCATGACCTGATGAGTCTTCATTGTCTAAGTTGAAATATCTGGAGAGTCCATCTGCATTGGAGTGGGTACTCCCAGGTCTATGTTCCACTGTATAGTCCATTCCCTGTAGAGATATGGACCACCTCAACAATTTAGGGTTTTCACCTTTCATTTGTTTTAGCCAAAGTAGAGGTTTGTGGTCTGTCTGAACAATGAAGTGAGTGCCAAACAGGTATGGCCTCAACTTATTCAGTGCCCAGACCACAGCAAAGGCCTCCCTCTCTATGGCAGACCAACGCTTTTCTCTAGGGGTCAACCTCCTGCTGATAAAAGCAACAGGTTGATCCTGGCCCTCAGAATTGAGTTGTGATAAGACTGCCCCTACCCCTAATTCAGATGCATCAGTTTGAACAATGAATTTCTTGGAGTAACATGGGCTTTTTAGGACAGGTGCAGTGCACATGGCCTGTTTCAGCTCCTCAAAAGCTTTCTGACAGCTAGCTGTCCACAATACCTTTTTAGGCATTTTCTTAGAAGGGAGGTCATCAAGAGGGGCTGCAATGGAGCCATAGTTCTTTATGAACCTCCTGTAATACCCAGTGAGGCCTAAGAAGCCTCTCACCTGGGTCTGAGTTGTAGGGGGAACCCAATCTATGATAGTTTGGATTTTCCCCTGAAGTGGTGCAATCTGTTCCCCCACCTACAAGGTGTCCCAGATAAACCACTTTCCCCTGCCCTATCTGGCACTTTGAAGCCTTTTGCAGGGCCTCCAAAACTTTCCATAGGTGGACCAGGTGATCATCCCAGGTGGAGCTAAAGACAGCTATATCATCTAGATATGCTGCACTAAAAGCCTACAACCCTTGCAGGACTGTATTCACCAACCTCTGAAAAGTGGCAGGTGCATTTTTCAAACCAAAGGGCATTACTGTGAATTGGTAGTGCCCTCCAATAATCGAAAATGCAGTTTTTGCTTTAGCATCCTCTGATAACTTGATCTGCCAATACCCTGCAGTCAAATCAAAGGTGCTTAGATACTTGGCAGATGCCAGTGTATCTATGAGCTCATCTGCCCTGGGTATAGGGTGAGCATCAGTTTTAGTTACTTGGTTGAGACCTCTGTAATCTACACAAAACCTCATCTCTCTTTTCCCATCTTTTGAGTGAGGCTTTGGTACAAGCACGACAGGAGAGGCCCATGGGCTTTCAGAGTGTTCAACCACTCCCAGTTCAAGCATTTTCTGAAACTCTTGTTTTATGCAGTCCCTGACGTGGCCAGGCTGCCTGTAGATCTTACTTTTGACAGGCATGCTGTCTCCAGTATCTATAGTGTGCTCACACCAAGAAGTGGTGCCTGGCACAGTAGAAAAGAGTTCAGAAAACTGACCCAGGAGATTTATGCAGTGGTCTTTCTGCTCAGCAGTAAGACAATCTGCTAAAACTACACCTTCCACCAGAGCATCTTGTTCTGTGGAAGAGAAGAGATCCGGGAGAGGGTCACTCTCTTCTTCCTGTCCTTCATCTGTTGCCATTAGCAGGGTGAGATCAGCCCTGTCATAGTAGGGTTTTAGGCGATTGACATGGAGCACCCTAAGGGGACTCCTGGCAGTGCCCAAGTCAACCAAGTAGGTGACTTCTCCCTTCTTTTCAACAATAATGTGGGGTCCACTCCATTTGTCTTGGAGTGCTCTTGGGGCCACAGGCTCCAAGACCCACACCTTCTGTCCTGGTTGGTACTGAATCAGAACAGCCTTCTGGTCATGCCATTGCTTTTGGAGCTCTTGGCTGGCCTGAAGGTTTTTACTGGCCTTTTCCATGTACTCAGCCATTCTGGATCTTAGGCCGAGTACATAGTCCACTATGTCTTGCTTAGGAGCTTTTAATGGTTGTTCCCAACCCTCCTTTACAAGTGTTAGAGGACCTCTTACAGGGTGTCCAAATAGGTGTTCAAAGGGGCTGAAGCCCACTCCTTTCTGGGGTACTTCCCTGTAAGCAAAAAGGAGGCAAGGTAACAGGACATCCCATCTCCTCCTGAGTTTTTCAGGGAGTCCCATTATCATTCCTTTGAGAGTTTTATTAAACCTCTCTACCAGTCCATTTGTTTGTGGATGATAAGGTGTGGTGAATTTGTATGTTACACCACATTCCTTCCACATGGCCTTCAAGTATGCAGACATAAAGTTGCTACCCCTGTCTGATACCACCTCTTTTGGGAAACCCACCCTGGAAAAGATTCCCAGGAGGGCCTTTGCCACTGCAGGTGCTGTAGTGGTCCTTAGAGGAATTGCTTCAGGGTATCTTGTGGCATGGTCCACTACCACCAAGATAAACCTGCCTGAAGCAGTAGGAGGGTCAAGGGGGCCAACGATGTCAACTCCTACCCTTTCAAAGGGAACCCCAACCACAAGCAGTGGAATAAGGGGAGCCTTTGGTGTGCCACCAGTCTTGCCACTGGCTTGGCAGGTCATACAGGATTTACAAAAGTCTTGTGTCCTCTGACATTCTAGGCCAATGAAACAGGGGGACAAGCCTTTCCCATGTTTTAATTTGACCCAAATGTCCAGCCAAGGGAATGTCGTGTGCCAGAGTTAGGGGGAACTCTCTGTATTGCAGGGGAATGACCAATCTCCTGGCTGCTACAGGTTTTGGGTCCCTTGCCTCTGTATACAAGAGGTTGTCCTCCCAGTAAACTCTATGTGAGTCACTGATATCCCCATTTTGCCGTTTGATAGCTTGCTGTCTTAGACCCTCTAATGTGGGACAGGTTTGCTGTGCCACAATCGGCTCCTCCCTGGCAGGGCCCCCTGCACCCAAAAGCTCAGCAGTGTCTGCTTCCAGCTCCTCTGGTGAAGGTTCTGCACAGGGGGGAAATTCTTCTTCCTCAGAAGTTGAATCGTCTGTAGAGGGAGGGATAGTGGCCTTGCTTTAGGGAGCACTTGGTCCATTGTTCCAGGATCCAAGTCACCCTGTCCTTTTTGCTTTTTGGCCTGAGCCCTTGTCAAAGCAAAAATATGCCCAGGAATGCCCAACATTGCTGCATGAGCCTCCAACTCCACTTCTGCCTAAGCTGATGTCTCTAAATCATTCCCTAGTAGACAGTCTACAGGTAAATCTGAGGCAACCACATCTTTCTTTGGACCAGTAACCCCCCTCCGCCCCCCAGTTGAGATTCACAACAGCCATGGGGTGGCTAAGAGTGTTGTTATGAGCGTCTGTCACTTGGTACTGGTGACCAAGTAGGTGTTGTTCAGGGTGTACCAGTTTCTCTATTACCATGGTAACACTGGCACCTGTGTCCCTGTAGGCCTGAACCTCAACACCATTTATTAGGGGAAGTTGCTTGTACTTATCCATATTAAGGGGACAAGCAACCAAGGTGGCCAAATCAGTGGCACCTTCAGAGACTAGCACAGCCTCTGTGGTCTCCCTAACAAGACCAACCCCAACTAAATTAACAAAAGTGAGCCCAGCTACTCCCTTGGATTGGCTATTAGTAGGTTTGCTCCCACCACCACTGCTATTACTAGGGGCACTAGGTGTAGCAGTAGGGGTTGTGGTAGTGGGAGGCTTGGTGCTTTTCTTTGGACAACTGGCATCAGTTGTCCAATGGCCTTTTACTTTACATAAATAGCACCATGGTTTCTTTACTTGATTTTGATTTGAAGAGGATTTGGGCCCACCACCCCTACCAGAGTGTTTTTGTGGGCCTGATGAAGACTCATTTTTAGATTTGTCCGCACCCTTGTCTGAAGACTTACCATCCTTCTTCTTGCCATCCTTGTCACCCCCTGTATGAACTTTTCTGTTCACTCTTGTTCTGACCCATTTGTCTGCCTTCTTTCCCAATTCTTGGGGAGAGGTCAGATCTGAGTCCACTAGATATTGGTGTAACAAATCAGACACACAGTTATTCAGAATATGCTCTCTCAGGATCAGATTATACAGGCTTTCATAGTCAGAAACTTTACTGCCATGTAACCACCCCTCCAAGGCCTTCACTGAATAGTCAACAAAGTCTACCCAGTCTTGTGAGTACTCTTTTCTGGTTTCTCTGAACTTAATCCTGTATTGTTCAGTGGTTAAGCCAAATCCATCCAAGAGTGCATTCTTCAAAACTGTAAAATTATTGGCATCACTTTCCTTTACAGTAAGGAGCCTATCCCTACCCTTTCCACTGAAAGATAGCCATAGGATAGCAGCCCACTGCCTTTGAGGGACCCCCTGTACAACACAGGCCCTCTCAAGTGCAGCAAACCACTTGTTAGTGTCATCCCCCTCCTTTTAAGGGGGAACTATCTTATGCAGATTCCTAGAATCATGCTCTTTCACAGGATTACTATCTGGAATACTGTGGCTGCCACCATGGGGTCCTAACCCCAACCTCTGTCTTTCTTTTTCTAAGTCTAAAGATTCCCTGTCTAGAGCCAGCTGTTGCTGTTTAAGGTTCAGCCTGGACTCTTCCACTCTCAATCTATTGAGTTCCCTTTCTAACATTCTGTCATCAGGGTGGGTGGGTTGGGCATGCTTTGACACAGAAGAATGATGTGAATGAACAGAGGGAGAATTGTCCCTAACAGTTGGCACTCTAACAACCTGACCTGCAGGAATAACATCCCTACTGTGATGAGAGCTCACTTTAGTGCCAGCTATGCTAGGTGGTCTGCTGAGGGGCAGATTGGGAAGGTTACCATCTAACACTCTTACTGGGGGTGCCCCAGAGTCCGAGTGTGAACCATCTCCTAACTTCTCAATGGATGTGCCAGCTAAGGCCTTATCATTCTCAATAAGCATGTTCGATAACAATTCTCTAGCGGGATTCTTCCCTACCCCTAAACCTCTATCAATGCAGAGACTCCTCAAACCTTTCCAGTTAAGGTGGTCATAAACTGAGCTGACCAGATCAAGAGAAAGACCTACATCAGACATGATAGAAAAAAGGTTTAGGGACAGATAAAAGAAAGAAAAAGTTTCAGGACTTTTTAAGAAAACAAAAAAAAACTTTTTCAACTTTTTTGAAACTTTTTGAAAGTTTAGAGGTACTTTTCAGCACTTAGCAAATAGAGTAAGAGAAGAAAAGCAAAACTTTTTGGTTAGGTGTACATACACTGAACTTGTTTTGTATATTATTCTCTTATGAAAAGTACAAAATGACAAAGTGGTAAGTAGTTGCAAGTACTTATCCCACCGCTGCACGACCAATGTAGGAGGCTGGCCTGGCTTGTAGTGGGTACCAAGGGATACTTACACTCTGTACCAGGTCCAGTTATCCTTTATTAGTGTAGAAGAGGTGTTTCTAGAAGCTTAGGCTGATAGAAGGTAGCTATAGCAGAGCAGCTTAGGCTGAACTAGGAGACATGCAAAGCTCCTACTAAACCACTGGTGTCATATGCACAATATCATAAGAAAACACAATACACAGATATACTAAAAATAAAGGTACTTTATTTTTATGACAATATGCCAAAAGTATCTCAGTGAGTACCCTCAGTATGAGGATGCCAAATAT